>NC_133146.1:19081075-19396003 GCF_048418815.1 Hemitrygon akajei | reverse complement strand
GGGCTGTGGGTTGAGAGAGACAGGAGCCGAGCTCGGTCAGTGGGTCCCGGGGAGGGGACCACCGAAGTGTACAGTTAACAACGGTTAGAGGTCTGGATTGTCCGGGTGAACACTGTTGTTGGCTTGTCACGTTGGCAGAGTTAGTACCCGACAGGGACCATGATCTGAGAAATGCAGTGACCAGAGACTGCACGTGCTGGAAGCTGGAACAACAAATAATCTACCGGACAAACTCAATGGGTCAATCTGTGGGGGAAGGAACTGTTGACATTTCAGGCTGAAAGCTTGCATGAGGACTGAGAGCGGAGAGGGGAGATGGGTGGTGTAGAGAAGAGGGGAGTGTGAGAAAGGTCTGGTGGATTGAAGAGGGGCGTTAAAGGGGAGCAGGGGTGGAGATGGCCAGTGTAGAATGGGGAAGGGGAGTGTGAGAAAGGTCTGGTGGATTGAAGAGGGGCATTAAGTGCCTGTAGGGAAAGGGAGCAGGGGTGGAGATGGCCAGTGTAGAGTGGGGAAGGGGAGTGTGAGAAAGGTCTGGTGGGTTGAAAAGGAGGTTTAGGGTCTGGTGGGGGGGGGTGTGGAGAAGGAAGCTAGAGGCAGGATTAAATGACGGATGGAGACAGACAGAGAGGGTAGGTAAAAGAGAAACATTAAACAGATGGAGCAGCTGATGGAGGGGTGGATGAAGATGAGAGACAGCTGCTGGAGTGTGATGAGCAGGGACATCAGGGTGAAATACTCCGGTCTAAGAAATAACCAGGTACCACCTAACAAACATGACAACCAGGTTACTCAACAAAACGCCAGTCCTGAAGCAGCTCCCAGGCTGGTCATCCATGTCCCTCCAGGGGATAGAATTCCAGATATACTGACTGAAGAAACTTCTCCTCAATTCAGTCTTGAAGTGGACCACCCCAGTTCCCAGATTAGCCCCCCGCTCCATGGGAGTACATCCCCCTGAAGAACTGCAAGAGCATTGTGAATTCAATGTGATTCTCGGCCCTCACCATCTCCAGGGAACATGCCTTGGACATCCTTTCCATTGCCTCCTCTCAGCACACCTTTCCCCTCACTGACCCACCTTCCTGGCCAGCATCACTCACCATTGTCCGAGAAGCCCCCTCGATCTGCCTTCCTGCTCCTGATGTGCTCGCTTTCAAAGATTCCTGTGGACAGATAGAGGAAGGGTGGAGTTAAGCAGATAAAACAGCCTGGTGTCCATCCCCTGTGTCCAGATCCCGCGTCTCCACCTATGACCAATCTCTGTGCCCTCTGAGCCAGCCACAACGAGTGCTGCGGTTTACGACCACACCCAGGGCCGTTACGTGACATAGCTCATTACTCCTTTAGTTTGCTCCCTCCCACGAGGTTCCCTCCACACCGCCAGGAACACACTGGACAACCTACCAGAGTCTAAGTGGTCACCGTGGGTCAGTTTGTGGTAACTTCCAATAACCTCCATCTCATTATCAGCTGCGGAGAGAGGGAGAGAGAGGTCCATTATACACGGAGGTATTACCATGTCACCCAGAGCTGGGAGACGCACTGAGGGTGTTACTGAGGACACTAGTGATCGGAAGTGATGGAGGGGGTAAGGCTGAAGGGAGGGTCCAGGTTTTAACTGAGGGGCGTGGAGAGGGTGAACAGCAGGGAAAGGGTTATCCCGACTATCAACCAGAGACAGGCAGGAGACGAGCAAGTGTTTCCTTCCTCAGAGAGCTGGGGTCTGAAACTCGCTGCCTGATTGAGCGGGACGGGCCACATTTACACTGGCCCAGGACATAGCTCTGAGAGTGGCCAAGTCCATCAGGGTTCACTTTTAGCTGCAATTATGAGGGTAATATCTCAATACCCTGTCCCATTGATGGACAGTTAAACATATGAGGGATGATTGATAAGTTTGTGGCCTAAGGTAGAAGGAGTCAATTTTAGAAAACCTAGTGCACTTATTTTTCAACATAGTCCCCTCCTACATTTACACACTTGGTCCAGCGGTCGTGGAGCATACGGATCTTGGACCTCCAGAAAGTGTCCACAGCAGGGGTGATTGATAAATTTGTGGCCTAAGGTAGGAAGGAGATGAGTTATACAGCTCTCGTTACATGCACGTGCAGGTCAACTCTTTGAGTGATTATGCAGAAAGTTTGAAGTTAACTCATCGGGGTGATTGATAAGTTTGTGGCCTAGGGTAGAAGGAGATGAGTTATTAACTTCAAACTTCCTGCATAATCACTCAAAGAGTTGAACTGCACGTGCATGTAACGAGAGCTGTATAACTCATCTCCTTCTACCTCAGGCCAGGAAAATCAATCACCCTGCTGTGGACACTCTCTGGAGGTCCAAGATCTGTATGCTCCACGACCGCTGGACTAAGTGTGTAAATGTAGGAGGGGACTATGTTGAAAAATAAATGTGCCAGGTTTTCTAAAATGACTCCTTCTAGCTTAGGCCATGATCTTCTCAATCACCCCTCGTATATGCACTCAGAACTCTCGGGAGTTCCCCACTTCTCTCACAGCACAACGTTCCCTCAGTAACGCCCCTCCTACTGTGCAGCACTCCCTCAGTACTTCCCTTCAAACAGTTCAGTGCCTTCTCAGTACCATCTCCCTTCCCCAGCTGTGTGACAGCCCTCAGTATTATGGTGGATTGACCTCGTCTGCCACTGGGTTTGAACCTATGGTTATTCAACCTCGAGGGGAATGAGGCCAATGTGAGTTCTCAGCTGATGTGTGGAACTCACCAGTTAGGTGCCTGGGGGAACATGTGGAGGGTTGGACTCCTCACAGACCCATCACCGGAATCAAACAAGACCCCCTCCTGGGAATTTTTCAGGGTGCTGGATCCCAGCGCTCACTGCGTGCACCCGATACTCCCAGTGGGATCATCAGTTGATCCCAGCAGGACGTCAAGACCCTGGGCACGTTGATTGTCCTGAAGAGGTTTAACCCTGGTCCCTGACTGCTATCCTACTACTGTGATTGCTTGGAAAGCTTTAGTCTAAGCTTTTTACACAAAGTCTTGTAATCTGAGCCCCTCCCAGATTTTGTAAACAGATCAGAGAGTTAGAAAGCTCCTGGGCTCGACCTCCATCAGAACAATTTGGTGGTTAAACCAAGGTTCAATCGACTCACATTGCAGACAGATGAATCAGCCTTGGCACAGGCTCTGGGGAGTTAACGCTGACTGAAGTGGGGAGGAGATGTTTCAGCAGGACCTGTCGGCACCTGAGAGGGAGCGAGGGAAGGGCTGGGTGAGTGAGCAGGGAAGAGGGAGGGAGCTGATGAGAGGGATGGGGTGAAGGAGGGAGGTGTTGGGGGAAGCAGGGATTGAGGGAGGAGTAAGGAGAGTGGGGGTGTTTATGGATTAGAGAAGGGATTGTGGTGGGGTGGGGTGAATCTCAGATTGAAACCTATCAGATACTGAAAGGCCTGGATGGTTGAACAGAGAGAAGATGTTTCCATCACTGGCAAGAGTCCAGGATTCAAAACCAGAGACTCAGAATAAAGAGAACTGAGGAGAAGAGGAGTTACTTTATTCAGCAGATGGTGAATCTATGAAATGTTACCATCATTGAGTGTTACAGGAAGGTGGGAGAATGGGATTGAAATGAAATCAGCCACAATTATATGGTGGAGCAGATTCCATGGCAGACTGGCCTAATTTGATCCTTTATCTTATGGTCTTACAGAATGGGGAGTTGAGTGAACGTAGTGGAGAGCGAGAGTGAAAGACAGAGGGAGAGGTACGGAGACATTTATATCTGGTTCTCTGTCTCCTGTGCATAACTCTCAGTCTCTTTATCTTCACTCCTACACACATTCTCTCACTTTCTCTCCACTCTTACTCTCTTCCCAGTAACATTCTCTCCAGTCTTTTGCACTCTCCCGCACTGGGTTTTCTCTCCTACTCTCAGTTCCTCTCTCCCCTCTCACTTTCTCTTTACTCCCTCTCGTTCTTTCCTCACACACTTCCTCTCCACTCCGTTCTGTTCTAGAGTACAAGTCTTACTCCTGTTATGCAGAGTTCTGGAATAGAGCGTCCAGAATCCATGCCTCAGCAAGAGTGTACAGCATGGGAGGAATGCAGCAAAGGGTCACTAGAAAGAATCCATGAGACATAGGTGCAGAATTAGGCCATTCGGCCCATCTATTCTGCTCCACCATTCCATCATGACAGATTTATTATCCCTCTCAAACCCATTCTCCTGCCTTCTCATCTAACCTTTGACACCCTTACTAATCAAGAACCTATTAACATCCACTTTAAATATACCCAATGAGTTGGCCTCTACAGCAGTTCATGGCAATGAATTCTGCAGTTTCACCACCCTCGGCTAAAGAAATTCCTCCTCATCTTTGTTCTAAAGAGATGTCCCTCTATTTTGAGGCTGTGTTCTCTGGTCCTACACTCTCCCACGAATGGAAACATCCTTTCCACACCCACTCTATCTATGCCTTTCAATATTCAATAGGCTTCAATGAGATTACCCACCTCCCCCATTCTTCAAAATTCCATTCAAAAAGTCCAGGCCCAGAGCCATCAAACGCTCCTCAAACACACTCCTTCCCGGAATCATTCTAGCGAATTTCCTCTGGACCTTCTCCAATGCCAGCACATCTTTTCTTAGAAAAGGGGTCCAAAACCGTTCAAGTGTGGTTTTACTAATACCCCAGAATGGGAAGTTTTCTTAGCAGTAGGAGCAGGCCATTCAGCCCTTCTTGCCTATTCCACATATGGTTGATCTTCAGTACTAACCCTTTATCATCTAAGAATGCAGAGATCCTTGTTTTGAATAGAGTCGGCGGTTCACCACTCTCTGATTGAGGAATTTCTTCTCAGATTAAAAGGTTAACAACATTATGAGCCTAAGGGCCAGTACTGCGCTTTACTGTTCTATGTCCTATCTCCATTCTGAATGGTCAGTCACTTTGAGATGACAGACCCCCGGCCAGGAACGGTATCAACTGCACATTCCCTTTAACACGCTCTCCTCTCCCCTTAAACCTGTGTCCTCTGGTTTTCAATACCCCTATCACAGGGACTGAGGCACTGGAGACTGGCAGGGTGATTGGCAAGAGGCTGTCTCCCTGGGCTGGGTTACAAGAGGCACAGGCTCCAGACAAGGAGTCCAACACTTGGATTAAAGATTCAGAAGCTGGTTATTCAGCCCGACCAGTCTGTGCTGGCACTTGTGCTCTACCTCAGTGTTTCCTCGCCTGGACGCCTCTGCCCCTCCGTGCTCTTGCTGCTCCTGGGGAGTGGAGTTTCTCTTCAATCCCCTGTTCAGCACCTTACAAACCTCCGTCACCATTCAGCCATTGCCCTTGTGCACACCCTTTCCTGAACACCAGCACCTTGATGTTCCCGGTCAATCATCTCTGTACCCTCTCTGGAGCTGGCCAGACCTCTACACAGGGTGGTCTTCCCAGTGTGGTCCAGCCAAGGTTGATAGGGGTCCAGCTTCTCCACTTCTCTATCCCAGTGCCTACAGCCTTGCTAACCTATCTGGCCATTTTGAGTTTGTTCTGGTTGCCCCATTACAGGAAGGATATGGAGGCTTTGAAGAAGTTTGTTAGGGTGCTGCCTGGATTAGAGGGTAGGAGCTATGAGGAGAAGCTGGACAAACTGAGGCCAATGTCTGTGGAGTGTCTACGGCTGATAAAAGTATGTAGAATTATGAGAGGCATAGTTAGGGTAACCTCAGTCAGAATCTGTTACCCAGAGCAGAGATATCAAATACCAGAGGACATGCATTAAAGGTGAGAACGGGTAAGTTTAAGGGAGATGTGTGGAGCAAAGTTTTTCAAGAGTACAGTAGTGGGTGCCTGGAGCAGGTTGCCAGGGAAGTGGTGGAGGTAGATACGTATGGCAGAGGCTGTCAGGGACATGCAAGTGCAGGAAATGGAGGGTGTATAGGTCATGCAGAGGAAGAAGAGATTTAGTTAAATTCGGCATTGTGTCTGGTGGAGACATGGTTGGCTGAAGGGATTGTTCCATGCTCCTGATTCCTTACTTTCCCACAAAGTTGTACTGTCTGTGTGAAGCTTCATTACCCCCACTCCCCCGACTCAGGGCTGACGAGGGTTTGGTGTAACCTCATTAGACTTCAGGGTCTGTCGGTGTCATCCCACAGTGTGAGCGAATGCTCGGTATAATCTCAGAGTGCAGGGGCATTGGATGAAATCCCTTCAGTGGAGAGACACTCAGTGTAAACTCCTCGGAGTTCTGTGGCGCTCGGTATAAACTTTGCAAAGCTGATGGACACTATGAGTGGAGCTCACGGGTGAGGGGGAAGGGAGGCTTGGAGTAATCTCAAAGCAGAGTGTCCCACAGAGTGGGTGGGGAGGTTGTTGGTTTCACTGAGGACCGCTCCACAATAATTTACTGTACCCTGTAGCCCCCCTCTGTACTAATGAGCCGTCTAACCTCACCCACTCTACCCCCTGTCCAGAAACTTCGAAACTGGTCTGGAGAAGTTTCTTGGGGAGGGTAGTATGTGGAGACTTAGAAGCATCTCAAAAACCCATTAATAGTGGTGATAGGATGTGATGGAGTTAGGTGAGGGCACAGGTTTAGGGTGAGGGTTGGGGGGTATTTAAGTTGATCTTAGAGGTAATCTTCACACACTAGAAGTGATGGGTGTGTGGAAGGGGATGTTGGAGGAAGTGGTTGAGGCAGGTATAATGAGACATGGTCAGCTCACTCCTTTCCCATCATACTCCCCCATCCAACCCATTCACCACCCCCATCACAACCCCCCCCAAACTTCCCAACACAGACCATGATCTACAAAAGACACTGCCAGTGGAGGAACTCAACAGGTCAGGCAGCATCTATGGAGACGCGTCGGAAAGGTCGGCTGTCCATCTCCCTCCAAGGATGCTGCCTGACCCGCTGAGTTCCCTCTGCAGACCGTGCGTTGCTCCGGGTTCCAGCGTCTGCTGTCTCCCGTCTCTCGGGTTCCATTGGATGGTTACACTCTGCCGCGCGTTAACTGGGGCGTTCCCTGGCGGATAAACACTCCGATTGGCAACATGCCTGCTGGGGCGAGTGGGGTACGTGATGGAGTGTGTGGAATGGGATGGGGTAGAATTGGTTGGGAAGAGGCTGCTTGAGGTGGGCAGGGTGGAATGGATGGAACGAGATGATGGGTGAGGGGGAATGGGATGGTTATTGTGGGATGGGGAACGGGTTCGCACCTTAGGACGGGGAAGATAGGAAGGGTTGGATATTGTAGAGTCCCAGGGTTGAACAGACTGGGTGGGATCTCGGGTGGATATTTGGGATAGGGTGGGACCCTAGGGTGGATGGATTGGAAGACGGTGGGGACCTGGGTGGGAGAACGGTCCTTCTCCCGACCCCGGCCGCAGCTCCTACCTGGCGCCGTTCCGCCTCGATTCGGGTGTGCTGTTGACTGCCGCTCGCTTCCTTACTGGAGCCGGGAGAAAGTGTGCAAAGTGTACACCACTGTGTCGGAATGTTTCTCCTTCTCTCTCTCTCTCCCTCTGCCTCTCCGCAGTCTCACTCCCAGTCTTGGGAGGGAGGCTCCTTTGTGGAAGCGAAGTGCCGACTCGAAGGGAGTGTCACAGACCGCACCCATACCTACAAAGTTCGCCTCGGGGCCAGGATTTCACCCACTCCATTTCCAGCGCCCTGGAACCGCTCCATAACGGACCGCGGCCGCCCGACTGCCAGGATCTAGCAAACAAATTACCCCTGCTTGCTGCATATGTCCCTCAACAGCTGGCCCGACTACGGCGCTCCCTCAATACTGCCCCCCCGCCCATGCGGCGCTCCCTCAATACTGCCCCTTCGCCCATGCGGCGCTCCCTCAATACTGCCCCCCGCCCATGCGGCGCTCCCTCAATACTGCCCCTCCGCCCATGCGGCGCTCCCTCAATACTGCCCCCCGCCCATGCGGCGCTCCCTCAATACTGCCCCCCGCCCATGCGGCGCTTCCTCAGCTATTTTCCACGGCAGTGGCTCTCCTTCGGTTTCATAGAACGTTACAGCTCAGAAACAGGCCATTCGGCTCATCTAGTCCGTGCCGAAATATTACTCTGTCTAGCCCATTGACCTGCATCTAGACCACATCCCTCCAGGCCCCTTCACCCATGTACCTATCCAAATCTCTCTTAAAACCTTGAAATCAAAGCCGCATCCGTCATTTCCTCTGGCAGCTCCTTCCACACGCTCACCACCCTCTGAGTGAAGAAATACCCCCTCACGTTCCCCTTAAACATTTCACCTTTCACCCTTAACCCATGACCTTTAGCTCTAGTCTCACCCAACCTCAGCTTGCTATACCCCTGATAATTTTGAATACCTCTATCAAATCTCCCTTCACTCTCTTGCGCTCCTGGGAATAAAGTTCTAACATAGCTGCTCCCTATATCCGAAGTCTTCAAGTCCAGGAAACATCCTTGTAGAATTTCTCTGCATTCCTTCAATCTTATTGACACCTTTCCTGCAGATAGGTGACCAGAACTGCACATGATACTCAAAATTAAGTCTCACTAACACTTTGGGCATTTTCAATATAACATCCCAACTCTTGTACTGAATACTCTGGTCAAAAGCTATATTTACGACCCTATCCACCTGTGATGCCACTTTCAAGGAATTATGGACCTGTATTCCCAGATCCCTTTGCTCTACTGAACTCCTCGTCCTACCACTCATCATATAAGTCATACACTGGTTTGTTCTCTCAAAGTACAACACCTCGTACTTGTCTGTATTAGAATCTACCTGTCACTTTCAGCTCTTTTCCCCAGCTGGTCCTAATCCTGTTGCAAGCTTTGATGACCTTCCCCGCTGTCCACTACCACTATGCCCCTAATCTTAGTGTCACCCACACTGGATGGTCTTTTGGCACAGTGTTTCTTTATTACTATCCCTCTGACAGTGTGTTTCTCCTTCAATGTTGACCACAGTAGTGCTCGCTCAGTACCAAACTACCAACAGAGCAGTTCTCCTTCACTGCTGTCCCTCCAACAAGGTAGCACTCTCTCAGCATGAGAGATCTCATCAGTGGTGGATGTGTTGTTCTCACTGAGTGGGTCTGCAGAATGGGATCGTGTTCTAGGGGACCCACCTACAAAGATCTGAAGCTGACTCCCCTCCCTGAGCTGGACCACTCATGCCCATTTCACTTTGTCCTTACCACCCACCCTACTCACCCCTTCCCTCCTGCCCACAGGCAACTGTTTTCACTCTTTTGGCTGAACTCTGGGATCTCCCTCTGGCTGTGAGCTCCCTCAAGGGAATCGTGGGAATGAGCAGAAACGGGTACAGATGGTGAGGAAGGTACGTGGGTCCATCTAGGTGACAGAGACCCCCACAAACAACTCTGATCCACTGAACACATGCTGTCTCTCCACTGACCCCATTGGGTGTTGCTCCCATTGAGGAAAGTCCTTGGGCTCCAGTTCCCAGTGACCCTCAACTTCTGACTCAGGCTGGTCAATCTATCTACTGTATATCCACACTATTCCCAAAACTGACCACAGGCTTCAGTATGTCCACACTGGCCATGAACCCCAAATATATCCACACTGGCCATTGAGTCCAGTATATCCACACTGTCCATGGACTCCAATATGTCCACACTGGCCATGAACCCCAAATATATCCACACTGGCCATGGACTCCAATATGTCCACACTGGCCATGAACCCCAAATATATCCACACTGGCCATGGACTCCAATATGTCCACACTGGCAATGAACCCCAAATATATCCACACTGGCCATGAACCCCAAATATCCACACTGGCCATGGACTCCAATATATCTACACTGGCCATGAAGCCTAGTATGTCCACTCTGGCCATGGACCCCAAATATATCCACACTGGCCATTGAGTCCAGTATATCTACACTGGCCATGGACCCTAGTATGTCCACTCTGGCCATGGAGTCCAGTATATCTACACTGGCCATGGAGTCCAATATGTCCGTGCCTACAAGCTGGGATTCCACTACACTTTTCACTCCGTGTCTGTAAGTCAGGAATGTGATGGGACACTCCACCAACCCTCCAGCTTGACATTGCCCAGGACAAAACAGCTATTTGTTAGACCACACACACACCTTCTACACCACAACACCCCACCACTGGTTCACAGTGTACTTCATCTGAAAATGTATGTCAGTAATTCACCTACATTACTCAATAGATTCTCCTAAGATGCACCACAAGAAGGACAAGTCTACAGGCAACAACCAGCCACAGGTTCCACTCCCCGATACAGTACACTCTGACTTGGAAACACATAATCTCTGTACCTCCCTCTGCAAATGGATCCTCGACTTCCTAACAGGAAGGTCACAACCTGTGTGGATTGAAAATAACATCGCCATCTCACTGACCATCAACACTGGCACAACAGGGATGTGTGCTCAGCCCACTGCTCTACTCTGTCTACACCCACAATTGTGTGGCTAGGCACAGCTCAAATGCCATCTGTAATCTTGCTGATGATACAACCATTGTTGGCAGAATTTTAGATGGTGATGAAAGGGCACACAGGAGTGAGATATACCAATTAGTTGAGTGGTGTCACAGCAACAACCTTGCATTCAATGTCAGCAAGACCAAAGAGCTGATTGTGAACTTCAGGAAGGGTAAGATGAGGGAACACAAACCAATCCTCATCAAGGGATCAGAAGTGAAGAGAGTGAGCAATTTCAAGTTCCTGGGTATTAATATCTCTGAGGATCTAACCTGGACGCAACATGAGCTATAAAGAAGGCAGGACAGCAGCTATATTTCATTCAGAGTTGAGGAGAATTGGTTTGTCAATTAAAACACTCAAAAACTTCTACAAAAGTATTGTGGACAGCATTTTGACTGGCTGCATCACTGTCTATCATGGGGGCTGCTACGGCACAAGATCAAAGTAAGATATTAATCAGCTCCATTATGGGTTCTGGCCTCCATAGTATCCAAGACATCTCTAAGGAGTGGTGCCTTAGGAAGGCTGTGTCCATGATTAAGGACTCCCACCACCCAGGACATGCCCTCTTTTCATTGTTATCATTGGGAAGGACGTACAGAAGGCTGAAGGCACACACTCAGCTATTCAGGAACAGCTTCTTCCCCTCTGCCATCTGATTCCTAAATAGACATTGAACCCATGAACACTACCTCACCACTTTGTTTTACTACTTATTTTAACTTAACTATTTAATAGACAGATATATGCTTGCTGTAATTCAGCTTCTTTATATTTATTTATTGAGTATTTCATTGTACTGCTACTGTGAAGTTAACAAATTTCAAGACGTATGCCAGTGATATTAAACCTGATTCTGATTATTCTCTCATTGTCATTTTGCCATAGACTGTGGAGTTCCCTCTCCATCAGTTTAGTGAGATTAACAGACATACTGATTGCATCAGCTTCTGTGTGGACACTGTAATACCATCAAGGACTGGTTGCTGCTTCCTTAACAACAAACCATGGGTCACCAGTGATTAAAGGCTCTTCCCAACCACAAAGAGAGCCTTTAGATCAGGAGACAGGGAGGAATTGAAACATGTTCAGAAGGACCTAAAGGAGAAGATCAAGGTGGCTAAAGAGGAATACAGGAGAGAGCTGGAAAACAAGCTTGGGCAGAGTAGCACACGAGAGGTGTGGAGAGGCATGAAGAACATCACTGGCTTCAATCAGCCTTGGAATGCAGCCGTGAATGGGTTAATGAGTTAAACCAGTTCTTCAATAGGTTTGACAATTGGCCCTCTTGTTCACACACCCCTCAGCATAACAGTCAGGTGCTGAGGCACCTAATTATTCCTCAGCACCAATGCCTCCTCTCCTCCTTCCTCCCCCCCTCCAGTTCAACACATAGATGAACGCAGGCTACCACTGTCTACATCCTCTTCTTGCCCTGCATCTACTATCCACACCTCCACATACCAACTGCTATTGTCCTAATCTTCACCTCCCCCGGCCACCACCTTTCACCAACTCCCCAGTCATCATGGACTCACCCTCACTACTGAGCAGGTGAGAAAGGCTCTGGGGAAACTCAGACATGGTGAAGCATTGGGACCAGACGATGTGAACCCCAGGGTCCTGAAGGAATGTTCTGAGCAGCTGTGTAGAGTTCTCCAGCGCATTTTCAATCTGAGTCTCAGCCTGGAGAGGGTCCCGACCGCGTGGGAAACATCACGTGTGGTCCCAATACCCCAAGAAGGACCATTCAAAAGTCTTGAATGATTACTGTCCAGTGGCCCTAACCTCACACATCATGAAGGTCCTGGCTCATCTCCAATCCCTGGACAGAGGAGCCCTCGATCCCCTGCAGTTTGCCTACCAGGAGCACACAGAGCCTACTTCCATTTGGATAAACAGTGCAGCACTATGAGGATTGTGTTTTTTGATTTCTCAAGTACCTACAATACCATAGAGCCCTCATTGCTGGAAGAAAAGCTCCGTTCAGTGCAGGTTGGTACTTCCATTGTACCCTGGATAATGGACTACCTGACTGGCAGACCACAGTTTGTGCAGCTTCAGAGCTGTGTGTTATGGCTATCAGCAGCACTGGGGCCCCATGGGGTATTGTATTGGCTCCCTGTTTACCCTGTATACCTTGGACTTTAGTTACAACAGTGAGTCACATCATTTGCAGTAGTCTCTGATAACTCAGCAATAGTTGACTGTATAAAGGGAGGACAGGAGGATGAATACAGGTTGTCTTGGTGGAGGACTTTGTGAATCATCTGCAGCTCAGTGTTAGTATAACTAAGGAGATGGTGATGGACTTTAGGAAGACTAAGCCTACACTGCTCCCTGTTACTGTTGATGGTGAGGAAGTGGATGTGGTGACAAGTACCTTGGGGGGGTGGGGGGGCACCTGGACGACAGACTTGAGTGGAGCACCAACACAGAGGTGGTGTACAAGAAGGGCCAGAGTTGCTTCTACTTCCCAAGGAGACTGAGGTCCTTTGGAGTATGCAGGCCTCTCCCTCACATGTTTCACCAGTCTGTTGTTACCAGTACAATCTTCTATGCCGTGGTGTGCTGGGGCAATGGCATCAACACAGGTGAAGCCAAACAGGCTCAATAAACGGATTAGAAAGGCTGGCTCTGTTACAGGAGTCAAACTAGACAAGCTGGGGACTGTGGTAGAACAAAGGACCCTATGGAAAACCCTGGCAATTCAGGACAATGTTTCTCACCCTCTACATGCCACCTTGGCTGAACAGAGGAGCACTTTCAATAATAGACTAAGACAACTGTTCTGCTTCAAACATTGCAATATGAGGTCATTGTTACCCTTGGCCATTAGGCTCTATAATGAGTCAACCTATAGCTGGGGAAGTGTTGACTTCCCCTCCTGTTAGACTGTTTGTGGTAACTTACTTTTCATTCTTTCTACTTCCCTTCTAATATTTATATCTGTGCACTTGTAATGCTACTGTGACACTGTAATTTCTTCTGGGATCAATATCTTTCTATCTGTTTAAGTGCACCTCCACCCTCCTACTGCAGAAGTTGAAGAAGGAGTCTCACCAGCATTTTCCTGAGGGGCAGGTAGGGATGGGCAATAGATACCGGCTTTGCTGGCATCGCCCCCATTTGTGAGGGAGGGAGAAGGGCCATGGGAAGTGTTGTTAGGGATGGAAGATGCAGGATCAGGAGGAGGACCTGTCCCTTTGGAGAACATGGCTGATCTTGGCCTCAGCACCACCTTACCTCAACAGCCTTGTCATTTCACTGTCTGCCTTGAATGAATCCCTCGCCTGTGCTCACTGGGGTCACCTCTTCCAACTTCCTGATAATAATCAGATAGAATGGAAGCTGCGGCATTGGGTTTGACAAGAGAGCATGCAGAGGGCTCAAACCCATCCTCTGAGTAACAATTCTGGGTGTAATCTCAGCCTGATTGACAGGGTCTGTGGAGCCTGGCTGAATTCAGACAAGAGCGAGCAAAACCAAACACATATTTCCAGCCGGAGTCTGCTGGGGAGAGCTAACAGAGGGTCTTGGATTAATCCATGACAAAGGGGGACTAGTGCCGAGAAACGTCATTCAGCAATACTCCACAAGTGCACATGTTGTTACATCTTCACCACAGCAAATGGTCCAAGGTTTGGCATGGTCCGTCAGTGGAGTTGCTGGGTTAAGAAAGGCAGGGTCCTGCTCGTGATGTTTAAGAGCAGGAGAGATGGGTGGAGAGGTTGTGAGAGGGATTCCCAGAGGCCAGACGCAGCAGCAAAAGGCAGGGCCAGTGGGTGATGTTCTGTTACTTGTTCACTTTTCAGGACTTGGGCATCACCAACAAGACTAGAATCTGTTAAGTCAGAATCAGACATTCATACAACTGAGAAACAGGGCCTTCAGCCCAACTCCTCCATGTCAACCAAGGTGCCCACCCAAGCTAATCTCGTCTGTCAGAGTTTGGTCCACATCCCTCTGGTCCATTCCAATCCCGTACCTGTCCAGGTGTCTGTTAAAGGCTGTTAATGTGCCTGTCTCAACCACTTCCTTTGGCAGCTCTTTCCACATACCCACCACTCTCCGTCTGAAGAAATTCAGGTCTCATTTAAATCTCTCCTACTGCCCCCCCCCCCCCATTGTCTTAAACCTGTGCCCTTAACTCAAAGATTCAAAGTACATTTATTACCAAATTATCTATGCAGTATACTCTGAGATTTCTCTTCCCCACAGCCACAAAACAAAGAAAACCATTCAAATAAAAACATCAAACCCCAAACCTCTCTCACACAAAAAAAATCAGATCACACAAATGCAACAAAAAAGAAAAAAGAATGAAAAACACAGAATATAAAACACAAAACCAAAAGTCCAGGCATGTTCAGTTCATTAACTGCAGGCTGCCCTGATCAAAACCTCCCAAAAGAGCAACAGGAAAAGGGAGAGACCAGAAACCAGAGCCACGTCATAACGTGAACTGCAAAGTTCAATCCACAAACTGTGTCGATTAAATCCTGCTTAAGACCCAGAATCCGGCACCATCTCTGATAGCATCAAGGGGTAAAGAGACCATTGAATGCAGGGACCTTCCTCCGGCAGCACTGAGCAAGAGGCTAGTAGGTGGCACCACCCTCTCACCTCCTGCACTTGCCTTGATGATTTAAACCCTCCCCAGCAAGGAATGATGGTGGGCTCACACTCTGTCTCCAGGCTTCTTGGCCTTGAGGCCACACGCTTCACTTGAAGCCTCCTGGAGCCCTCTTGGAGACAGCAGAGCGCCAGATCACTCAATCGGCCCAAGAGCACACTGCCGAAACGTAGATCACCGGCTCCAACAGTAGCAGAACCACATTTGAAAGGAAAAGAAGACTTAAAAGTAGAGAAAGGAGTAGTTTTGTGAACTGCCTGGAGGATGTCACTCTGGTCGCGTTGTTTGCTGGTGTCAGATTCCCTTTCCCTTGGAAGAATATTCAGAGCATTCAACATACCTAAGCCCCGCATGATTTTATACAACTACATAGGGTCAGCTCTCAGCCACCCACACTTCAGGGAATAAAGACCTAACCTACCCTAAATCAGGCCCTCAAGTCCCAGGAATGTTCTCATAAGTCCTTGCACTCTTTCCAGCTTAGTGACGTCTTTCCTGCCCAAAACTGAACACAATACTCCAGGTGTGGCCTCATCAAAATCTTGTACAACTGCTCTAACATCCCAAATCCTGTACTAAATTGTCCATTCTGGCTGTCTTTTGAACTGATGGCAGGTTGGGCCTTTTGGAGTCAAGCACGTTGGGGTTGTGGAGTCACGTGCATTCTGGCCCAGGTTATACCTGCAGATTTCCTCTCCTGAAGGACTATATGGAACCAGATAGAATTTTAACCACCATCCTGGGGGATTTTTGGCTATCATTGTAAATTTTATTTTGAAATACAGCACGTAACAGGCCCTGCAAACTGTGCCTGCCAGCAGCCCACTGATTTAAGCCTACTTTAATCACAAGACAAAGGAGCAGAAGTAGGCCATTCGGCCCATCAAGTCTGCTCCGCCACTCCACCATGAGTTAAACTATTCTCCCATCTAGTTCCAATTTCTGGCTTTTTCCCTATATCCCTTGATACCCTGATTAATGAGAGACCTATCAATCTCCTCCTTAAACACCCTCAATGATCAGGCCTCCACAGCTGTATGTGGCAATGAATTCCATAAATTCACGACCCTCTGGCTAAAAAAATTTCTCCTCATCTCTGTTTTAAATGGATAGCCTCTAATTCTAAGACTGTGGCCTCTTGTCCTGGACTCACCCACCAAGTGAAACAGCCTTTCCACATCTACTCTGTTCAACCCTTTCAACATACAAAATGTTTCTGAGATACCCTCTCATTCTTCTATACTCTAATGAATTACAGTCCAAGAGCCGACAAACGCTCCTCATATGTTAGCCCCTGCATTCCAGGAATCATCCTCGTAAATCTTCTCTAAACTCTCTCCAACATCAGTACATCCCTTCTAAGATAGGGGGCCCAAAACTGCACACAGTATTTCAAATGGGGTCTCACCAGTGCCCCATAGAGCCTCATCAATACCTCCTTACTCTTATACACTATTCCTCTTGAAATGAATGCCAACATAGCATTCGTTTTCCTTACTGCCGATCCAACCTGGTGGTTAACCTTTAGAGTATCCTGCACGAGGAACCCCAAGTCCCTTTGCACTTCCGATTTTTAAATTTTCTCCCCATCTAAATAATAATCTGCCCAATTATTTCTTCTTCCAAAATGTACAACCGTACATTTCTCAACATTGTATCTCATCTGCCATTTCTTTGCCCACTCTCCTAAACTGACCAAGTTTCTCTGCAACCTTTCCGTTTCTTCAACACTTCCTGCTCCTCCACCTACCTTGGTGTCATCCACAAACTTAGCCACAAAACCATTTAATCCATAATCTAAATCATCGATATACAGTGTAAAAAGAAGCGGCCCCAACACCGACCCCTGCGGAACACCACTAGTAACCGGCAACCAACCAGAATAGGATCCCTGTATTCCCGCCCTTTGCTTTTTGCCTAACAGCCAATGCTCCACCTATTCCAATATCTTTCCTGTAATTCCATGGGCCCTCATCTTATTAAGCAACCTCTTATGCGGCACCTTATCGAAGGCCTTTTGAAAATCCAAATAAGCAACATCCACAGTCTCTCCCTTGTCAATTTTATTTGAGATTACCTTAAAAAATTCCAATAAGTTGGTGAGGCAGGATCTTCCCTTCATGAAACCATGCTGGCTTGGGCCTATCTTGTCATGCACCTCGAGGTATTTCATAACCTTGTCCTTGAGGATCGACTCCAAGAACTTTCCAACTACCGATGTCAGACTAATAGGTCTGTAATTTTCTTTTTGCTGCCTCCCCCCTTTCTTAAACAACGGAACTACATTTGCAACCTTCCAGTCCTCCAGAACCATGCCAGAGTCTATTGATTCCTGGAAGATCATTTCCAATGCCTCCACAATCTCCAAAGCTACCTCCTTAAGAACCCATGGGTACACCTCATCCGGTCTGGGAGACTTATCTATCCTTAGTCCATCTAGCTTTGATTAGGGAGCTTAAGGTAAAGGTACCTTAAGAAAGCAGTGATCAAAATATGACAGAATTCATCCTGCTGTTTCAGAGGGAGAACATAAAGTCATATGTATCAGTATTACAGTGGAGTAAAGTGAACTACAGAGGTATGAGAGAGAAGCTGTCCAAAGTTAATTGGAATGGGATACTAGCAGGGATGATGCCAAAAATGTGATGGCTCTAGTTTCTGGGGAAAAATTGGAAGATGCAGAGATACACCCCAAAGAGGAAGAAGAGTTCCAAAAGGAGGATGAGGCAACAGTGGCTTACAAGGGAAGTTAAAGGTAGCATAAAAGGAAAAGAGAGGGCATATAATATAGCAAAAGAAATTGTGGAAAGTTAGAGGATTGAGAAGCTTTTAAAAGCCAACAGAAGGTAACTAAAAAGCCTTAAGGAGAGAAAAGATGAAATATGAAGATAAGCTAGCCAATAATATAAAAAAGGATACCAAAAGTATTTTTCAGATCGATGAAGAGAGCTAAGTGAGACTGCATATTGGACCGCTGGAAAATTACACTGGAGAGGTAGTAATGCGGGACAAAGAAATGGCAGATGAATTTAATAAGTATTTTGTGTAAGTCTTGTTGTGGAAAGACCAGTTCTATGCCAGAAATTCAATAGCATCACGATGCAGAAGTGACTGTAATTGCTATTGCTAAGGAGAAGGTGCTTGAGAACCTGAAAGGTCTGAAGGTAGATAAGTCACCTGGATCAGAAGACCTTTGACAAGGTGACGCACATGAGGCTGCTTAACAAGCCACGAGTCCATGGTATTACAGGAAAGATTCTAGCATGGATAAAGCAGTGGTTGATTGGCAGGAGGCAAAAAGTGGGAATAAAGGGAGCCTTTTCTGACTGGTTGCCAGTGACTAGTGGTGTTCCGCAGGGGTCTGTGTTGGGACTGAGTATTTTTATGTTAAATGTCAATGATTTGGATGATAGAATTGATGGCTTTGTTGCAAAGTTTGCAGACGACATGAAGATAGGTGGACGGGAAGGTAGTTTTGAGGAAGTAGAGAGGCTACAGAAGGACTTAGACAGATTAGGAGAATGGGAAAAGAAGTGGCAGATGGAATACAGTGTCAGGAAGTGTATGGCCATGCACTTTGGCAGAAAAATGAAAGGGTTAACTATTTTCTGAATGTAGAGAAAATACAAAAAGCTGAGACGCAAAGGGACTTGGGAGTCCATGTGTAGGATTCCCTAAAGGTTAATCTGCAGGTTGAATCTGTGGTGAGTAATGTTAGCACTCATTTCAAGAGTACTAGAGTATAAAAGCAAGGATGTAATTTTGAGACTTTATAAAGCTCTGGTGAGGTCTCACTTGGAGTATTGCTTCTTTTTGAGTATTGTGAGCAGAATTGGGCCCCTTATCTTAGAAAGGATGTGCTGAAACTGGAGAGGGTTCAAAGAAGGTTCACAAAAATGTTTCCAGGATATGAAGAGCATTTGATGGCTCTGGGCCTGTATTCACTGGAATTCAGAAGAATGAGGGGTGAACACAATGAAACCTATCGAATGATGGAAGGCTTTGACAGAGTGGATGTAGAGAGGATGATTCCTATGGTGGGAAAGTCTAAGACCAGAGGACACAGCCTCAGATTAGAGGGGTGTCCTTTTAGAATGGAGATGAGAAGGATTTTCTTTGGTCAGAAAGTGGTGAATCTGTGGAATTCTTTGCCACAGGCAGCTGTGGAGGCCAAGTCTTTATGTATATTTAAGGTAGAGATCGATAGATTCTTGATTGGTCAGAGCATGAAGAGATACGGGGAAAAGGAAGGAGATTGGGGCTGAGAGAAAAATTGGATCAGCCATGATGAAATGGCAGAGCAGACTTGATGAGCCAAATGACCTTATTCTGCTCCTATATCTGATGGTCTTATGGAATACCATACACCACCTGAGCCCTGTGGGACTGTGCAGCGAGCTGTAGAGTGCTGGGCTCCAAGGTTTCTAGAACAACTGTTTTTATTAATTGTTGTCTTCACTAGAGTCATTAACCCCTTGTGCTTTCTGTTTAATCTTGGCAAATTTATTTTGACTGGCATGGGTTTTCAGTGTACTAGGATTATTTAAAGCGGACTCCTGATTAGCACTTATCGTGGGGTCCTTGTTTTGAGCATGATTTGTTTTGTGGTGTCACTTGGCTGAGCCGTCGATGTTCTATTGGAATTCCTATGTATAAGCTCTTGTTCCCGTCTCTACATAGGAGTCTAACATTCCTCCACATCTCCCAGGGTTCTTTAACAGGTAGCTAAAGAGATTGGGGAGGCACAGTACTGTACTTGTTAATGTGGAGTGAAAAGCGAGTTTTACATCTGGCAAGAGGAAACTACTTTGGAAATGGTGAGGGTGGAGTGCGACGAGAGGTGTGTGGGACAGGTGGCACAAAAGGAGAGTCGGGTGGGGGAGGCACGGGTGCAGGCACACCCAGCCCTGAGACACCAGGCAAAGTCATTTGATTCAAAACAATTAGTTTATAGTTGCAACTGTGTAATACAAAGGAATAAATAAATAAATAATAATAATAAAAAAAATAAGCAATAAATATCAAGAACATGAGATGAACAATTCTTGAAAGTGAGTCCGTAGGCTGTGGGGACAGCTCAGTGCTGGGGTGAGTGAAGTTATCCCCTTTGGTTCAAGAGCCAGATGATTGAGAGGTAATAACTGTTCCTAAACATGGTGATGTGAGTCCTGTGGTTCCTGTATCTTTTTCCTGAAGGCAGCAGTGGGAAGATAGCATGAGATGGGTGGTGATGGACGCTGCTTTCCTGCGACAACACTCTGTGTAGATGTGCTCAATGGTGGGGAGTGCTTTACTCATTATGGACTGGGTCACATCCACTACTTTTTGTATGATTTTCCATTCAAGTGCTTTAGAGTTTCCATACCAGGCTGCAATGCAGCCAGGCAATACGCTTTTCACCACACATCTATAGAAGTTTGTCACAAACTTCTAAGGAAATAGAGACTCTTCTGTGATTTCTTCATGATTGCACTTGCGTGTTGGGCCAGGACAAGTCCTCTGAAATGATGACACTGAGGAATTTAAAGTTGCTTACTCTCTTCACATCCGATCCCCCAATGAGGACTGGCTTATGGACCTCCAGTTTCCTCCTCCTGAAGTAAATAACAGCTCTTTGCTCTTGCTGACATCGAGTTAGAGGTTTTTGTTGTGGCACCACTCAGCTGGATTTTCAATCTCCCTCCTATAGGCTGATTTGTCACCACATTTGATTTTGCCAGTGGCAGTGGTATCATCAGCAAACTTAAATACGGCATTAGAGCTGTACTTAGCCTCACAGTCATAAGTGTAAAGTGAGTAGAGCAAAAAACACAGCCTTGTGGTGCACCTATGCTGGTGGAATTGTGAAAGAGATGTTATTGCCAATCCGAACTGACTGGGATCTACAAGTGGGGAAATTGAGGGTTCAATTGCACAAGGAGGTATTGAGGACAAGGTCTTGAAGCTTATTAATAAGCTTTGAGGGGGTGATGGTATTGAATGCCGAGTTGCAGTTAATAAAAAGCAAACTGACGTGTGCATTGTTGCTGCCCAGATGTTGCATGAAGAGCCAATTAAATGGCATTTGCTGTGGGCCTTTTGTGCTGGTAGGCAAATTGGAGCAGATCCAAGTTGATTCTCGGGCAGAAGTTAATATGTTTCATCACCAACCTCTCCAAACACTTCATCACTGTGGATGTAAGTGCTACTGGACAATAGTCATTGAGACATTCTTCTTAGGCACTGACATAATTGAAGTGTGCTTGAAGCAGGTGGGTTCCTCGGACTGTCAAAGCTAAAGGTTAAAGATATCAGTGAACACTCCAGCCAGTTGATCAGCACAGGTCTTTAGTACTTGGCCAAATATCCCATTTGGGCTGGATGATTTCTGTGGGTTCACCCTCCTGAATGACACTCTCCTGTCAGTCTCAGAGACTAAAATCACAGGGTCTTTGGGGCTGTGGGAGTTTGTGATGGTTTCTCCATGTTTTGATGGTCAAAGTGAGCATTGAAGGCATTGAGCTCAGCGGGAAGTGAAGCCCTGTAGTCACCTATGTCCCTTGATTTCACTTTGTAAGCGATGATAGCATTCAAGATGTGCCACAGCTGTCAAGCATCCTTGATTGATTTGTTTGTGAGATGGCTTTCCAGAGATCATACCTAGACTGCCTGTAACTCTCTTGGTTGCTAGACTTGAATGTCTCTGATCTGGCCCTCAGCAGATTGCAGAAAAGACCATAAGATATAGGAGCAGAATTAGGCCATTTTGCCCATCAAGGCTGTTCCCTCTTGGCACCAGTTTCCTGCCTTCTCCCTGTACCATTTATGCCCTGACTAATCAAGAATCTATCAACCTCTGCCTTAAATATACCCAATGACTTGGCTTCTACAGCTGCCTGAGGCAATAAATTCCACAGTCTCACCACTCTTTGGCTAAAGAAATTCTTACTCATATCCATTCTAAATGTATGTCCATCTATTCTGAAGTGGTGCCCCAGTCCTAGACTCCCCACCATAGGAAACATCCTCTCCACATGCACTCTATCAAGGCTTTTCAACATTTCATAGATTTCAATGAGATTCCACCCCTCATTCTTCTGAATTCCAGTGAGTAAAGGCCCAGAGGCAACAATCATATGGTAACCCTTTCATTCCCATAATCATTCTCTAGAACCTCCTTTGAACTCTCTCCAATGTCAGCACATCTTTTCTTAGATAAGGGGTCTAAAATTGCTTACAATACACCAAGTGAAGCCTCACCAGTCTCTTATAAAATCTTACCATTTCATCCTTGCTTTTATACTCTAGTGCTCTTGAAATGAATATTAACACTGCCTTTGTCTTCCTCACCACTGATTCAACCTGTAAGTTAACCTTTAGGACCCAAGTCACTGTGCACATTGAACTTTTGAATTTTCTCTCTGTTTAGAAAATAGTCTGTGCTTTTAGTTCTTCTACCAAACTGTATGACCATACACTTCCTGACACAGTATTCCATCTGCCACTTCTTTGCCTATTCTCCCAACTGTCTAAGTCCTTCTGCAGACTACCTGTTTCCTCAACACTACCTGCCCCTCCACCTACCTTGATATCATCCACAAACTTGGCTACAAAGCCATCAATTCTATCATCCAAATTTTTGAAATATAACGTATAAAGAATTGGTTCCCACACAGATCCCTATGGAACACCGCTAGTTACTGGCAGCCAACCAGAAAAGGCTCCCTTTGTTCCCACTCTTTGCCATTCAGCCAGTCCTCTATCCATGCTAGCATCTTTCCTGTAATATGATGGGCTCTTAACTTGTTCAGCAGCCTCATGTTTGGCACCTTGTCAAAGGCCTTCAGAAAATCCAAGTACACAACATCCACAGATTCTCCTTTGTCTATCCTTCTTGTTATTTCTTCAAAGAATTCCAATAGATTTGTCAGTCAAGATCTTCCCTTAAGTAAACCATGCTTATTTTGGCCTATTTAATCATGTGCCTCCAATTACCCCAAAGCCACATGCATAACAATATACTCCAACATCTGCCCAATTACCGAGATCAGACGAACTGGCTTATAATTTTCTTTCTTCTACCTCTTTCCCTTCATGAAGAGTGGAGAGACATTTGCAATTATCCTAGTCCTCTGGAAACCTGCCAGAATCTGTGATTCTTGAAGGATCACTACTAATGCTTCCATAACTTCTTCATCTAAATCATTCAGACCCATGGCTGTTGACCATCTGGTCCAGGTGATTTATCAACCTTCAGAACTTTAAGTTTCCTAAGCTCCTTTTCCCTAGTAATGGCAACTTCACTTTCTCTGCCCCCTGACACTCTCGAACTTCTGGCATTCTGCAGGTGTCTTCCACAGTGAATACTGATGCAAAATACTTATTCAGTTTATCTGCTATTTCCTTGTCTCCCATTACTACCCCCTCCAGCACAATTTTCCAGGAGTCTGTTATCTACTCTCACCTCTCTTTTACTCTTTATATATCTGAAGAAGCTTTTGATATCCTCTTTAGTGCTATTGGCTAGCTCAGCTTCATATTCCATCTTCTCCACTTTTATGCCTTTTTAAATTGCCTTCTGTTGGTTTTTAAATTTCCCAATTGTCTAATTTCCCATCAATTTTTGCTATATTATATACTCTCTCTTTGGATTTTACGTTGGTTTTGACTTCCCTTGTCAGCCATAGTTGATTCATCTTGCCTTTAGAATACTTTTCTGGGGAAAATGAAAAAAAAAGATAGCAGAAAATACAAGTCATAGAATTAGGAATCCAAGAACAAAAATGTTAAAAAATAAGCTAAGTGAAATTCAAGAAGCTTTTGAAGTGTTTTAGAAAACTCTGTATTCCAAAGTTCCAGGGGGAAGCATAACCCAAATTGACACCTTCCTGAATTCTCTAGAGTTACCCACTTTAAGCGAAGAACAAAATAGAACGATGACTGCTAACACAACTGAAGTTGAACTAAAAGCTGCAATTAGTAGGCTTAAATTAAGCAAGTCACCAGGATCAGATGGGTATACGGCAGAGTGGTACAAAGAATTTAAAAATGAGTTAATTCCTGTATTACTCCCCACATTGAACTGGGCTCTAAAAAAGGCACAAATGCCACCCAGGTGAAAGGAAGCGATAACCTCAGCTATACCGAAAGAAGGCAAGGATAAATTGAAATGTTGGTCATTTAGACCAATATCCGTTCTTAATGTAGATTATAGATTATTTACCTACATTATGGCCAAATGATTAAAAGAGTTTCTACCCAGACTGATACATAACAATCAGACAGGTTTTATACAACAACATCAAATACAAGACAATATACGAAGGACACTTCACATTATGGATCATATACAAAAAAAATCGAAGCAATAGTGATAAGTGTGGACACTGAAAAGGCATTTGATTTGGTTAATTGGAATTTTCTTTACAAAGTTTTACATAGATTTGGTTTCCATGACACAACTATTAAAACTATACAGGCACAATATGACAACCCTACTGCTAGGATTAAAATCAATGGATATTTATCAAATAGTCTTACCCTAGAAAGGGGCACGAGACAGGGTTATGCATGGTCACCGCTACTCTTCGCATTATATCAGGAACCATTAGCTCAATACATCAGACAAAATGAAGATATCAGCGGGATTACTATTAAAGGGACTGAGTGTAAATTGGCTTGTTACGTGGATGACATTTTGATCTATCTAGGGCAATCAACATATTCTTTATCTAAATTGATGCAATCCTTTGAACAATATGGTCAATTATCAGGATACAAGATCAACATAGATAAAACCCAATAACTTTCATATAACTATAGCCCACCAAGAGAAATTGAAAGTAGATATCTCTGGGTATGGCAAACAAAGTTTTTCAAATATTTGGGCATCATTATGCCAAAAGATTTGGCAAAATTATCAGAATGTAATTATCAGCCTGTATTTAAAAAAATTAGGAAGATATAACAAGATGAAACCTAATTCCTTTTTTTAGACTCAGTTCAAGGACTGAATCTATTAAAATGAATATACTGCCCAGATTATTATATCTCTTTCTGACCCTACCAATAGAGACTAATCAAAATCAATTCAATGAATGGAACAAAATGTTATCAAGATATATTTGGCAAGGCAAAAGGCCTTGAGTTCATCTCAAAACCTGGCAATTAGCCAAGGAAAAGGGGGGATGGGGCCTCTTAGAGATTATTATTTTGCAGCACAGTTGAGAGCTGTGATATGTTGGTGTAACCCATCATATGATGCTCAATGGAAAACCATTGAGGAGCGGGTACTTCCCATCCCCATACAAGCAATTTTGGCTGATAACAACCTACAAAGGTACATAAATACTATTAATCACCCATAATCACCATTATCATATTTTCTAGGAATGCCCCATTATCAAAGACTATTGGAGTGGGATACACAATGTCCTACAAGACATCTTTAAATGTGAAATACCCTTAGAAAGTAAGACCATGTATTTTGGGTGTATACCTCAAGAATGGCTGAAAAGAGATAAATATTTAATGAATATACTGTTGGTGGCTGATAAAAAGTCTCTTTACTAGGAAATGGTTATCACAGGAGAGCCCAACCTTAAATGCATGGATGAAAATTACAATGGACATTTACAAAATGGAGAAGATAACAGCATCTGTTAATCATAAGTTGGAACAATTTGATTCATATTGGGAAAAATGGTTTAACTACATAACACCTCATAGGCCTGATTTTATTCTCACAAATCAATGAATATGTTATAAAAAAAAGATCACTCCCTACTTGTACATAGTTTTCTCCTTTCGCTTGTTCTTTCTTTCCTCTTTTCTATAAGTGTATACCTCAGATAAATATTAAGTGGAGATTTGTGGCATATATGACTATATGATATATATATATATATACACACACACAATATCTGAAATACATCTCATGGAAATGTTTGTCTGATGATGAACTTCAATAAAAAATAAATTACAAAAAAAAATGAATACTTCTCTGGGATGTATCTATCCTGTGACTTTTGAATTGCTCCCAGAAATTCCAACCATTGCTGCTCTGCCTTCATCCCTGCTAATGTCTTCTTTTAAACAACTTTGGCCAGCTCATCTCTCAGGCCTCTGTAATTCCCTTACTCCACTGTTATATTGATACATCTGACTTTAGCTTCTCCCTCTCAAATTGAAATGAATTCTATCATATTGAGATCATTGCTTCCTAACGGTTCCTTTACCTTAAGCTCTCTAATCAATTCCAGTTCATTTCAGAACACCCAATTCAGAATAGTTGATCCCCTTAGCAGACTCAACCATGAGCTGCTCTAAAAAGCCATCTGGTAGGCATCTACAAATTACTCCTCTAGGGATCCAACACCAACCTGATTTTCCCAATCTACCTGCATAGTGAAATCCCATATTACTATCATAACATTGCCCTTTTGACGTACCTTTTTTATCTGGCACTTTTTGCAAGCCTGTATATAACTCCCATCAGGGTTCTTTTACCCTTGCAGTTACTTAGCTCTACCCACCAGGATTCTACATCTTCTATCCTATAAACCAAATCCCAAGGATATAGTTTATTTTTACTAACAGAGCCACCCTAGCCTCTCTGCCTACCTGTCTGTACTTTTGACATAATGTGTATACTTGGATGTTAGGCACCTAACCATAATTTTCTTTCAGCCATGATTCAGTGATGTCCACAACAACAATACATGCTAATCTGTAACTGTGCTATAAGTTCATCTACCGTATTCCATATGCTGTGTTCATTCAAATATATCACCTTCAGTCCTGTATTCATCATCCTTTTCGATTTTGTCCCATTTACATTGCAACTCATTCTGCTTACTGCAATTTTGCTCTATCGTCAGCCTTTCCTTGCTAGCAATCTCACTACACACTGCCTCTGTTAGTAAATCATTTGCTCCATCCAGTTCCTATTCCCCTGCCAAATTAGTTTAATTTCTTCTGAACAGTTCTTGCAGACCTGCCCGCAAGGATGTTGGATCCCCCTCGGGTTCAGATGTAACCATCTCTTTTATTCAGGTTGGACCTTCCCCAGTGATCCAGAAATCTGAGCCCCTGCCCCCTGTACTGGTTCCTTAGTCATGAATTTATCTGCTAAATGCTCCTGGACGTACCTTCACTGGCACGTGGCAGAGGCAGCAATTCAGAGATTATAGCTTTCCACCTCGCTCCCCAGAATCTCTCATGGTTCATCCAGGGTTTCTGAATGAATTTGTCAGGATACACTTGTCTCGTTTTCTGAAGTCCGTGACAACCCTGGTGTGTTCATTCAGAAACACAGATGAATCTTTGCCCAGCCTACCAACTCAAAGCAATCCTGTAGCCACTCCTCTGCCTTCTAATCTCTGGAGCCTCCACCTAAATGCACGTAGGAGAAGGACAGCCAGGTGATCTGATTTCCTGAAGTGCGGTCTGGGCATTCCTCATCTTAGTATAGCAGTGGATTAGTGTGTTGGGAGGTAGGTTGTGGGGTAAAGAGTCCATCTTATCATACTAGGGAAGTATTTATTGTAATAGTCTTAAAACAGTTGGGTAGACGCTATCCTTGAACCTGGTGATCTGTGCTTTCTGGCTTTTGTAACCTCTGCCTGATTGGCGAGAGA
Source organism: Hemitrygon akajei (assembly GCF_048418815.1). Classification (NCBI taxonomy): domain Eukaryota; kingdom Metazoa; phylum Chordata; class Chondrichthyes; order Myliobatiformes; family Dasyatidae; genus Hemitrygon; species Hemitrygon akajei. The sequence goes on along the minus strand of NC_133146.1, from coordinate 19,368,289 downwards.
ACGTCCGGGGTGGGTGGGGTGTTTGATGATGCAATTGCTTTACTGAGGCAGCAGGAAGTATAGACAGAGTCCATGGAGGGGAGGCTGGTTCCTGTGATGTGCTGTGTCCACAGGCTGGATTCTCTGGACTCGGACTTGAACCCACAGTGCTGTGACTGAGGTTGTGCGCTGTGGGACTGACTCAGGATTCTGACCAGAGGATATAATTACCCGTTCCCTCTTCACTTAACACTTCACTTCAATCATTCTTTTACAAAATCCAAAACAACCAGAGTAAATCTGCGTAACCTTTTAATCTTTGCTGCAGGTTCCACTACAGGATCAATATCTCCTTCAGGGTGAGGTGTAGGAAACTGGATGCTGCCCCCTTCCCACACCGAGGTGAGTCCAGGTTTCTCCGAAACCTGAGACGCTCACCCCAATGTCCTACCAATCAGAAAACACCCACAAGTCCTTAAATTCTACCTCTCACATGTCTGTCTGCACACCGAGTCCACTGACTGTGCAACACTGCCCCTCCAACACAGCAGCACCCTGTTAGAATCAGAATCAGATTTATTATCACTGACGTGTGTTGCGAAGTTTGTTTTATGACAGCAGTACAGAGCAATACATAAAGTATTTTATAAATTACAAAAGGAATACTGTATATTAAAAATAAATAAATAAGTATTGCAATTAGAGAGCAAAATAGTGAGGTGGTGTTCATGGGTCATGGATTATTCAAAAATCTGATGGCAGAGGGGAAGAAACTGTTCCTATATCATTGAATGTGTCTTCAGGCTCCTGTACCTCCTCCCTGATGGAAGTAATGAGACAATGGCATGTTCTGGGTAGTGATGGTCCTTAACGATGGATTCTGATTTCTTGAGGCATCACCTTTTGGAGATGTCCTCGGGGAACATAGAACATAGAAATTTACAGCATATTACAGGCCCTTCGGCCCACAATGTTGTGCTGACCACGTAACCTACTCTAGAGTCTGCCTAGAATTTCCCTAGCGCATTGCCCTCTATTTGTCTAAGCTCCATGTACCTATCTAAGAGGCCCTTAAAAGACCCTATTGTACCCGCAGTGGTGAGGATAGTGCCCATGAAGGAGATGACTGACTTTACAACCCTCTGCAGGTTTCTTCTGATCCTCCACACCAGATGATGTAGCAACCAGTCAGAATGCTCTCCACACCAGATGATGTAGCAACCAGTCAGAATGCTCTCCACAGTACATCTGTAGAGATCAGCCGGATTCTTTGGTGACATAGCTGATCTCCTCCTAATGATATATAGCCTCTGGCATGTCTTTTTCGTCTTTACACTAATATGTTGGGCGTAGGATAGATTTTCAGAGATGTTGACACCCAGGAACTTGAAACTGCTCACCCTTACCACTGCTGATCCCTTGATGAGAGCAGTTATGCATGCTCCTGACACATCTTTCCTGAAGTCCCCAAATCAACTATTGGTCTTAATGGCGTTGAGTGCGAGGTTGTTGTTGCAACACTACTCAACCAGCCAACTTATCTTGTGCCTCCTCATCACCAGCTGAAATTTTACCCACAACAGTGGCATCATCATTGAATTTATAGCTGGCATTTGAGCTGTGCCTAACTGCACACTCACGAGCATAAACGTGCAACCTTGAGGTGCGCCAGCGGAGATTGTTAGCAAGGAGATGTTATTTTGGATCCACACTGTTCCTGTCAGTACTGCCCCTCCACTAATGAAACACCTGTCTGGTACAATTGTGTTTTTGGTCAGTGTACTGTGGTCAGACTCTCAAGGTTGTACAGCAGAGTAACAGGCCATTCGGCCCACCAAATCCATACTGAGCCTTTTGCCATCTGCACTAATCCCATTTGCCCACAAAAAGCCAATATCTTTCTCCACTGACCACCATTGCCCCATGTGTTTTGAGCCTGTGTGCACCATGGCTGGAAACGTCAGAGTGAAGTTTCCAGAATTAATCAGGCTTTCCCAATTTACTCTAGAAGTGCATTATTGTCACATCTGCAGTTGTCAGGGCTGCTCCGCACAGTTCGGGCTTAGATCCTGGCACTGGGCTCCGGGTGTGTCCCACCGCTTTCTATCAGGTGAATCACCATCCTGATTCACCGCCCCACAAGCTGCTCAGTAGACAGGGGTAAACATGTCAGGAGAGAACACTCATCTTCCGCAGCTGTTCCCTCAGTTGTTACCACACACATAAACAATGCGGACAAAAATGTAGATGGGCTGATCAGTAGTTTTGCAGATGACACAACGTTGGTGGAGTTGTAGATAGCGAGGAAGGTCATCGGTTAGATGCAGAGCAGTTGGGTGAACGGACAAATGGCAGCTGGCGTTTAATCTGGACAAGTGTGAGGTGTTGCACTTTGGGAGGTCAAAAATGCAGAAGCCACGGTATACGGTAAATGGCAGGACCCTTAGGAGCATTGATGTACAGAGGGACCTTGGAGAGGAAATCCATAGCTTCCTGAGAGTGGCAACAAGCCAAGGAGAAGCAGTGCATTGTGGGGTAGCAGTGACATGACTTAGCTTGCGGCGTGTGGCCTGGACATGATTCAGTTGCGTGAGTTTAGAACCAACCATCTCATCTGCTAGAGAATTTATTGGGTGGTATGGTAGCATAGCAGTTAGAATAATGATATTACAGAGCCAGCAACCCAGGTTCAATTCTGCCACTCTCTGTGAGGGGGCTGTATGTCTCCCTGTGACTGAGCAGGTTTCCTCTGGGTGCTCTGGTTTCCTCCCACTTTCCAAAACTGTATGGGTTAGTTAACAGGGGTGTCAAACTCATTTTAGGTCACGGGCCGGATTGAGCAAAATGCAGCTTCATGCGGGCCGGATCAGTCGGACGCGTGCGAACGCAGCTTTCGTTGCCTCCGTTTTTTCAGCCTGCTCTCATGTGTCTCAGTCTCTGCTATAACTACAAAGTGTTTCACTTTACAAATTCTGTTTCTTATGAAGAAGACTGCCGAATAAACACTAAAAACCCTGAAAACCTGGTACCTGAAAAAACTCAGCATTAGCCATATCATATGCCATAGGTGCTTCGATTACTGGGGCCAGCTTTAATAGTAATTAGATATTATCTCGCGGGCCAAAGATAATTCCACCGCGGGCCAGATTTGGCCCGTGGGCCTTGAGTTTGACATATATGGGTTAGTAGGTTAATTGGCCACAGTGGTGTAATTGGGCAGTGTGGGCTCATTGGGCTGGAAGGGCCTGTTACTGTGCTGCCTCTCCAAGTAAATAAAAATTAAAGTAGTAAACAGGGTGGAAATGCAGGTGTACAGCATTGCTGTCTTCGTTAGTCAGGCCACTGAGAACTGGAATTGGTTTATTATTGTCACAGCCACCAAGGGACAGTGAAAAGCTTGTCTTGGCTCACTGATCATCCTGATCAAATCATTACACTGTGCATTGAGGTAGCACAATGCAAAATACAATGTACAGCTACAGTGGAAGTGCAAAGCGGGGAGAGGATAATATTCAAGATCTTAACAAGGTAGATTGTGAGCTCAAGAGTCCATCTAATTGTATTAGGGAACCATAGGAGTCTTATAACAATTGGATAGCATCATGGTGTGCACTTACAGACGGCTGAACCCAGGCACGGGGCATCGACAAACTCCCATGTTGAGATAGAAACAAGAGTTTATTCATTGGAACTTCAATGGCTTGACCGAGTGACACTGCAAGACGAATCAACCTCAAAACACACAACATACAAGGACCCCACCGTAAGAGCTAATTGAGAGTCCGCTTTAAAAATCACAGAAAGTGGAAAATCTGTGCCAGTCACAATTAACCTGACACAATTAAACAGAAAGTACAAGGGCTTAATGACTCCAGTAAAGACAACGATTAGTAAATGCAGATGCTTGAGAAGCCTAGAAGTCCACTGCTCTATGGAACGCTGCAAAGGCCCGCAGTGTCGATGACAGGGTAGAAGCTGTTTTTGAGCCTGGTGGTACATGCTTTCAGGCTTTTGTATCTTCTGTCTGCTGGGAGAAGGGAGAAGAGAGAATCTCCGGGGTGATTATGCTGGCTGCTTTGTTGAGGCAGCGAGTGGACAGAGGCCCTGGAGGGAAGGCTGGCTTTGTGATGAGCTGAGCTGTGTATAGAAGTTGAGAAATCGTGTTACAATTGGTTAGGTCAGATTGGGAGTATTGTGTGTGGTTCTGGTCACCACACTTTAGGAAGGATGTGGAGGCTTTGGAGAGAGTGCTGAGAAGGCTCACCAGGCTGTTGCCTAGAATATATTACCCACAAGGAGACTTTGGACAAACTTGGACTGTTTTCTCCGGACCGCTGGATGCTGAGGGGCGATCAGACAGAAATATATAAAATTATGAGAGGCATTGTTAGAGTAGTGAATCAGCGAAGTGACGTATTTGTGGAATTCATTGCCAAAGGTGGCTGTGGAGACCAAGTCTTTGGGTAAGTTTAAAGCAGAGGTTAATAGATTCCTGATTAGTCAGAGCGTCAAAGGTTATGGGGAGCAGGGAGGAGAATGAGGTTGAAAGGGATAATAAATTAGTCATGATAGATTAGCGGAGCAGATTCAATGGGCTGAACAGTTTAATTTTGCCCCCATGCCTTATGATTTTATGGTAGATTTCCAAGGGTAGACATGTTGGGGTGATGTGGAGGTGAGGGTTGACATTGTTTGGGTGAGATGTAGCCCGGGGGCTCCACTTGCTCCCTTGGGAAGAGGTAGACAGATCTCTATAGATGAGGGATCTACAAAAGATATACAAGTGCCAATAAGCACCTTCCATTATGGTCACAACCAAATGGAGACCACCTGGTAAATTTAAACCATTGCAACAAGCCGCCTCCTCCAGGATTACAGATCAGTGAGTGATAGTGTTGGGAACCTGGTCACTAAGTCGAGGTGATGCCAATCCCTTGATCAGCTGGGACACCTGCAGTGGGTTGGCCTGAGAGGAGTAACTCTGACTGAATGCAGACAGTCTCAGCCCACATATATCCTGGAGAGGAGCGCTACCTCTAGCAGACTCCAGTCAGCCCACCAAGACTGTCCTTTCCTTCTGTAAGTACACACTCTCTCTCTCTCTCTCTCTCTCTCTCGCTGACATCTCTCTCAGTTCCTTGTTCAGGAAGCTCCTCGGACGGAATTTGCTTTCTGCACCCTGCCTGGCCTCACAATTCATGTCTCAACAACTCTTTGTCCAAATCTAATTCTCCAAGCCTCTCCCTTCCTCTTTCTGAACATAACAACTCGATCCTACCTAGCTGCTGACTCATCCGGTTACAGACGTTTGTAAATCTATTTATCTTCTGAAAGTCTCAAATTTTAAATTTCTCTGTTCTAATAAAAAGCTCCCAGATTCTGTAGTCAACAAAAGACCTGATTTCTGGCAACAACCCTGTAAACTTTTCCCCTCCCTATAGTGTGGATCTGGAAACCAAACATGACATTTTAATTATTTTTACAGGTTTGGTATTTACTTTATCTCAGTGACCAGGTACAGCTATCAGGAACGTTTATGCTTTATTCAGAACCCTCCTGTATATTTAAAGATTTTACTTCTGGCTTTGGGCTCATGGCCCTGGTAGTAAGGAAGACAAATGCAATGGTAGAATTCATTTCAAAAAGACAAGAATATACAAAAAAAAGATGTAACATTGAAGCTTTATAGGGTATTGGTCAGAGTGCATTTGGAGTATTATGAACTGTTTTGGGCTCCATACCTAAGAAAAGATGTGCTGGCATTGGAGAGGGTCCAGAGGAAGTTCATGAGAATGATTCCGGGAATGAACGGGTTAACATATGAGAAGCACTTGATAGCTTTGGGCCTGTACTTGTTAGAGTTTACAAGAATGAAGAGGGAGCTCATTGACTCCAATCAAACAGTGAAGGGCCGAGATCAAGTCGACGTGGGGAAAATGTGCTCTATTGTCGGGGAGTCTAGGGCCTCAGAATAGAAAGATGTAGTCAATGTTCCCTCTAATTTTCAGTAGTCAGTGTGCGCAAAAAAATCTTATGTTGTGCAAATTTTTTTCCTGTGACAAACGTATGTGCGCACTGAATGCACACATGGCACAGTTTATGTAGGTTTTCAAAATATTTGACAAAAAACTGCACAGAATAACAACAAAGTCACTCAGTTATTTTTTCTCTCTCATGTCTTTGGCATTTACCCATTCTTTGTAAACTCTACGTAGACTATTAGAACTTCCATCCAATTGATAGCTTTTGATTCTCATTAACGTATCCAAACGACATTCACCTAAATGGTTTCTCAGCTTGTTTTTGAGTCACACAGACACAAAATGCTGGTGGAACACAGCAGGCCAGGCAGCATCTATAGGGAGAAGCACTGTCGACGTTTCGGGCCGAGACCCTTCGTCAGGACTAACTGAAAAGAAAGATAGTAAGAGATTTGAAAGAAGGAGGGGGAGGGGGAAATGCGAAATGATAGGAGAAGACCGGAGGGGGTGGGGTGAAACTGAGAGCCGGAAAGGTGATTGGCGAAAGGGATACAGAGCTGGAGAAGGGCAAGGATCATGGGACGGGAGGACTAGGGAGAAAGAAAGGGGGAGGGGAGCACCAGAGGGAGATGGAGAATGGGCAGAGTGATGGGCAGAGAGAGAGAGAGAGAAAAAAGAGGAGGGGGAGAAAACTAAATATATCAGGGATGGTGTAAGAAGGGGAGGAGGGGCATTAACGGAAGTTAGAGATGTCAATGTTCGTGCCATCAGGTTGGAGGCTACCCAGCCGGTATATAAGGTGTTGATCCTCCATCCTGAGTGTGGCTTCATCTTGACAGTAGAGGAGGTCATGGATAGACATATCAGAATGGGAATGGGACGTGGAATTAAAATGTGTGGCCACTGGGAGATCCTGCTTTCTCTGGCGGACTGAGTGTAGGTGTTCAGCGAAACAGTCTCCCAGTCTGCGTCGGGTCTCACCAATATATAAAAGGCCGCACCGGGAGCACTGGACACAGTATACCACACCAGCCGACTCACAGGTGAAGTGTCGCCTCACCCTGAAGGACTGTCTGGGAGGAAGTGTAAGGGCAGGTGTAGCACTTGTTCCACTTACAAGGGTAAGTGCCAGGAGGGAGATCGGTGGGAAGGGATGGGGGGAACGAATGGACAAGGCAGTCGTGTAGGGAGTGATCCCCGCGGAAAGCAGAAAGTGGGGGGGAGGGAAAGATGTGCTTGGTAGTGGGATCCCGTTGGAAGTGGAGGTACCTTGTCTCAGCTTCACCCCACCCCCTCTGGTCTTCTCCTATCATTCCCCACTTTCAAATCTCTTACTATCTTCCTTTTCAGTTAGTCCTGACGAAGGGTCTCAGCCCAAAACTTCAACAGTGCTTCTCCCTATAGATGCTGCCTGACCTGCTGTGTTCCACCAGAATTTTGTGTGTGTTGCTTGAATTTCCAGCATCTGCAGATTTCTGCAGTGTTTGTTTTTGAGTTGATTCATTAGGCTAACACCTCGCTCACAGTCTGCACTAGACACAAGAAAGGTTCCCCCAATGCCCATCAAATGTGCAAGGTCGCAAAACTGTTCATTTTGAAGTACAAATGCCTCCATTTGAGCAAAGTTTGAAATCAGTTTGGATTTAATTTTTTCTTGCACGGAAAATTTGAAATCATTAAATTAACTATTACAGTATTTTCAGCTAGAAAACATGATATTTTAGACATAAGGCATTAACTTGTTATCGCCAAATGTGAAGTTTACGATATGAGCACTGTCCGCCAAAGATGGCTACCGCCGTGATGCAGCTGTACAAACTGGAACAGGAAAGGTGAGGTGACGTAATTTAGTGACGTGCATTGTGGTATTGAAAAACCGACTAACTAGTTAACAGAAACATTTAGCTAAAAGATTATTTTCAATAAGTATAATTATTAATTACTAAATTATTTTAGGTAACTAACCTTTTCTGTGCACATTAATTTCCTTTGTGCGCTGGTTAAGAAACATATGTGCACGCACAGCTTAGCGGGAACATAGGATGTAGTGTAGAACAGAGGTGAGGAGGAATTGCTTTAGGCAGAGGGGGTGATTCTGCGGAATTCATTGCCACAGATGGCTGTGGAGACCAAGTCACTGAGTATATTTAAAGTGGAGCTTCATAGGTTCTTGCTTAGTTAGGATGTCAAAGGTTATAGAGAGAAGGCAGTAGAATAGGGTTGAAGAGGGAAAATAAATCTGGCATGATGGAATGGTGAAGAAGACTTGATGGGCCAAATGGCCTAATTCTCCTCCCGTGTTTTAATGCTCTAAAGTTTTACAGTGTGACTGTACACTATCATGACCTGACATTGCATGGCCTGTCGGATCTGTGGTCAAACCTGCCTCCTGTCTGCGAACGTCTCCACAGGATTTAGAGAACTTTTCAACAGGAGATCCACAGGGTGCTGGTGAGACTACAGGAGAACCAAGTTCAGGTCTACCATCATGGGCATACACACCCGGGTATAAGAGCCTTGAGAATTAGTTACTTGCAGTAGCAGCGCGCTACATCACAAACGTGACAAACATCAGTTAACATTATAGAGTTGACGTGGATAAGCTTTTTCCATTGAGAGTAGGGGAGATTCAAACAAGAGGACATGAGTTGAGAGTTAGGGGGCAAAAGTTTAAGGATAACATGAGGGTGAATTTTTTTACTCAGAGAGTGGTAGCTGTGTGGAACGAACTTCCAGTAGAAGTGGTAGAGGCAGGTTCAGTATTGTCATTTAAAGTAAAATTGGATAGGTATATGGACAGGAAAGGAATGGAGGGTTATGGGCTGAGTGCAGGTCGGTGGGACTAGGTGAGAGTAAGCGTTCGGCAAGGACTAGAAGGGCCGAGACAGCCTGTGTCAGTGCTGTAATTGTTACATGGTTACATGGTTAACATAAAGTTAAATTAACCAAAATTACACATAACTTACACAACAAAAGTAAATGATACTAGTGTACATTGAGAAAAAGGAAAAGAAATGTAATCCTGAGGCAGATTTGCAGTTTTCTGGTTGGTCCAAGAACCTGGTGGCATGACATTTGGTTTCCAGCTCCTGCCTGTGGGGAGGGGAGGGGAGGGGAGTCGGGGAATGAGAGGGTGATGGAGGAGTTAAAAGGGTGTTGCCAGAAATCAGATCTTTTGTTGACTATAGAATCTGGAGCCCTTTAATAGGACAAAGAAGTTTAAAATTAAATCTGAGAGAGGCTTTCAGAAGAAATAATAGGTTAAAAAAACACCTGTAAGAAGAAGCTGTTGTTGTAGGTCTTCAGGCTCCTGTCTGATGGCAGCATTGAGAAGAGGGTATGACCCGGGTGGTGGGGGTCCCTGATGACAGATGTCACTTGCAATTCTGGACTCCTTCAATGAATGGTATTTGTATTGCAGGCAATGCAGAGAAGAGGCACCCGTTCTAATTCCCGGTGCGACTGGTTGGGCCAGTGCTCCCTGCAGATCAGGAGGATGAGGGGCGATCTTGTTGACATTCAGACAGGACTGACAGGGAAACTATTCAAAGTGTTACAGAGCTGTGCATGGCGCGGTAGCGTAGCCATTAGCATGGGGCGGCATGAGAGCGGAGTGGTTAGCACGGCACTTTACAGTACAAGCGATCCGAGGTTCAATCCCTGCTGTTGTCTGCAAGGAGTTTGTATCTTCTCCCCGTGACCTCCTGGGTTTCCTCCAGGTGCTCTGGTTTCCTCCCACATTCCAAAGATGTATGGGATAGAGTTAGTAAGTTGTGGGCATGCTATGTTGGCGCTGGAAGCATGGTGACGCTTGTAGTCTGGCCCCAGCACATCCTTGGACTGTGTTAATCGTTGATGCAATCGATGCATTTCACTGCTTGTCTGACGCGTTGGTGCACATGTGACAAATAAAACTAATCTCTAATAGAAGTAGGTAATCTCAGCACACAGAAACAGGCCTTTCAGCCCACCACATGCATGTTGACCCCGTTATGCCCATTCACACTATTTGCTACAAGCCACCACATTGGTGGCTGGACCCAGTAACCCCATTTGACCGTATCCTTCAGTGCCTTGCTTACTTGTAGTCCAAATACTTCTTAAACATTCCCCAGCAGCATTGTCCAGATACCTCTATGTAAAAATGTACCCCTCAGATCCCCTCCCACCTTAGACCCCTGGCTTCTTGCTTTTGACAGGAAGAAGATTCTGTCTGTTAAGGGGTAACCAGAACAAGGAGCCACTGTTTCAGGTTAACAGGTCAGCCATTTAACATGGAGATGAGGAGGAATTTCTTACAGGGTTGCGAACTTCTGAAATTCTCTCCATGGTAGGCTGAGGAAGGAGAGAGGAGAGATTCAAAGGTGCTTTGGTCTACAGTCTGTGGAAGTGGAGCTGAAGGCAAGACCTGCTCTCACTGAAGGAGGAGCAGGCTCTCAGGATCCTGCCTGTTCTTGTATTCAACACCTGGCGAGGTAAAGGAAATGTTTAAGCTGCATATTTCTGCCTCAACCTATCAAACAGTGTTTGTGTTGCGGGGGCGGGGGGGGGGGTGGAGGAGAGGCTTTCATTATCTGAGGACTATGCATTGCTACTGGCATGCCTCTGGATACACAATGAATCAGGTCTTCCCGCAGCGCTAGGTGAAACAATAGCTGCTTTCTCTCTCATCTACGTGAGAATGTCAGCAGACTGGTAACTACAGACAGGTAACACACACTGTTCTGACAAAGGAGATGTACCAGGTCGCAGAGCAATAGTTCAAGTTTATCGCCATGGGCACACACACCCAGAGAGAGTAAGTGGCATGAAAACTAGCTTTCAGCAGCAACAGCACAGTACGTTACCAATATAAATTTACATTAACGTAAATTAACTTAATGACAACATAAAATAAAGAGAACAACACCAGTGCTGTTGGGAGAGAGAAAAAAGAAATGTAACCCGAGAAAATAACAATGTCCTAGAAGTCCGAAACCCTTATACCAGCAAATTTCTTGAGAAAGAGCAACAGGTTACGCGGTCACTTAGACGAGGGGATCAGAGTAAAGAATGCAAGGGATTCTTCCGCCAGTCAGTGAGGATGAGATTAACAGGCGATGAAGAAGGGCAAAGTTGTGACAGAGAGAGGCGTAACATGCAAAGGGGAAGCATTTCTATAGCAGCCATGAATATCCAGGGCACTGCCAGGGATGAAGCAGTTTGAAATATTGCATAAATCTAAGAGTGGTAATGGTGGGAGGCTGGGAACCCACAGGCAAACAGCACAGGGTAAAACAAGATTCATCAGAGCTTTCAAAGGGCATAGAGATTGCTGGCATTATGGTTAGTGAGAAAAGTTGCCTAAGCTTACAGTAGGACATTGGCCAGGTGATAGATTGATCCCAACGTGCAAGGTATGTATTTTGGCAAGTCAAAAAGGCGTAGGACATGTTCAGTCGCTAAGGAATGTTAGTGACACAGGAACATTGGGGTTCAAGTCCATCATTCCTCTGAAACTGGCACACAGATGGATAGGGATGTGAAGAAGGCATGTGGCATGCTTGCCTTCATAAGTCAGGGTATAGAATATAAAACTTGGAAAGTTATGTTGCAACTTTACAAACATATTGCTTAGATTGCACTGTGTGCAATTTTGGTTGCTGACTTTAAGAAGGATATGATTATCCTGGGGAGACTAACATCCCCAGAATGTTGTCTGGAGAAGAGGACATCAGTAATGAGAAGAGAATGAATAATCTGGGTTTGCTTTTCCAGAGCGAAGAAGGCTGAAGACTGACCTGATAGACTATGAGAGGCATAGATAGGGTGCACAGAATTTTTTTTTCTCATGGTAGGAGTATGAAAAAGTGAGAGGAAAGAGGCTTAAAGGGGATTTGAGGGATATTTTTTGGTTTAGAACTAGAACTTGTTGGTAGAGGAGGAGGTGGGATTAGATACACTCAGTGACCACTTTATTAGGTACACCTGCTCATTAATGTAACTATCTAATCAGCCAATCATGTGGTCACAACTCAATGTATAAAAGCATGCAAACATGGTCAAGAGCTTCAGTTGTTGTTCAGACAAATATTGGAATGGGGAAAAGATGTGATCTAAGTGACTTTGACCATGGAATGATTTTTGGTGCCAGATGGGGTGGTTTGAGTATCTCAGAAACTGCTGGCCTCCTCGATTTTCACACACACCGTCTCCAGAGTTTACAGAGAATAGTGCAAAAAACAAAAAAACATCTAGTGAGCAGCAGTTCTGTGGGTGAAGCTGCCTTGTTAATGAGAGAGGTCAGAGGAGAATGGCCAGACAGGATCAAGCTGACAGGAAGGTGACAGTAACTCAGATAACCACGCGTTTCAACAGTGGAGTGCAGAAGAGCATCTTTAAACGCATAACACTTCAAACCTTGTTCTTTCGAGATAGAGCAGGGATGTTTATTTCGAGATAGAGCAGGGAACAGACCCTTCTGGCCCAATGAGCCGCACTGCCCAACAAAACACTGACTTAACGCCACCCTAATCACAGGACAATTTACAGTGACTAATTAACCTACTAATCGGTACATCCTGGGACTGTGGGAGTAAACCAGAGCACCTAGAGGAAACCCACATGCTCACAGGAAGGATGTAGAAACTTCTTAGGAGGATGTTAGAATTGAACTCCAAACTTCAGAATGGTCAAAGTCTAATAGCATGCTAACTACTTTGCTACTGTGGCACCCTAATGTTTGGAAGACGTTTAGACAGATACTTCAATAGGATACAATCCCCATGTGAGCAAAGGAAGTTAGTGCAGATGGGCAGGAAGGCTGGTGTAAATGTGTTATGATGAAGTCTCCACTTCAGTGCTGCACCAGCCTAAGACCATTTTAATTAAGGAACATTTAAATGTGGTCAATTTTAGGGATCTGGAGTAATCAAAAGCTGTCTCATTGATGGTTATTAAGTTTTTGAGATGGGGAAGGGAGTTGGGGGGGGGTTCAGATTTAAGTATTGGGATGGGGGATGTGGAGGAGTAAGAGGTCAGGCTGGAGTCCAGGCCACCACTCCACGTTCAAGGTCCAGTGACGTTGATTGATCATGAGGGGCATCTGTAGTCCAGGCCTCCGCTCCGCTTTCGAAGGCCAGCGACGTGGATGAAGGATATCCACGAATGTTGGTGAGTCCCGAGATCAGTAAGCAGGAGGCAGGAGGGCAGTGAGTTGGCAAGCTGGCTGCTTGGGCCAGGAGTTTGGTGTCCCGTCATCGGATAGTCTGGGGGTTGGTACCGAAAATGGAGCAAGCAGCTGAAAGCAGGAGACCACCCTGTGGAACTTCTGCACAAGGGGATTGTGTGTGGGACTGGTTTAGGTAGGGCAGTGACCAGCAGGGAGAGTGGGAGGAGATTACTATCTGGATGATTATCAGTGACTGAAAGAGTCCCACAGGCAGAGGAGCCGGGGCCTTGGCTATTGACCATCTGCGTTCTTGAGCTGTGTGAAGAATTCACGGTTGCTGACTCAGAGATGGGTGGGTTAACAGGCTGAACGAGCACACAAAGAGCTTTGCCCAGGGACATGAAATAGATTGTGTGAGCTGCAGCAAGGGCAGTTGTAGCCCTTGAGCAAAATTAGAGAACAGGCAAAAACGCAAGTTGGGACATTCACTCAAAACATTCATGGTAAAGCCAGCTGACGGCAGGTAAGTGCAAGTCTGAGTGGATGGGAGAGGAATGAAACAGCCGCGCCCTCCTGAACAAAGCCCGTGACCAATGAAGGGCGGGGGTGCCCTCACAGACAGCATCAGCAGATGGATAGAACAACAGTAGCATTCCACAATCCCACCCCAGGCCCGAGAAGGAAGCTGAGCAGGGGCAGTGGTGGGTAGCAATGGATATCATAGTGTGCATGCCAGGAGCAATCTGGTCTGGTAGATTATTAAAAATAAACCATATATACGTTTCCCTTTTGGGCACATAAATCTAACATGGAATGTACATAAAAATTCAGAGCAGGAGTATTTACTTGGCACATTTAACTAGTCAATCGCTCTGTAAGAACCATCTGTCTTGGCTGTAATCTGCCTATTCGACATATCAGTAAATAGCTTTTGATCTGTTTCCAAAGGTCTTATATCTATCCTTCAAAGAAGGAGAACAGTCCTGTACACAGTACTCTGGCAGAGCCCTGTATTCCTGAACCATCACCTCCATCTCTGTTTTCATTCCTTTCCACAGATGCTGCCTGACCTGCTGCTTTCCCCCAGTATTTTCTGTGTATTGCTTTGGATCCATTTCCCCGCACAATAAATAATAACAGGAACAGAATCAGGTTTATCGTCACTGACTTATGTCATGAAAGTTGTTGTTTTGCGGCTGCAGTACAGTGCAAGGCATAAAATATACCGTCAGTTACAACAAAAAGACTAATAGTGCAAATAATCAAATGGGTCGTTCAGAAATCAAATGTCAGAGGGGAAGAAGCTGTTCCTTAAGCACTGAGTGTGGGACCTCAGGCCCCTATACCTTCTTCCCGATGGTGGCAATGAGGAGAAGCTATGTCCTGGGTGCCGAGGATGATAGATGATGGATGACGCCTGTCTGAGGTGCCACCGTTTGAAAATGTCCTTGGAGGTGCAAAGGCTAGTTCCCATGATGGAGCTGGCTGAGCCCTTGAATGAAGCACTAGACTCCCAGATCGCTCAGTATCCCTGAGCTCATCTGTCTCATATCATTTACATAAAATGCTCCTCTCCTTTCTCTGGAGAACTTCACACATTATCCAGATCTGAATTATTTTGTAATTTACAGTAATTTATAGTCCTTACACTGTAGTGTTACTGCAATTTCACATCACATGTGAATGATAAATCTGATTCTGATCTATATCCCCTCTTATGTCCTCTTCAGAATCTTTCCTATCATTGCGTCATCAGCAATTGCCACAGATTGCTGCAGGTGCAGTTTTACAGGTGAAACTCAGGCTCCACCTGCACATCCAGGTGGGATGTCTCCGGGTCATTATTTCACAAAGACCCACAAGGACTACCCCTCACCCAGCATCTAAAATCAGATCATCTGGACAGTTCATGGAAATTTGCAGTGCTTTTGATATTAGAACATAGAACATTACAGGCCCTTTGTTGTGCTGGCCATTTAACCTACTCTAAGATCAATCTAACCCTTTGCTCTCTAATAGCCCTTCATTTTTCCATCATCCATGTGCCTAGCTACGAGTTTCGTAAGTGCCCTTAATGTATCTGCCTCTATCACTAGCTCTGGTGGGCATTTCATCCAACCACCACTGTCTGTGTGAAAGAAAACCCTATAATTTCCACCATTCATTCAGCCATTTCTACCCCGGGAAAACTTTCTGGCTGTCCACTCTATCGGTTCCTCTTCTCATCTTGAACACCTCTATCAAGGTACCTCTCTTCCTCCACTCCAAAGAGAAAAATCCCTAAGCCTGCTCACCTATCATCATAAGATCTGCTCTCTAATCTAAGGAGCATTCTGATAAATTTACTCTAAAACTTCCACATACTTCCTCTAATGAGGCAATCAGAACTGAACATGATATTCCTGTTGTGGTCTAAGCAGATGTTTATAGAGCTACAATGTTACCTTGCAGCTCTTGAACTCAATCCACTGCCCCCCCTCCACCCTCTGACTAATGAAGGGCAATATGCCATACAACTTTTTAACAAAGCTATCAACTTGCGTGACAACTTTGAGGGATCTATGGACGTGTGCCCCAAAATCCCTCTGTTCCTCCACATTGCGAAGAATCCTGCTATGAGCCCTGTTTTCTACCTTCAAATTCGACCTTCCAAAATGAATCACTTCTCATTTTCCTGGGTTGATATTGTAACACGTGACTTCACGTCAGATATATTTCTCGGTTGACAGCTTTTTTTGGATGCCCTGGGGATACATAAATCTATTAGGGTGTAGTGCCTAGAAATTCTCACAGTTCTTAATATGTAACTTGGCACTGGCACAGATCGAGGACTCGAGGACTAGTTGACTGACAGAAAGACAGGAATATCAGAATCAGATCTATTTATTGCTGCAGCAGTCCCTGATTTATCCTAGCCTAATCATGGGCCAATTTACAATAACCAATTAGTCTACCAAGCAGTACGTCTTTGGACTGTTGTGCTAACCACTACACTACCATGCCACCCACTGGCATATGACATGAGATTTGTGGTTTTGTGGCAGCAGTTCAGTGTAGTGCGTGAAATTGCTGCAAGGTACAGAAAATAAATAAATCGTGCCTAAGACAGATAATGGTGGCGCGTGGCCAAGCGGTTAAGGCATTGGACTAACGATCTGAAGGTCGTGAGTTCAAGCCCCAGCTTGTTGTGTCCTTGAGCAAGGCACTTAACCACACACTTAACCAGTCCACCCAGCTGAAAATGGGTACCGGCAAAATGCTGGGGGTTAACCTCCAGCGTCCTATCTGGGGGAATGTCTCGGACTCTCAGCCGCTTCACGCCATGGAAACCAGCATAAGCACCAGCCTGATGAGCCTGTAAGGCTCGGGACAGACTTTAACTTAACTAAGACAGATAATGAGGTAATTGTTGGGATGGGATGTTGGTGCCACAGAGATCAATACTGGGGAATGAGCTGTTCATATACCAGTGATAGGTAAAGGGACCAAGTATAATATATCCCATCTTGTTTTGGCACAAACTTTTGTTGTGTCTTCCCTTGCACATTGGCTGTTTGTCAGTCTTTGTGTGCAGTTTTTCATTGATTTCTTTGTTCTACTGTCAATGCCTGCAAGAAAATGAATCTCAAGGTAGTATATAGTGACAAGTACAGTATGTGTTTTGAATTTACTTTGAACTTTGAAACATTGGTGTCAATATTGGAATAGGTTTATTACTGTCACGTGTCCTGAGATACAGAGAAAAGCTGGTCTTGCGTCCTATTCATACAGATCAGATCATTACTCAGTGCGTTGAGGTAGAACAACAGAGTGCAGAATGAAGTGTGACAGCTACAGAGAAGGTGCAGTGCAGGTAACCAGTAAGGTGCAAGGTCATAACACAGTAGATTGTGAAGAAGAGAGTCCACCTTATGTCATCTCAGGTTCAGATTTAGATTTATTTATCACATGTGCATCAAAACATACAGTGAAATGTGTCACTTGCATTATCAACAGACACACCCAAGGATGTGCTGGGGGCAGCCCACAAGTGTTGCCACACATTCCAGTGCCACCATGGTATGTACACAACACTCAGCAGGACAAAACAGAACATGCCAAACCACAAGGGAGCCTCCGAGCAGGAAGGTTTGCTGGTGCTGCACAGGAGTGGACTAAGCCAGAGCTGCAGGGGGCTGGGAAACAGCGTGCCAGAACAGATAGTGGAGTGGTCGTGGAGAAAAATGTTGTTAAGCCTACATACAAAGTCAGGAATCAAAAGGTCGAATATGGTGGGACTAATGTTCTGAGCTGCATACATTGCAAGGAGTATTGTAGGGAAGGTGGAGGAGCTTAGGGCATGGTTCAGCATATGCAATTATGATATCATAACCATTAATGAGACTTCGTCGCAGGAGGGGCAGAACCAGCAGCTCAATGTTCTAGAGTATTTTTAATGTGATAGGGCAGGGGGGTGTAAAGGGGAAAGGTGGCATTACTAGTCGGGGAAAATGTCACAGCAGTGCTCGATCAGGGCAGAATGGAAAGCTCGTCCAGTGAGGCTTAGTGGGTAGAACTGAGGAATAAGGAAGCTATGACCACATTAATAGGATTATATTATAGACCACCCAACAGTCTGTGGGATTTGGAGGGGCAAATCTGTAGAGATCACAGACTGTTGCAAGAAACATGATAGTAGGTGATTTTAATTTTCCACATTTTGACTGGGACTCCCATACTGTAAAAGGAGCAGATGGAATATAGAGTTTGCCAAATGTGTTCAGGAAAGTTTCCTTAATCAGTACATAGATATCCCAACTAAAGAGAGTGCAACACTATATCTCCTATTAGGGAATGAGACAGGGCAGATGACAGAAATTTGTGTAGGGGAACATTTTGAACCTAGTGATTATAATGCTATTAGTTTCAAGGTAATTATGGAAGAGGACAGATCTGTCCTCAGGTTGAGATTCTAAGTTGGAGAAAGGCCAATGTTGATGGTATCAGAAATGATCTGGCAAGTGTGGACTGGACCAGGCCGTTTTCTGGCAAAGGGTACTTGGTAAGTGGCAGGCCCTCAAATGGGAAAATTTGAGAGTAAAAAGCTTGTACGTGCCTGTCAGAATAAAAGGTAAGATTAACAGATTTAGGGAACCTGAGTTTTCAAGAGATCTCAAGACCCTAGTTAAGAAAAAGGAGGTTCATATCAGGTGTAGGCAGGCAAGAACAATTGAGGTACTTGAGGAGTGAAAGAAATGCAAAAGAACACTTAAGAAGGAAATCAGGAGGGTTAAAAGAAGAAGCGAGGTTACTCTAACAGATAAGATGAAGGAGAATCTTAAGGGCTTCTATAGGTATATTAAGACCAAATGGTTAGCAAGGGATAAAATTGGTCCTCTGGAAGATCTAAGAGGTAATCTATGCGTGGAGCTGAAAGAAATGACATACTTACTTACTGTCCATTACGGTGCTGGTGTTTAGGGTAGCAATGAAGGATCTTCATCTCTGGTGGTGTTCAGGGCTTCCTTCACCATGTCAGTAGATTCTTCTCGGTTTTCACTACTGTCAGTCATGCAAGTCCCAGGTGGAGACTCAGGAATACCATCGTGCTCAGATGTAGGATTTTTCATTGCTATTTCCGTAACAATTTTGTTTTACCAGTCAGAGATGTTAGCCCTGAGCTGAACCCCTGAACCTGGAGGACCAGTGGACCATTCTGAGTTTGGCCCCTATCCTTGGGCTCCTATCAAGAGCCAAAGCCTTAAGCCCTGGCTCTAGCCAACATAGCTCTCTGGGTCTTTGAAGCACTGAATCCTCCAAACCATGACAATGCTGTGGTCCTCTTGGAGGGTAAGAGATGAGAGAGATCTTAAATGGAATTTTTGCAAATGTATTTACTCAGGAGATGGACACAGAATCTGTCAAAGTGAGGCAATGCAGCACCATGGTTATGGATCCTTACAGAGAACAAGATATTTGCTGTCTTGAGGCCAATAAGGTGGATAAATCCTCAGGTCCTGATAATCTGTTCCCTTGGACCCTGGAGAGGCTAGAGCGGAAATTGGAGGGCCATAGCAAAGAAATTTAAAATGTCCTTAGGTACTGTTGAGGGGCTGGAGGATAGCTAATGTTGTTCTGTTATTTAAGAAAGGCTCGAAAAATAAACCAGGAAATTGTAGGCCAGTGACCCTATAAAAGATAGGATATAAAGTATTTGGATAGACAGGGACTGATTAGGGCTAGTCAACATGGTTTTGTGTGCAATAAGCCATGTCTAACCAATCTTTTTGAGGAAGTTACCAGGAAGGTTAATGAAGGCAAGGTAGTGGATATTGTCACTTAGCAAGGCATTTGACAAGGTCTCGCATGGGAGGTTGGTCAAACAGGTTCAGTTGTTTGGCATTCAAGATGAGGGAGTAAATTGGTTGGCATTGCAGAACAGGCCAGGTAGTGGTTGTAGATGGTTGCTTCTCAGACTGGGAGCCTGAGCCTAGTGGTATGCCACAGGGTTGGGGCTAGGTCCATTGTTGTTTGTCATATATGTCAATGATCTGGATGATAATGTGGTCAACTGGATCAGCATATTTGTGGATGACACCAAGATAGGGGGTGTAGTGGACTTACGAGGAAGACTATCAAAGCTTGCAGTGGGATCTGGACCGGCTGGAAAAATGGGCTGAAAAATGGCAGATGGATTTTAAAGCAGACAATATGAGGAGGACCAACCAGGGCAGGTTATACACGGTGAACGGTATGGCATTGAGGAGTGCAGTTGAACAGAGGGATCTGAGCTTACAGATCTGTAATTCCTTGAAAGTGGAGTCACAGGTACATAGGGTCATAAAGAAAGCTTTTAGTGTACTTGCCTTCATAAATCAATGCATGGAGTACAGGAATTGGGATGTTACGTTGCAATTGTCTAAGATGCTGGAGAAGCCTAATTTGGAGTATTGTGTCTAGTTTTGGTCACCTACCTACAGGAAAGATATAAATAAGATTGAAAGAGTGCTGAGAAAATTTATAAGGATGTTGCTGGGACCTGAGTGACAGGGAAAGGTTGAAGAGATTAGGACTTTTTTCCCTAGAACATAGAAGATTAAGGGAAGATTTGATAGAGGTATACTAAATTATGAAGCGTATATCCAAGCAGGCTTTTCCACTGAGAAAGAGAGACTACAACTAGAGGTCATGGGTTAAGGTTGAAAGACAAAATGTTTAAAAGGAATCTGAGGGGGAACGTCTTCACAGAGGGTGGTGCGAACATGGAACGAGCTACCAGTGCAAGTGGGGTTGATTTCAACAGTTAAGAGAAAGTTGGACAGGTACATGGATGGGAGGAATATGGAGGGTTATGGTCTGGGTGTAGGTTAACGGGACTAGGCAGATTAATGGCTCAGCATACACTAGATTTGCCCAAGGACCTGTTTCTCTGTGTTGTAGAGTTCTATAACTCTAGAGCAAAACTACAACAGTGAAACAAGCCCTGTTGCTCCCTCCCACCTTCTCACCCACTCATGCACAGTCCTCTAACCCCAGTATAAGCTGTTTTATTCAGCTTCCAGTGGACTCATGGATTCACAGACACTGGGTCCCGTCTTCACCAGTGGACTCAGAGGGCTCTGGCCATTGTGCTTCAACTTCTGGACTTCTGATCGACCTTCAGACTTCAATCCAGGCTTTATAGTCTGAATTATATTTAGGATACAGACAGACTTCAGGGAGTAGTCAGGCTAAGTGAATAGGCATAGAATTGGCAGATTGAAGATAATATGGAAAAAATATGAAGTTATCCAATACGGTGGAAAAGGTAGGAAAGGTAAATACTAATTGAAAGGTGTTGGTATTCAGAGAGATCAAAACATCCTTGTACAGGAGTCACTGAAGGTTAACATGCAGGCACAAGTGAATAGGGAGACAAATGCTATGTTAGCTTTTGTTGTAGGAGGATTGGAGTGTGGAGCAATGGCATCTTACCCCATTCAACACAGCTCCGGGAAGAGTATGTGTGGTAAGATGAAATCTTAACCGCACAATGTAGCTCACTATGACCTTTACACACTATTGTCTGCCTGCATTGAACTTTTCTTTGTAACCGCACCACTTTATTCTGTTCTCTGTTATTGTTTTCCCTTATTCTGCCTCATTACACTGATGAAATGAAATGATCTGTATGGATGGCATGCGAAACAAAGTTTTTCACTATTCCTCAATTTACCAATATAAAGAGAAAGAGAGAGAGAAAATGAGGAGAAAGAGGTAGACAATTAACAGAATGGGTAGGAGGGAGGGAGAGGAAGAAATGCAGAGACAGACAGTGACCAGAGGTGATGGTGAAGGGGAAGGGTGGTGGGAGAGAATGAGAGAAGCAGAGTGTAATAGAGAGACAGACAGACAGAGGGAGAAAGTGAAAGAAATGGAGACAGAGAGCGAGAGATGCAGGACACGAGGAGCTTGTGTCTGTGTCACTGTGAGGGTAAATGGAGAGAAGGTGAGGTTGTCAGGGGCAAGACCAGTTCCAGTGAACAGAGAGCTCTGCTTGGCTCAAACCCACTTCTCGTCTTGTGGATAAATCGGAGTAATTTGCAGCAAGTGGCAACAGGCTAAGACACACACACAAACATTTTCATAACTCCTCGGGCACAGCATTGAGCTTAAAGAGCAAGTGTAAGCAATCCTCATTGCCTTCAGCAATACATCAGTGTCAGCTCCCCAGGTTCTGCATATTGTGCCCAATTCAAGGTGAGGCTGCTGGCAACAGCTCTACCTCGGCAGAGCAAAGTTCACTTACACAGCACTTCTTCACTAAACCTTGGTAGCGGAAAGTTCAACATCACACGCAGGAGCAGCAGGTCACCATTCAGGTCAGCAAAGGAGGCCATTCATCCCATCAATCCTACACTGCCAAAACAGGGAAAAGCATTGAGAACAGAGAGTGTGTACTGGTCCCTGGTCTCAGCTCATTAGAAAGGACTCTGTACCGGTCTGAGGTCCAACTGTCCCCAGAATCCTTTGGGCAGGATCCACTAGTGTTTAAGTCCTCCAGTCCAAGATGCCTGCACTGAATATGATGGAAAATTAAACTAAATTCCTTCTGCCTGTGCATGGTCAATGTCCATAAGATAAAGATTAGCTTTATTTGTCATATGTACATTGAAATATCAAAACATACAGTGAACATAGAACAGTACAGCACAGGAACAGGCCATTCATCCCAGAATGTTGCGCTGAGCCAGCTAAAAAATTAATCAAGAAATCCCCAAACATTAATCCATCCTACCTGCACAATGTCCATATCCCTCCATCTTCCTCCCATTCAATTGCCTATCTAAACGTCTCTTCAATATATTTGCTTCTACCACCCTTACCAGGGAGTACAACACAGGTATTCACCACTCTGAGTAAAAAACTTACCCCTCACAGCCCCTTTGAACCTGCCCCTTCTCACCTTCAATGCATGCCCTCTGGTATTAGTCATTTCAACCTTGGGAAACAGATACTCTATCTGTGCCTCTCAGAATCTTGTAAACCTCCATCAGCTCTCCCCTCAGCCTCTGCTGCTTCAGAGAAAACAACCCAAGTTTATCCAGACAGCTAAATTATTATTGTGTATATTATTATTCCGTACTTTATTATTGGTTAAGTCTGCACACTGCTAAGTTTGCTTTTAAATGTTGCTGCTGTAACAAAAGGATTTCCCACTCGGGATCAATAAAGTACTTATTATTATTATGATAGCACATGCTGTCTGGACCAGGCAACATCCTGGTAGACCTCTTCAGCACCCTCTTCAAAACCTCAACATCCTTCCTATCATGGGGTGACCAGAAATGTATACAATACTCCAGAGGTGGCCTAACCAGGGTTTTATAAAGTTGCAACCTAACCTCTAGACTTTTTGAACTCAATGCCTCAACTAATAAAAGCAAGCATAAGCCTTCTGAACCCCCATTTGATCTGTGAAAAACTTGTCCCTCACATCTCACATTCTGGTCACCGAATTATAGGAAAGATATCAATAAATTAGAGAGAGTGCAGAGACGATTTACTAGGATGTTACCTGGGTTTCAGCACTTAAGTTACAGAGAAAGGTTGAACAAGTTAGGTCTCTATTCATTGGAGCGTAGAAGGTTGAGGGGGGATTTGATCAAGGTATTTAAAATTTTGAGAGGGATAGATAGAGTTGACGTGAATAGGCTGTTTCCATTGAGAGTAGGGGAGATTCAAACGAGAGGACATGATTTGAGAGTTAGGGGGCAAAAGTTTAAGGGAAACACGAGGGGGTATTTCTTTACTCAGAGAGTGATAGCTGTGTGGAATGAGCTTCCTGTAGAAGTAGTAGAGGCCAGTTCAGTTGTGTCATTTAAGGTAAAATTGGATAGGTATATGGACAGGAAAGGAGTGGAGGGTTATGGGCTGAGTGCGGGTAGGTGGGACTAGGTGAGATTAAGAGTTCGGCACGGACTAGGAGGGCCGGAATGGCCTGTTTCCGTGCTGTGATTGTTATATGGTTATATGGTTATATCTCCTTTGGATTTTCTCCTGTTCACCACAAAAGAAGCCACTGAGACTATAAGCTGTAAGGATTCCTTGAGAGCGAGCCTGTAGGTCGTACAATCGGTTCAGAGTTGTGGTCACTGCTCCACTTGCTTCATACTTATGACGGCGAGGCTAAGTATGCTTTCAATACCGTATTTAAGGTTGCTGATGACAGTGCTGTTGTTGGCTGAATCAAAGGTGGTGATGAATCAGTATATAGGAGGGAGATTGAAAACCTGGTTGAAAGGTGCCACAACAGCAACCTGTCACTCAACTTCAGTAAAACTAAAGATTTGATTATTGACTACTGGAGAAGAAACTGAAAGTCCATGAGCCAGTCCTCTTCAGGGGATCAAAGGTGGAGCAGGTCAGTAATTTTAAATTACTTGGCGTTATCATATCAGAATTTCTGTCCTGGGACCATCACGTAAGTGCCATTATAGAGAAGGCATGGCAACACCTCCTTCTTAAAGTTTTGCCTAGTTCTGGCATGTCATTTAAAATTTTGACAAACCATTTATAGATGCATATTGGAGAGTATCCTGTCAGGCTGCATCATTGTCTGGTATGGAAACAGTAAAGCCCCAAAGTGGAAAACCTACAAAAAGTGATGGACAAGGCCCAGTCCATTGCAGGAAAAGCCCCCCCCCCCCCCCCACCATTGAACACATCCATAAGGAGTGCTGTCACAAGAAAGCAGCATCTATCATCAAGGATTTCCAACATGCAGGCCATCCTCTCTCCTCAATGCTGTTATCATGAAGGAGGTACAGGAGCCTCAGCTTCCACACCACCAAGTTCAGTAACAATTATTACCTCTCAAATCATCAAGCTTCTGAACCAGAGTGGATAACTTAACTTACCTCAACTCTGAAATGATTCCACAATGTGTAGGCTCACTATCAAGGACTCTACAACTCATATTGTCAGTATTATTAATTAATTTATTTAGTTATTATCAGCTTTTGTTTTGTTTTGCAGATTGTCTTCTGCATTTTGGTTGCTTGCCCGTCTTTGCTTGTTAGTATCACCTGCATGTCATGAAATTTGTTAATTTAGCAGCAGCAGTTCAACGCAATGCTTGATAAACACAGAAAAGACAAATAAATGAATTGCAGTAAGTATATATATTTATATTAAAATAGTTAAATTAAAAATAGTGCAAAAACAGAAATTTTAAAAAAGTGAGGTAGTGTTCATGGGTTCAATATCCATTAAGAAATCAAATGGCAGAAGAGAAGAAGCTGTTTCTGAATTGCTGAGTGTGTGCCTTCAGGTTTCTGTACCTCCTTCCTGATGGTAACTATGGGAAGAGGGCATGTCCTAGGTGGTGGGGGTTCTTAATAATGAACACCACCTTTTGGAGGTACTGCTCCTTGAAGATGTCTTGGATACTACGGAAACTAGCACCCATAATGGAGCTGACTAATTTTACAACTTTTCTGTAGCTTCTTTTGATCCCCTCCCCACCCCCAATACCTGACGGGGTGATGTAGCCAGTCAGAATGCTATCACGGTACATATGTAGATGTTTTCAAGTGTTTTAGATGACAAACCAAATCTCCTTAAATTCTTAATGAAATATAGCCGCTGTCTTGCCTTCTCTATAGTTAAGTTGGGACCAGGTTAGATTCTCAGATATTGACACAGAGGAACTTGAAATTGTTCACTCTCTCTACCACTGATCCCTCTATGAGGATTGGTTCGTGCACCCTTGTCTTACACTTTCTGAAGTCCACAATCAGCTCTTTGGTCTTACTGACGTTGACAGCAAGATCGTTGCTGCGACACCACTCAACTAGCTTTTGTACGCCCTCTCGTCTCCATCTGAAATTCTGTCAACAATGGTTATATTATCAACAAATTTATAGATGGCATTTGAGTTATGTCTAGCCATACAATCATGGTACAGAGAGTGTAGAGCAGCGGGCTAAGCACACATTCCTGAAGTGTCCCGGTGTTGATGCCAGTGAGGAGGAGATGTAATTACCAATTCGCACAGATTGAGGTCTTCTAGTTAGGAAGCTGTGGATCTATTTGCAGAGGGAGGTACAGAGGCCTAGGTTTTGTAGCTTTTCGATCAGGACTGTAGGTTCAGAGTGTTAAACACTGAGCTATAGTCAATGAACTACACTGGTGTTTGTATTGCCCAGGTGATCTAAGGCCACATGAAGAGCCATTGGTCTGCTGCAGACCTGTTGTGTTGATGGGCAAATTGCAGTGCATGCAGTTTCTCCCTGAGACAGGCTTTGATTATAGCCATGGTCAACCTCTCAAAGTATTTCATCACCGTAGATGTGAGTGCTACTGGATAATAGTCGTCAAGGCAGCTCACACTGCTCTTCTTGGGCACTGGTATAATTGTTGCCGTTTTGAAACAGGAGGGAACTTCAGATCATAGTAGTGTCTTGTGTGTGGCTTTTCATTTACTCCATTTTATTTCTTTGTTTTATTGTGAACACCTGCGAAAAAAAATCTCAGGCTAGTCTTTGATAGTAAGTTTAATTTGAAGTTTGAACTGTGCTGCTACCATCAGACAGGAGAGCCACAACTGTTGTATTCAGCCAATATCGTCGGCGAGTAGAGGACGATGAATCGTGAATCGCTGAGGGGCAGCACAGAGGGAGCTCTGCCCCGCAGGCCGGCGGTACTGAGGTGCAACGCACTCCCACAGCTGTAAAACTGGGCACGAACACCCTCTTCGCACTCCCTGTTCCGCTTCGTACGCCATATTATCCTACAAACAGTAGTGAACCGCAGATCTCTCGTGTCGTTAGTTAACGACTGATCCGTGTGAAGTCCGAAGCCGGCGGCCGGCACTGTGGAACTGACACGCCCAGAGAAACCAAGACTACAAATCCCAGAGAGCTCAGCGAGGGACTGGCGCAGGCGCAGTCGCTGGTGTCGCTGAGCGGGAGACGGAGGGTACGAATGCAGGAGCCGTGGTAACGGGTGTCCGCTTCCCCCTCGCGGTGGCTCCTCAGGGTGGGGGTCCGGTCCTGGCCGTTCGCCCATTCCTCCCTCTCTCTTTCAAGGCCATTCCACTCCCTTCCCTCACTTACTGGTCGTCGGCGACCACCGGCCCTATCCCCGGAGCTCCCATATACCACTTGGGGCTCCTGCTGAAACTCTGCTCCTCCGAGGACTCCGGCCCCGTCACCCCGGGGTTCTCGCAGTGCTCTCCGGGCTCTGTCCGCCTTCCCCTCCGGTCTTGAGACTCTTTGAAATCGGTACGGTTAGGCTTTGAGACCGTCCTCGGAGTTCCCTCCCCGGCAGAGAGAGTGCATGCTGCGGTATGAAGCAAAAACTAAACTCTTGGGGCACCTCGGGGCCGAACAGCCTCGAGGGGAGGGGAATGGGGACATTACGGAGGAGTGAAATGGGTGGTTGAGGGAGGGGCTGTCAAGTGATAGATGGAGATGGGTGTTGGAGGGAGACAGGTGGGGGGGGGGGTCTGATGGGTAGTTGGAGACGGGTGGGGGTACAGACGGAAAGATGGAGCCGGGTGTGGGGGCGACGGGCAGATGGAGATAGGTGGGGGGGGGGGCTGATCTGGCCATGGATGCATCTCCACCTACCTGTCTTTTCCCCAATACTCTAAATTCTCCTTCTATGCAAAAATCTATCCAACCTTGTCTTAAATATATTTACTGAGGTAGTCACCACTGCCTCATTGGGCAGAGATAAACACTGATTCACCACTCTGGGAAAAGCAGTTCCTCCTCATTTCCATCCTGAATCTACTCCCCTGAATCTTGAGGCTATGTCCCCTAGTTCTAGTCTCACCCACCAGAGGAAACAACTTTCCTGCCTCCATCTTATCTGTTTCATATTTTTTTTCTATAAGATCTCTCATTCTTCTGAATTCCAGCATTACAGTCCCAGGTGACTTAATCTCTCCTCATAGTCTAACCCTCTCATCTTCAGAATCATTCTGGTGAACCTCCTCTGCACTGCCTCCAAAGCCAGTATATCCTTCCTCAGGTAAGGAAACCAGAACTGATACTCCAGGTGCAGCATAACCTCCTTACTCTTAAGTTCAGTTCCTCGAGCAGTGAAGGCCAACATTCCATTTGCTTTCTTGATAGCCTGCTGCACCTGCAAACCAACCTTTTTGTGATTCATGCACAAGCATTCCCAAGTCCCTCTGCACAGCAGCATGCTGCAATTTTTTTTACCACTTAATGTACTCTTTCATTTTTCCTTCCAAAGTGGATGACCTCACATTTACCAATGTATTCCATCTGCCAGACCCTTGCCCACTCACAACCTATGTATATCCCTCTGTAGACTCTTTGTATCTTCTACATAATTTGCTTTTACACTCAATTTAGTATCATCAGCAAACTTAGATACACTGCACTCGGTCCCCTCTCCCAGATCATTAATGTATATCGTGAACAGTTGTGAGCCCAGCACCGACCCCTGCGACACACCACTCACCACTGATTGCCAACCTGAGTAATGCTCATGTATCCCAACTCTCTGCTTTCTATTAGTTAGCCAATCCTCTATCCATGCTAATACATCACCCCCAACTCTATGTAAACTTATGTATGTCTTTTATGTGGCACCTTATTGAACACCTTCTGGAAATCCAACTAAGTAACGTCCATCTGTTCCCTTCTATCCACTGTGCTCATTATATCCTCAAAGAACTCCAGTAAGTTTGTCAAACAGGACCTGCCTTTGTTGAATCCATGTTGCATCTGCCTGATGGATCCATTTCTTTCCAGATGCCTCGCTATTTCTTCTTTAACGATAGCTTCAAGCATTTTCCAAACTACAGATGTTAATCTAACTGGCCTATAGCTTCCCGCCTTTTGCCTACATCCTTTTTTGAACAGTGGCGTGACATTTGCCATCTTCCAATCTACTGGGACCTGCCCTGAGTCCAGAGAATTTTAGTAAATCATCACCAAAGCCTACTATAACTTGTGCCATTTCTTTCAATGCCCTGGGATGCATTCCATCAGGACCAAAGACTTCTCTATCTTCAGGCCTACAAGTTTGCTCAGTACTACCTCTTTAGTGATAGCTATTACGTTGAAGTCCTCACCTCCCATCTCATCCATAACATCTCTCTGGCATGTTAGGTGCATCCTCTGCTGTGAAGACGGACACAAAATAGTCATTCAATGCCTTGGTCATTCATCTATAGTACCCTTTTTATTGCATTCAGACAAAAGATGTGCAGGTACACTGAAAACATTGGTGGAATTCATCATTGATGTCAGGTTTACTGAGAGGTAGATACTGAGTTATGGAATGTGGATTACACTTTTTTTGTGGTTTTTACTGTCAGAGCACAGTATTGTACAGAGGGGCCAGTTGGGTAAAAGACATTTGATTTGTGGTTATCAGGTCTGAGGTCCTCGCAGTACAGACTGTAAATCTGATGAACTGAGTGAATCAGTTGTAATTTGGAAGTAGCTTTTCAGAGTAGCTAATTCTGCACTCTGAAACCTACTATCTGATGTTGGATCTGAAGTGAAGATATGTGAATTATTTGGTTTACTATTAGTTTAGTCCTATTACTGCAAAGCAGGTGAATTTTCTGAGCCCTCCTCTAAGGTAAGGGAGGAGTATGTGCTCTGTGCTTACATACTGGGTAGTACCTGACCTAGCAGAGGTCAGTGTTTCAGCCTCCATCATAACAACCCCATCACTGTATGGATTGTACTCTATTGTGGAGGACTGCTATGTGAACCTGTGTTGTTATATTGTAGAGAAACAGAGTGCAAGAATGGAGAATGTAACATTTGGTTCCCCGTGTGAGTCCTTGTCTGCGGACCAATTGAGCACAAGTGTTCAAACTCCAGTTCATTCCAACACAGTGGTGAAAACGGTGAGTGTCAAACACTGAAATCTCTGCAAATAAGCAGCTCCCTTCTGCAGTTCTGACACTACTCCTTGCACAAGGAATGAATGTACACAGTTCTGACACACTACTCCTTGCACAAGTTTCTGCCCAGTGCTCTTCTCACTCTTGGGTGGAGCCAGCATTGTGAGATAGTATCCATTTTCCTGCTCCTGTATATTGATCCTTGCATTAACATTCCTGAAAAGGGAAAATTTGAATAGGAATTTGCAAACCCCACTGTTGTAAAATCTTGTGGATTTCATGAACTTGATGTCCCATAGCACTTTTCAGCCAGTTTAGGTGGTTTGAAATTTGGACACCATTGGAAACGGTAGCCTATTTGCATAGTGAAGTCCCGCAAAAGCAGCATGACGATAACCAAATGATCCATGGATAATCTGATGAGCAAACTGCAGGTCTGAAACAAAACTGGAAGATGTTGGACGCACTAAACACAGCACAAGTGAAAAGAGAAACATTGTGTTTCAGGTCTAAGACCCTTCACCAGATGAACGGTCAACTGTGTTTCTCTCTCCACTGGTGCAGTCTGTTGGGCACATCGTGTTGGACACAAGACCTTGCTCTAAAATGATTCTATTGGATCGTTTATGATAGGGTCAGCATCTCATCTGAAGTATGGCATCTCTATGCTTCTATGACAGCGCGGCCCTCTTTTGGAACTGTCTGCCAGAACTGTTGCTCTGAATGTACTTATGTAATAGCACTTCCCCCAACAGCATCCTCAAACAGTACAGAATTCCCTCAGTGCTGCAGTGGAGTGGAGTTTACATTCAGGTTTCAGTAGTGGGACTGTAACCTCACTTGGAGCTGAGAGACCACTAATGCATAACTGATTTTATGAAGGATGGGGACCAGTCTGAAAGTAATTAATAGCAGAGGTGCAATGTAAAATTAATTACAAACACAATACTGTTAATTTTAATGTCTCCCTCTGTTAGCCAATGAGTACTAGTCTCCGGGAGCGGCTGAAGAAAACACGGCGTTCCTTTAATTCTCCCTTCATTGTGCCAAAGCGATTAAAAGTTGACTGTGATGGCGAGGGTAAGGACAGTTCAGAGACTGGTATGGACCTGGGTATCAGACAGATTGGTGAAACTTCTGCTGCTGGGAGTGTTGTGTGCATGAAGACAGAAAGCCCTTGCAAAAAGGCACTGGATGGATGGCATAAAGTGGATGCAGAAGGGAAAGGGTTGCATTCTGGACCCTCCCGAACAACCTTGCGAAATGCCTGGACTCCAGCCAAGTCACCAAGACGTTATCCCGGGACTGTGAGCGTCGAACATCAGGCACTACTTGAGGAAAGGAATCGACTGCAAGGGGAAGTGCAAAGGAAAGAAGAGATTCTTCGCAGGTTGAAAATGGTTCAGGTGTATAGGGCAAAGGTAGGTAATCGACCCAGAAGATTGATTACTGTTGACTTTTACCATGCTCTTCCTCTCCCCTCCCCTCCCCCACCTGTTGGAAACCCACCAGTTCTATTAATGTTTTGTTAGACTGAGCTTTATTAAAATCAGGGCACAATTTCATGTGGCCCCACCCCAACTACACCAAATGTTACTGGAATGGTCCCCTGATTATAGCAAAGCAAAGACATGCCAAGCTGCAGCATGAGAGCATTGGCAAATTTAAAAATAAAGACAGAGCCACATTAAGTCCTAAACATGATCAAAACTTTGGCCAATGTCTTAGAGATTATGTTTTAATAAGTGTCAAAGAAGGAGATCTACAGAGGGAATTCCAAAGCACTGGAGGCAAAGCTGCCAGTGATGAGTTGATTAATTCTGGGATGAAGAAGGCTGTTAATGGGAACATTATACAGATCTCAAAAGATTGGGATATATTTGGGCAGGATGAGAGCTTTAACCGGGCCATTGTGGGTGAGTACAGGGTTTACTGATGAGTCAGATTTGTTGTGAGTTAGATCACTTGGAGTACCTCAGGTTTACAGAGTCAAGAAGGGAAAGCAACTAGGAGTAAATTTGGGTTGTAAAGATGGGCATAAATGAAGGCATAATAAGGGATTTGAAATTTAGCCTAGGATCCAATATGATGCCGAGGTTTTGACAATCTGGTACAACATCAGATACCTACTGTGAGAGGTTGGAGTATGTGGTTTGTAACATGAACGGAAGGCAGTAGTCATTCCGATGTTTTGGAGTAAATTACTGCTCATTCATTCCCGGATGTCATATTTGCTATGGAAATGTAGAGCTTTAAAACTGAAACTGTTTGTGGATGATGCAAAGAGTAAGCAGGAGGAGGTAAAGAATGGATCCTGGGGAGTCCAGAGGTGTGGAATGGATTAAAAAGATGACAAGTGATTTTCTGGTCACCACTAAGGATGGAAGGCATTAGGTGGGGTCCTGTGGAGAGTCATGTGTGACCGGCTGCGTCTTTGGGTTGAGGAAGATGAAGTGATTGTTGACGGTAACATTGGATGTAATTTGACCAACACTAAATACTATCCATTGTACCTGAATATCCTTCATTGTAGACTTGAACAATGGTGTTTCTTTCATCAATCTCACTAGATTGCTTTTACATTTTCTGGCTTCAATGTATATTCAGATGTGTACTTTGTGGATAATTATCAATTACTGATATTTTGCACCTTAGGCAGGAACATCGTACTTTTCTCATAAATATACCAACATTGTGATTCTTGTTTCTTGAAGAATAATTTGACAGAACTGGGGTCGCTGATAGAGAAATGGAGGAAGAGCAGCCAAAATTTGCTTTACGAACTTCAAATGGCCCTTGCTACTGATAGCAAGCCCACTCTCACTCAACTCATAGACAGCTTGGCTGTGGAAGATAGACTGCTGCATTACAACAGGATTGAGGAGGACTTCATAGATACATGAGGATCAGCAGCCTTGTCACGACAACACCCAGAGCTGCGATGTAAGCCTTTAGTGACCCTGTGAACTCAACAGTTTTTTGCCACTACAAGACATGCCTTATTATAAAGCCTGCTCCACTGGGTTCTAAGTTTGTCCTGTTTTTATTTTCTAAAGTAAATTGTGCTTTCTGTTTTGAGAAAAATGCAGTGCTGTGTGTCGTGGACTCTTTTCTAGCCATTATTGATACATTGTCCAGATGAAACCTTACTTACGGTAGATTGGCACTTGCCCTGTCCTGCGGTGGTCCAAGATCACTTGAACAGGTATTTATATGGTGCAGTGTTTCTCAGCAATGACCCGTGGAGATCTTACAGCAGAGAATAACAATGCAACATTATACATTTCATAGGCGACTTTAATGGCTGAGGAGTAGACAGGGCACCCATGCAGAGGCAAAGAATGGGAAGTCAGCATGATGATTAAGGCTTCTCTCAAGGGGGTGGAATTGGGGAAGATCACTGGATATAATGTAAATCCATGAGCTCAGTGAGACCATAACCTTCTGCAGGAATTTTTGTTACAGGTCACTGTTAAACTCAATAAAATATGACCAAGTGCGATCCACCTAACAGCTTACTGCTGGTCATGAAATGGAACCTCCACTTTTATTGAAAACCTTTATTAGGATGAATAATGGGAATTAACTTTGAAACAAAAGCCTTAATTTACGGTAAATAAAAGGCACTCTGAAGGTGTAATGCAGGAGTTGGCTCTGATGGATTGGGAAACATTAAAGGGTTGATGATGTATTGGCAGTGGTTAGCTTTTAAAGACAGCATGCATGGAGTTCTTCATTCTTGTGAATGCAAAAATAAAATGAGGTGGCTTACAAAAGAAATTATGGATAAAATTAGATCAAGGAGAGAAAATATAAAACGACAAGTCAAAGTAGGTAGCTTGACATGGGAGAGTTTGAAAGGATAAAGGCATTGACAGGTAGGGGTAAAATCAAGTGAGCTTGTAGGGCATATAAGAACTGATGGTAAATACTTGTATAATTATGCAAAAGGAAAAAATTGATGAAAGAAATGTTGGTTCTTCACAGTCAGACATGGGGCAAATTATAACAAGGAACAGAAATGGCAGAGCAATTACCATAGATTTTAGTTCTGTCTGCACAGAGAGGAGGAGGTGGAAAAGCTTTAGGCCTGGTGCCAGGCAAATAACCTCTTCCTTAACATCAACAAGATAAAGGAAATGGTTATCAGTTTCAGGAGAACTTACACCCTGCTTTAACTGCGGCACAGCAGAGGAAACTGCAAGCAGTTTCAAACTCCTGGGAATGCACATCTCACACAACCTCTCATGGTCCCAGAATACATCCTACACAGTCAGGAAGGCTCACCAATGCCTCTATTTTCTGAGGAGGCAGAAGATAGCTGGACTGCGCACATCCAAACGCGTTATTCTATAGATGTGCAGTAGAGAGCATCCTAACAAATTGCATTGCTGTTTGAAATGGAAACTGCACTGCGACAGACAGGAGGGCTCTACAGCGGTAGTCAAAACTGCCCAATGCATCATCTGCACCAGCCTACCTGTTATCCAGGACACGTATACAGAAATGCGTCAGTAACATCATGAAGAATCTCACTCACCCTATTCATGGGCTATTTGTCCCACTCCCATCTGGTGGAGGCTACGTAGATCCACGACAGGTCCACCAGACTCAAAAACGGTTACTTTCCCCAAGCAGTAAGGCTGATTAACACCTCCACCCACTAACTCACCCCTCCATGCCCCCATACCACTACTTTATTAATTCCTGTCAGTCACCTTATGTACAAATACTCCTGTGCCTACTATTACTTAGAGGACATAAAATCAATCTATGTATATAAGTTATGTATTTTCATTATGTTTTACTTGTGCTGCATTGGATTGGGAGGAACAATTATTTCATTCTGCTGTACACTTATGCACTACAAATGACATTAAACAATCTTGAATCAAGAGGACACGAATATCATAGAACAGGACAGACTTCAGCCCATGATATTGTGCTAACCTTTTAACCTGCACTAAGATCAATCTAACCTGTCCCTCCTACATAGCCCTCCATTTTTCTATTATCCATGTACCCATTGAAGAAATTCTTAAATGTATTTAATGTACCTGCATCTACCCCCATTCCTGGCAGGGCATCCCCCACACCCACTATTCTTCATGTAAAAACTTACCTTAGACTTCCCACCAATCAACTAAAAAGTCTGCTCCTTTCTGCTGGTCATTTTAGCCTGGGGGGGGGGGGGGGGGGGAGAACAAATGTCTACCTGACCTCTGTCATCAAGTATCCTACCAGAAACATTGGGGAACACAAGATGTAGTAACGCAGAGACTGAATGAAATAGATATTTAGTAGGGAAATGGAGTTGGAAAAATTAATGGAATTGAGAGCTAATAAATCCCCAAACACTGATAATCCACCTCCTAGAATACTCAGAGGTGGCCACAAGATTTATTGCTGATGCTTTACCAAAATTCTGTAGCCTCTGGAACAGTTGCAGTGGACTGGAGGATAATTAATGTGATCCCTACTACGTTTTTTGAGAAAAAGAAAAAACGGTGTTAACAGCCAGTTGGCTCGACATTGGTGGTGGAGAAAATTGCTGGAGTTGTAATATCAAACATGTGGATAGCAAGACAGGTTCAAACTAAATCAACGTGGATAATTGAAAAGCAAATCACACCTGACCAATCAATTAGAAACTGATGGTAAAGATGCCATTAGCACTGCAGATGCGAGAGAACTGGATAGAAGTTAGCATGCAAAATTAAAACACATACAGTATTAGTGGTAAAGTACTGACACAGATGGAATAAATGTTGACAGACAGCAAAGACCAGGAAAATGGGTATCTTTTTCCAAGTTCCAGGCATTTGCCATAAGGAGTAGTACTTTGGTCCCAGCTATTCACAAAATACATTAGTGATTTAGATGAGAAAATCAAATGTAATTATTTCCAGGTTTGTAATGCTGCAAAGCTGGATGGGTGTGAGCGGAGAGGAGAATGCAAAGAGGCTCCGGAATGATCGGGAGACTGAGGGACCAGGCATAATGTATGAACGTGCAATATAATGTGGATGAATGTGAAAATATCCACCTGTCTGGTAGAGATGTTATCTGAATGATGATAGATTGGTATTGAGTATTTTATGGTATTGCGAAGGAAGGAAGTGCCTGCCAGGTGAAGATGGTTACCAGACTAATTTCAGGGATAGCAGAACTGACATATAAAGAGAAATTGGATCAATTAGGGTCATATTCATTAGACTTTGGAAAAATGTTATCAGGACTGGATAGATTTGATGTAAAATTCCTGATGGTGGAGGTAGTCCAGAACCAGGGGTCAGTCTAAGCCTGAGGGGTATACTATGTAGGACTAGGATGAGAGTGGTGAACTAGTGAAATTCTCCGTCATGGAACACAGTTGAAACCAAATCATGGAATGTATTTGAGAAGGTGAATAGGACTTCAAGTGCTATAGGGACCAAGAGATGTGGGGGAGAGCTGAGTCAAGGGATTGAATTGGGATGATCAGTCATAATCACAGTGACACAGCAACCTCAAAGAGATGGTCTACTTTTATTCCAACAAGAATGAGCTTTTAGTTAGTCACAGAAGGATGAATTGCTTTGGAGTTTTATTTCTCAAAGGAATATATGTACATTTGTTGAGAATTTTAAAATATTTCTTTAAATGCTTGCTATTATTTATTTTGTGACAGATCTTTTACTCTTAATTCCTCAATCAACCTTGGACAATTCTCCCTCATATCCAGGTGTTAAGTTCCAGATTAGATTTCTAAATGGATCTTGAACACTATCTCACTTCTTTATTTCCTATTTTTGAACTATTTGTTTAGTTTAACTATTTTATATGTATTTACTTTAATTCAATTTTATTTTTCTTTCTATTATCATGTATTGCACTGTGCTGCTGCTGCAAAGATAACAAATTTCACGACGTATGCCAGTGATATTAAACCTGATACAGTTTCTGATTGTGTTCCTCTCAAGCTGAATACACATCATGATTAAACATGTAGTTCGTGTTTTAACACTGCCCTGCCTCATGCCAAGCTGGCAGTGTTTTCACCACAGGAGCTGTATACAGCTGCTTAGAACAGTAACATGGATGCTGGTAATCTGAAGTAAAAACACAAAATGCTGGAAACATCAATGCCTGAGAGAGAGAAACCAGGCTTTAACATTTCTTCTCCCTAATACATAAACAACTGCCTGAGCTAATAGAAATGTTTACTATGGGTGTGTTAACTCAAAATTCCTCAGATGACACAACAGGTGGAGTGCATCATACACAACTGTACAAACTGAGAAAAACAAACATCTTTATTTTTTTATCAAAACAATTTTAAATAGAACAACTGTCTGAATTATCTAGAGGTGTATTAATTTTCTGATAAAGCCAAACATTATTTTGCAGATCAGAAGCAGAAGTTTAATTGTAGATTTGTTCTTGTTTCTCTGTCAGCACTGGGAAGGTTCTCATGCGTTGTTTCTCTAGCTCGTTCCTCAGGACAGTAATGTCTTCAGCTTGGGCCCTGGTCAGTTCTATCAGCCTCCTGTGCTGCATCAGTTCCGTGAAACGACCAAGGGCATCTTCAGGTTTGACCATAGCTAACAGAGAGGGAAGAATCAATCACTATTTGCATGTGCCCTGTGGATAAATGTGTTTACTGCTTGGGTAACACAACTCTGTCTCTGTCTGATCATATGTAGATGCCTACCAAAATCAGGGACAGGCCAGGAGAAGCCTGTGACCTTCAGTGCCAAGTTTGACTCCAGGACAGGACTGATAATTGCTGATACCTTAATTGCAATCTTCCAAATTTCCCTTAATTTGGGATCCTTTTCCTTAGATCAGAAGGTTAACACTGGGTAGTTACAAACCAGCCAGCCATGTCATTAGGAAATATCGGAATCTATAATTAGTCATGGTGACAAAATATTTGAATGTTTTCAGTCATGAGTCATGCTTATTAAATCTTATTTCACATCTCAGATGGCAACATTTGTAAATATTTCTTGTATGGAAATGCAGAAGGTGTTTATGTTCCTCCGAAGGGATTATTAGGTAAAGTTGAAGTGTACAGCAGATTACTAGCCTGTTTTGGAATTTGGTTAAATATTAGGAAATACAGGCTGTAAGTACCAATCTGCCAGCTGAGTTTTACTGTCCCTTGGGGATTTGAACTGAGGCTACAACTATTTACCATTCTAGAGCAAAGTAAACAAATTTACCAATGTTGTTAAAATGTACAGAGACAGAATGAACATAAAAATTTTTGTGATTGTAATGGAGGCAAAATTATCAATGTTCATTGCAAGATCATCTCAAGTCACAGCAGGGTTCTGTTCCTTAGAACTGTTTATTACCCTAACAGTCCATGGGTCAAAAATATGAATGTGAGCCGTGTTGCCAAATGGCAGATCCCTGCAGCAAAACAGCAAATCCATCCTGCTGGTCTCCCAAACACTCCTCCATACATACAGGAATATCTAATAATCAGAATCTAGAACTAAGAGGCTGTTCATAGGTTAAGGAGTTATTTCTCTACAACAGTTAACATGAGAAACTTCATCACTGCAAAAATCTTTGGACCTGTCTGTCCTGGAGAGCTGAGAATTGAATATATGTTACACTAAGGGTGTAAAAGGATATGGAAATTGGGTGAGAAAGTAGATGACGTAGAGGTTCAGCCGTTAAGTTAAGGAAGAACACAGCAAGTTGAAGGCACCAAATATTCAACTCCAAGCGATACCCCGTGGGGGGCAGGGGATTGTGTTTCAAGAAAATGAGCTGAAATGCAGTTTTTCATAATATGAATTTGCATCATCTGCTCCAGTCAAGGAATGTAAGTTGGAAAAAATGTGCATTTATTTAATTTTTCTCCCCCAAAAATCCATGAGGGTGAACTTTACTGTGTTTCTTGAATGTTTGGGAAGTGATTTGTTAAACTTAATTTCCATAACCCAAATGGCTGTAAATGTAATCGTTTGTTGGCACTCTATTTCTCTTGTCCTATTTTGATCAAATGTTCAGTTTCCTTAGAACTAAAGTCTGAGAGCAATGGAGTAATGAAAAAAACCAACATTAGTATAAAGGCAAAAACTCCTGACACAAGGATTTGGAAGTTTTTCTTTGAAGTCAGCTCAAATGGCCATTGTTTTACCACTGACCACCAACTGTGGTAAGTGGATTTTAATAAGGCAACACAGGTAAGATTGTCCACTTTGAATTGAAGAAGAATAGCTAAGTGCATTTTCTTTTATTCCCCCCCTCCTCAGTCTCAGCAACTGTCCAATTACAGCCTACAGCACAGTAACAGCCCCTGGTATATGCCGACCAACTCACCCCCCACTGTATGAAACTTCCTACTGTTTTATTTCTGCCCTGTCTACACTTCTCTGTCACTACTTTTCTGCCTCTTTTTGATTATTGTGGTGAATATTGGTTATTTTAGCTGCGCATGTGATGTTCTATTTCTGGATAATGTGGTAAGATGTTTTCCCTTTCTACTCTAGCCATGTCAGGTCCACTCTCTCCTCACATGTACAAAGCTGGAGTTTAGGAGAATGAGGGGGGATCCCATTGAAACATATCAAATACTGAAAAGCCTAGGTAGAATCAATGTAGAGAGGATGTTTCCTATAATGGGTGAGACTAGGACGAGAGGGCACAGCCCCAGAAGATGGGCATCCATTTAGAACAGACATGAGGAGGAATTTCTTTCATCAGAGAATGGTGAATCACTGGAATTCATTGCCACAGATGGCAGTGGAGACCAAGCCATTGAGTATATTTAAAGCATAAGTTGATAAATTCTTGACTAGTCAGGGCATCAAAGGTTATAAGGAGAATGCGGTTGAGAGGATGATAAATCAGCCATGATAGGGATAGTGAAAAGGACTCAATGGGCTGAATAGCCTAATTCTGTTCCCACGTCTTATGGTATAAGTTTCTGTTTAGAGTATTTCTGTGATCTCTCTGAGGCCAAGTGTGCGTTCTGCCTGTGCAGGATCAGTGGATGTTTGTGCAGGCCTACGGTGATTCAGAAGGGGTGGATCTGCTGCAGCAACACCTGTTTCTACTCACTGGTCATTTCCTGGACATGTTGCCTCTCGCTGACAGAAATTTGCTGTTCTTTCAACAGCTGATCCATCACCTTCATATCCTGCTTTAGCTGTGAAATTTGCTTCTTCAGTTTTCTGATGTCATCTTCTTTCTGGAGAATAACTTTGCCATGAAACTGCAGAAAATAACATAGACAAACTCTGATAATCCCTAAGGAAACGAGGTATCCAGTTGAGTGTGTTTATTTCTTTGGAAATAACTTCAGAGCCACACAGCATGAAATGGATTGTGCCAACCATCAAGTGTCCTATATCATTAACATCATTTTTATTCTCCCCTCCTTCACATCAGATTCTACTACTCACTTACATACTCGGGACAATTTAGAGCAACTAGTTAACCAGCCAACCCAACATTCTAAGGATGTGGGATGAGACCAGAAACCCTGGTAAAACCCTTTGGTCACAGGGAGAACTTACAAACACCATGCATAGGTTACTGGAACACAAAACAAAACAGCATAGGGACTAGCCCTTTGGCCCACAATGTTTGTGCCAAACACAATGCCAAATTGAATTGAGGAGAGACTGGATAGGCTGTTTTTTTAAAATTCCCCTGGCGTATAGGAGACTGAGGGTAACCTTGAGGTATAATGTCATGAGGCGCATAGATAAGATGAATGATTACAGTCATTTGGTACAGTCATACAGTTTGGTAGAATAATCCAAAACTAGAGGGTTTAGATTTAAAATGAGAATGGAAAGATAAAAAAGAGACCTAAGAAACAACATTTTCATAGAGAGGATAGTGGGTTTATGGAATGAGCTGCTAAATTGGTAGAGGTGGGTACAACTACAATATTTAAAAGACATTTTGACTGGTATATGGATAGGAAGGGCTTAAAAGGGATATGGGGCAAATGCAGATAAATGGGACTGGCTCAGGTAGATAAATTGGTTGTATGACACTATTTATCAACTGCTTTTGGCAAGTTCCAAAAGATACTGGTATTGAAAATACCAGTATCTGAGTATTGAAAATATTTAGCTTTAGGTTTCTATTAGTATCATGCTGCTTTGAGGTAAACTTTTGATTTACTTTGGACAAATATGGAATTGTTTCAACTAGAGTCTTTGAAAGAACCAAACTGAATTGCAATGTTCTCTGGGAGTTTCTCTCAAAATTTGCCATTGAACCCTGTTCAAGAGTGGCATGAGGCAGAACTGAGTGTCGTTGCTATTACTAAGGCAAAAGTGCTTGAAATATCTGGAAGTAGATAAGTCATCTGCACCAGATGGAATACACCCAGGGTTCTGAATGAGGTAGCCAAAGAGATCCTGGAGGCATTAGTAATGTTCTTTCAAGAATCATTAGATTCTGGAATGGTCCCAGAGGACTGGAAAATTGCAAATGTCACCCCACTCTTTAAGGGAGGAAGGCAGAAAAAAAATTATAGGCCAATATAAACTCCAATATATTACCTTAGTGGTTGGTAATATATTGGAGTCCATGATTAAGAATGAGGTTTTGGGATACTAGGAGGCACATGGTAAAAAAGGCCAAAGTCAGCATGGTTTCTTTAAGGGACAAATTCCAGATGCATGTTGCCTTCCAGGTGCCAGGGTCTGGGACATCTCAGATCACTTCCTCAGCATTCTTAAGTGGGAGGATGAGCAGCCAGAGGTTGTGGTCCAGGGGGGTACCAATGACATAGGAAGAGTGATGAGGTTCTGCAAAGTGAGTTCAGCAAGTCAGGTGCTAACTTAAAGGACAGGATCTCCAGGATTGTGATCTCAGGACTGCTACCCGTGCCAAATGCTAGTGAAACCAGAAATAAGAAGATCATCCATACAGTTTAACATGTGGTTATGGAGTTGGTGTAGGAGGAAGGACATCAGAGTTTTGGATCATTGGGCTCTCTTCCAGGTAAGGTAGTACCTGTACAGAAGCGACAGTTTGCACCTGAAGTGAAGGAAGAATAATATCCTAGCAGGAAGGTTTGCTAGTGTTGCATGGGTGGGGGGGGGGGGGGTAGACTTAAATTAGAATTGCAAGGGAATGGGAATGAAAGTGCCAGAACAGATAGTGGAAAGGTTGTGGAGATGTTGTCAAGGCAAAAACAAAGTCACGAATAAGAAGGTTAATCATGATGCAACTATTGTTCTGAGCAGCATATATTTCAATGCAAGAAATATTGTAGGAAAGGCAGATGAGCTTAGGACATGGAAATATGATATTGTTGCCATTAGTGAGACTTGGTTGCAAGAGGGGCAAGATTGGCAGCTCAATATTCCGGGGTTCCATTGTTTTAGACGAAACAGAGTGGGAGGGATTAAAGGGGGAGGGGTGATGTTACTCGTCAGGTAAAATGTCACGGCAGTGCTCAGTCAGGACAGACTGGAGAACTTGCCTAATGAGGATTTGGGTGGATCTGAGGAAGAAAAAAGGTATGACCACATTAATAGGGTCATATTATGGACCCCCCAACAGTCAAAGGGATTTCTGAAGAGAAATCACAAGTTGTTGCAAGAAACATAAGATTGTTAGAAACATAGAAAACCTACAGCACAATACAGGCCTTTTGGCCCACAAAGCTGTGCTGAACATGTCCTTACCTTAGAACTACCTAGGGTTACCCATAGCCCTCTATTTTTCTAAGCTCCATGTATCCATCCAGGAGTCTCTTAAAAGACCCTATCACTTCCACCTCCACCACTGCCGCCAGCAGCCCATTCCATGCACTCACCAATCTCTGAGTAAAAAAACTTACCCCTGACATCTCCTCTGTACCTGCTTCCTAGCACCTTAAAACTATGCCCCCTCGTGCTAGCTATTTCGCCCTGGGCAAAAACCTCTGACTATCCATATGATCAATGCCTCTCATTATCTTGTACACCTCTGTCAGGTCACCGCTCATCCTCCGTTGCTCCAAGTTCACTCAGCTTATTCTCATAAGGCATGCTCCCCAATTCAGGCAACATCCTTATAAATCTCCTCTGCACCCTTTCTATGGTTTCCACGTCCTTCCTGTAGTGAGGCAACCAGAACTGAGCACAGTACTCCAAGTGGGGTCTGATCAGGGTCCTATATAGCTGCAACATTACCTCTTGGCTCTTAATCCCATGATTGATGTATGCCTTCTTCACCACAGAGTCAACCTGCGTAGAAGCTTTGAGTGTCTTATGGACTCACATCCCAAGGTCCCTCTGATTCTCCACACTGCCAAGAGTCTTGCCATTAATGCTGTGCCGAACATGTCCTTATCTTAGAACTACATATTATATTCATCATATTTCACCTAACGAAATGAACCACCTCACACTTATCCGGGTTGAACTCCATCTGCCACTTCTCAGCCCAGTTTTGCAACCTATCAATGTCCTACTGTAACCTCTGATAGCCGTACACACTATTCACAACACCCCCAACCTGTGTGTCATTAGTGAATTTACAAACCCATTCCTCTACTTCCTCATTCAGGTCATTTATAAAAATCACAAAGAGTAGAGGTCCCAAAACAGATCCCTGAAGCACACCATTGGTCACCGGCCTCCATGCAGAATATGACCCATCTACAACCACACTTTGCCTTCTGTGGGCAAGTCAGTTCTGGGTCCACATATCAATGTCCCCTTGGATCCCATGCCTCCTTACTTTCTCAATAAGCCTTGCATGGGGTACCTTATCAAATGCCTTGCTGAATCCATATACACTACATCTACGGCTCTACCTTTATCAGTGTGTTTAGTCACATCCTCAAGACATTCAATCAGACTCGTAAGGCACGACCTGCCTTTGACAAAGCCATGTTGACTATTCCTAATCATATTGTGCCTCTCCAAATGTTCATAAATCCTGGTTCTCAGGATCTTCTCCATCAATTTACCAACCACTGAAGTAAGACTCACTGGTCTGTAATTTCCTGAGCTATCCCTATTCCATTTTTCGAATAAGGAAACAACATCTGCAACCCTCCAGTCCTCTGGAACCTTTCCTGTTCCCTTTGATGATGTAAAGATCATCGCCAGAGGCTCAGCAATCTCCTCCCTCACTTCCCACAGTAGCCTGGGGTACATCCCGTCCGGTCCAGGTGACTTATCCAACTTGATGCTTTCCAAAAGCTCCAGCACCTTCTCTTCCTTAATATCTACATGCTTTTCAGTCTGCTGCAAGCCATCCCTACAATTGCCAAGACCCTTTTCCGTAGTGAATACTGAAGCAAAGTATTCATCAAGTACCTCTGCCATCTCCTCCAGTTCCAAACACACTTTTCCACTGACACACTTGATTGGTTCTATTCTCTCACGTCTTATCCTCTTGTTCTTCACATACTTGTAGAATGCCTTGGGGTTTTCCTTAATCCTGTCCCCCAAGGCCTTCTCATGGCTCCTTCTGGCCCTCCTAATTTAATTCTTAAACTCCTTCCTGCTAGCCTTATAATCTTCTAGATCTCTATCATTACCTAGTTTTTTGAACCTTTCGTAAGCTCTTCTTTTCTTCTTGAATAGATTTACAACAGTCTTTGTATACCACAGTTCCAGTACCATACCATCCTTTCCCTGTTTCATTGGAACATATCCACGCAAATATCCCCTAAACATTTGCCACATTTCTTCCATACGTTTCTCTGAGAACATCTGTTTCCAATTTATGCTTCCAAGTTCCTGCCTGACAGCTTCATATTTTCCCTTACTCCAATTAAGCATGTCCCTAACTTGTCTGTTCCTATCTCTCTCCAATGCTATGGCAAAGAAGATAGAATTGTGATTACTATCTCCAAAATGCTCTCCCACTGAGAGACCTGACACCTGACCAGGCTCATTTCCCCATACCAGAACAAGTACAGCCTCTTCTCTTGTAGGCATATCTACACATTGTGTCAGGAAACCTTCCTGAACACACCTAACAAACTCCATCCCATCTAAACCCCTCACTCTAGTGAGATGTCAATCAATATTTGGGAAATTAAAATTTCCCACCACAATAACCCTGTTATTATTACTCCTTTCCAGAATCTGTCCCTGTTACTATTGGGTGGTCTATAAAAAACACCCAAAGTTATTGACCTCTTCCTATTCCTAACTTCCACCCACAGAGACTCTGTAGACAACCCCTCCATGACTTCCTCCTTTTCTGCAGCTGTGACACTATCTCTGATCAACAGTGCCATGCCCCCACCTCTTTTGCCTCCCTCCCTGTCCTTTCTGAAGCATCTAAAGCCTGGCACTTGAAGTAGCCATTCCTGCCTCTGTACCATCCAAGTCTCTGTAATGGCCACAACATCATAGTTCCAAGTGCTGATCCAAGATCTAAGCTCATCCGATTTGTTCATAA
This sequence comes from Hemitrygon akajei, assembly GCF_048418815.1. Taxonomy (NCBI): domain Eukaryota; kingdom Metazoa; phylum Chordata; class Chondrichthyes; order Myliobatiformes; family Dasyatidae; genus Hemitrygon; species Hemitrygon akajei. The sequence goes on along the minus strand of NC_133146.1, from coordinate 19,323,444 downwards.
TACTCCTCGCATTAAAATAGACACATCTCAAACCATCAGTGTGAGTGCGTCCCTTCTCTATCACCTGCCTATCCTCTCTTTCACACTGTCTCCAAGCTTTCTCTATTTGTGAGCCAAACTCCCTTTCCTCCGTCACTTCAGTTTAGATCCCACCCCAGAGCAATTCTACAAAGTAGTTTAAACTCTACCCAATAGCCTTCACAAACCTCCCCACCAGGATATTGGTCCCCCTCAGATTCAAATGCAACCTGTTCTTTTTGTACAGGTCACACCTGCCCCAGAAGAGGTCCCAATGATCCAGAAATCTGAATCACTGCCCCCTGCTCCAATCCCTCAGCCACGCATTTATCCTCCACCTCATTCTATTCTTATACTCACTGTCACATGGCACAGGCAGTAATCCCGAGATTACTACCTTTGCGGTCCTGCTTCTCAACTTCCTTGCTAACTCCCTGTAGTCTGCTTTCAGGACCTCCTCCTTTTTCCTACCTATGTCATTGGTACCAATATGTGCCACGACCTCTGGCTGTTCTCAGTTCAGTTCAGTTCAGTTTCAGTTTATTGTCATTTAGAAACCACAAATGCAATGCAGTTAAAAAATGAGACAACGTTCTTCAACTTCAAGATATCTTCCCACTTCAAGATATCATGGACATGATCAGAAACATCCCAGACCCTGGCACCTGGGAGGCAAACTACCATCTGCGTATCTTTCCTACGTCCACAGAATCGCCTGTCTGACCTCCTAAAAAGAGTCACCTATCACTGCTGCCATCCTCTTCCTTTCCCTACCCTTCTGGGCTAGACACCAGACTCTGTGCCAGAGGTGCGGCCACTGTTGCTTCCCCCAGGTAGGCCGTCTCCCCCAACAGTACTCAAACAGGAGTACTTATTGTTAAGGGGGGCAGCCACTGGGGTACTCGCTAGCATCTGCTTCTTGCCCTTTCCTCTCTTGACTGTTACCCACTTATCTGTCTCCCCAGGCCCCAGAGTGACTACCTGCCTATAGCTCCTCTCTATCACCTCCTCACTCTCCCTGACCAGACAAAGTTGATTTTAACTTTCCACATATGGATTGGGATCCCATACTGTAAAAGGCCTAGATAGGACAGGGTTTGTCAAATGTATTCAGGGAAATTTCCTTAATCAGTGTGCAGAAATCCCAACGATAGAGTGTGCAATACTTGATCTGCAATTAGTGATTGAGGCAGGGTAGGTGAAAGAAGTTTGTGTAAGGAGACATTTTGTATCTAGTGATGCTAATCCTACTAGTTTCAAAGTAAAATATGGAAAAATATATGTCTGGTCCACAGTTTGAGATTCTAAATTGGAGAAAAGCCAATTTTGATGGTGTCAGAAATTATTTGGCAAGTGTGGATTGGGACAGCCTGTTTTCTGGCAAAAGAGTACTTCATAAGTGGGAAGCCTACAAAAGTGAAATTTTTGTGAGTACAGAGCTTTTATATGCCTGTGAGAATAAAAGGGAAAGATAACAGATTTGGGGAACCTTAGTTTTCAAGAGATACTGAGGACCTAGTTAAGAAAAAAAAGATGCATAGCATATATAGGTAGGTAGGAACAAATGAGGTACTTACAGAGTATAAGAAATGCAAGAGAACTCTTAAGAAATAAAGCAGGAGGGCTAAAGGAAGACATGAGGTTGCCCAGCAGACAAGGTGAGGGAGAATCCTGAGGGATCTACACATATGTAAAGAACAAAAAGATTGCAGGAACAAAATTGGTCCTCTGTAAGATCAGAATGGTAATTATACATTGAGCTAACAGAGATGGGGGAGATCTTAATTTTTTTTTGCTTCTGTATTTACTCAATCAGACAGCATAGAAGTGAGGCAAAGCAGCAACAAGGTCAGATTACAGAGGAACTCAGCAGGGCAGGCAGCATCTATGGAAAAGAGTACAGTCAACATTTTGGGCTGAGACCCTTCGGCAGGAGTCAAGTTATTGGAAGTTATTCTAAGGGATTGGATATATGAGTATTTGGAAAGAGATAGGCTGATTAGGGATAGTCAGATAAGGATGGCTTTGTGCATGGTAGGTCGTGTCTAACCAATTGTATAGAGTTTTTCGAGGAAGGTACCAGGAAAGATGATGAAGACAAAGCAGTGAATGTCATCTACATGGACTTCAGCAAGGCATTTGTTTCATTTTCATTTTTTGAATCTTTTTATTGGTACATAATCTTCTACAGCTATAAAATGATACAAAACTTCAACAAATTAATATATATACAATTAATAAAGCTGAAGAAAATAAAAACTGATCGTAATATATAAAAATGAAAAAAAAATTATATGTAAGGAAAAGAAGAAAAAAAACCCCGTCTAACTGAGATAAAAAACCCACTGACTACAAAAAAAGGGGGGGGGGGAGAAAACCGATTAGGAATCAACCCCCGGAACAATACGTCTTACCATCATCTATATATATAAAGAAAAAGAATCATCAACCGCCAATTCATGTTTATATAGAATAAGATTGGAAGGAAACCATATAAAATAATTCAAATTAAATGATAATGTTTAGCAAAAGACCCCCATCTTCTCTCAAAATCGAATTGGGGATCAAAAGTTCTACTTCTAATTTTTTCCAAACTGAGACATAACATTACCTGAGAAAACTATTCAATTAATGTAGGGACAGAGGTATCTTTCCATTTTAATAAAATAGCCCTTCTTGCCAATAATGTAATAAATGCAATTACATGTTGATCTGAAGATGAAATACCCTGAATATGATGCGGAACTATTCCAAATAGAACAGTCAATCTGTTAGGTTGTAAATTAATTTTCAGAGCTTCAGAAATTGTAGAAAATAAAGATTTCCAAAATGATTTTAATGAAGAATATGACCAGGACTTATGTGACAAACTAGCTGCTTCAGTTTTACACCTATCGCAGTAGTTGTCTATACTAGGAAATATTTTAGATAGTCTCTCCTTTGTTAAATAATAATGGTGAACAATTTTAAACTGAATTAAACAGTGATTGGCACATATAGAAGAAGAATTTACATTTTTTAAAACTCACAATCAATCTTCATTAACAAAGGTCATATTAAGTTCTCTCTCCCAATCTTGTTTAATTTTTAGTGAGAGGTTCTCTGCATTTGACAAGATTTCATATAGGAGGTTGGTCAAGAAGGTTTAGTTGCTTGGCATTCAAGATGAGGCAGTAAACTGGATCAAACATTGGCTTTGTGGAAGAAGCCATAGAGTGGTAATAGATGGCTGCCTCTCTGACAGGAGGTTTGTGACTAGTGCAGTGCTGCAAGTATCGGTGCTGGGTCCCTTGTCGTTTGTCACTTACAAATGTTTGTATATCAATGATCTTGATTATAATGTGGTTAACTGGATCAGCAAACTGGACGCCAAATTGAAGGTGTGGTGGGCAGCAAGAACAACTGTCAGAGCTCACAGGGTGATCTAGACCAGCTGGAGACATGGACTGAAGATTAGCAGATGGAATTTGATGCATTCAAGTCCAAGGTGTTACACTTTGGTAGAACCAACCAGGGTAAGTCTTTCACAATGAGCTGTAGGACACTGAGGAGTGTGGTAGAGCAAAGGGATCTAGGGATACAGTTCCATAATTCATTGAAAGTGGTGGCAGAAGTAGATAGGTTTGTAGAGAAAATTTTGGCACATTGGCCTTTATAAAGTATTGAGTACAGAAGATGAGAAGTTACGTTGAAGTTGTATGAGATGTTGGTGAGGGCTAATTTGGGGTATTGTGCACAGTTTTGGTCACCTAGCTACAGGAAAGATGTAAATAAATTTGAAGTAGTACAAAGAAAATTTACAAAGATGTTGCAGGGACTGGATGACCTGAGATATTAGGAAAGATTGAATAGGTTAGGATTTTATTCCTTGGAATGTAGAAGATTGAGAGAAAATTTGATAGAGGTATACAAAATTATGAGTGGTATAGATACAATAAATGCAAACAGGCTTTTTCCACTGAGATTGGGTGGAACTAGAACCAGAGGTCATGGATTAAGGATGAAAGGTGAAAAGTTTAAGGGGAACATGAGGGGAAATTTCTTTATGCAGAGGACTGTGACAGAAGGCAGAGAATGGTGTTGAGAGGGATAAATAAGATATGATGGAATCGCTGAGTAGACCCGATGGTCTGAATGGCCTAATTCTTTTCCGATTTCTTATGGTCTGTTAGTTTATTTTAATGACCCTAGTTTTTGTCTCTCCCTCCTAGAGGTGAAATTTTTTCTAATTTGAGATTTGGGCATTTCTGGCAAGCCTAATTGCCCTGACTAGTTTACTGGGGCATTTTGGAATTGACCACATTGATGGGCCTGAAGATGGATAGACCAGACTAGGCAAGGATAGCAGATCTCTTCCGCTGTAAAACATTAGTGAATCTGATTGGTTTTCACACCAATCCACTAGTTTTGGGGCTCCTTATCATGAGTTAATAGTTTCTACTGAATTAACTTTCCATAGTTCTTTGCTGAGATCTGATCTCTGGATCAATAGTCCACATACTGGGTTTACTGGTAATGTAACATATCTGCCAGCCCACCATCATCCCTGCATCCGTGTCAGCATCTCTTAAATCTCAGGGTACTCTTTCTGGAATAGGCTCACCCTGTCCATCTGTACTTTGATGTGTCACTTTGATCAGCTTCTGTGAAAAGAGCTGAGGAGCTTTGCTTTTGAAGTTGTACAGCACACAATGGGCCCCTGGGATTGACCATTTGCCAATCCACACTAATCCCATTTTACCACATAAGGACTGTATCCTATGCCTTGCCTTTTTAAGTGTCTGTTTAAATGCCTCTTAAGCACAGTGATTGTATCTGATTTCACCAGCTCCTCTGGCAAAGTGTTTTAGATATAAACCATTGTTTTTTTTAGCCCCTCAGATCCCTTGTGTGATTGACGTTGTTCAGCAACTCCCCAATGCAGGAAGTTTTAGTATCGTTCCCTCTCCCTCACACCCCATTCTGAAAATTGCCTTGGGTGATCTCTACCTGAGAGGCTGTCAGCAGATTTAATATAAAGGTACCATTTCATTTACCTTCTCCTGTCCTTTCGCTGATCGTTCCATTATCATTAGGTGTTGATTTACTTGAGTCTCATAATTATCCTCTCTCAGGTACTAGGAGACAGTAAGGTAGATGATGTTAGATAGATGAGCCATTTGTTGAACATTCACATAACCCACAGTAGACATAACATCAGTGACTCAACAATGTTGAAAGCCGAATACATTTGTCCTAGAGCCTGGTACCTCAGATTTCAACATCAGATCTAAGCATTCTAGTCCCAGTTAGCTGAGTTTTCCAATATCCACATCTTCACATCCCATGTTCCCCATCAGATGAAGGACCCACTTCCCAAGGTCTTCTCAATACTGAATCACACATTACCATTTGTGCCTGTTTGGTGATCCTGAACTTGAGGATGTTGCGGATCTTGTTGTGCAAATCATCCACCTGCATCAGCATTTTCTTGTACTCCCACTCCAGCTGGGCAATTCCTTTCTTGAAGTCCTTGCATTCCACCATAATCACCACTTTCTTTTCTCCTAGCAGCTGGACACCAACAAACATCGGTCACAATTGAATTCCAAGCACATAGCCCATTTGCTCATCTCTCCCCCTACCCTCTTTGCTGGGTAGAGATTGTGTTTCTGGCTTCCTGTTCCTCTGTTTGAATTGGTCCGCACCTAACTATTGTCACCTTATGTCACTTTGGTTCTTTTGCCAAGCCAGTGTCTGTAATAATTAACACCTCTGTCAATGGGAACAATTTCCCTTCATTTACTGAAAACAACTGCAGGTGCTAGGAATATGAAATATAAACTGAAAATGTTGGAAACACTTGTCTGGTCAGGCAGCATCTGTGCAGAGGGAAACATGGTTAACATTTCGGACCAATGACCTACAGTTAGATGCTACCTGACCTGTTCTGTATTTTGAAAAATTTTGTGTCTTCATATGTGATTATACTTACCCAATGGAATCCCCTAGTAATCTCCTGTGTTCTGCAGAGGACAGCCCTAGATTCTACAGTTTATGTACATAACCAAGGTCCAGCATCCTTACATTTAGTTCATCTGTTCTTTACTCTTTTCCAGGATCGAGCACAAAACTGCAATCATGGCCAAAACAACGTTTATAATGATTCATCATAACATCCTTCCATGGACATTGATCTTGGTGATGAACCTATTATTTATCAAGTTTTCACTCATTGACCCTATTACTTCAAAAAAGAAATCTTATCAAGTTAGCTGCATACAATGTAGGTTTAGTAAATTTAAGCCGGTATTCTTTAATTAATCTCACTTGTCAAAGTGGCTGTTAATTTATACTTGATTATTATTTCTATTGCCAAAGTTAATCAGGTGGGACTGTAGTTGCCAGGGTTATCCCTGAATACTTACTCAAGGTGCATCATTTGCAATTCTCCAGCCCTGGCACCACCTACAGACATCTGCAAGATTAAAGCCAATGTCTCTGCAGATTTCACTTTTCCTTCCTCGGCAGGCTAGGATGCATCTTTCCACAGTGAACCTTTCATTTGTGGTGTTGGAAATCTAAACACCGGAAACAAGTGAAAGCATCCAACAATGCTGCCAGACCTGCTCAGCGTTTCCTCTTTATATTTCCTGCACATGGTTTTATTTAGTATTTTTGGAACGCTTGATCTTTACTTGATCAAAGAATTAAAAAGATTTGGTAGAAGAAAAAGAAACTTTCCTTGGGTGAGGAAGTCCAGAGCAAAGGGGACACTTCCTGGAAACTGTCCAGCTGTTGAGACATGGCATCCTGACACAAAGGGCACTGGAAAAAGTGGGGCAGCTAAAAATCAAATAAATTGCAGACACTGGAAATCTATAATAAAGCCAGATAATGTTGGAGCTACTCAGCAGACTGACTACTGAGTATAAACAGGGACCTCTTGGGGCTGAGGATCAATCCAATAATTTCAAATCATAACTGATTTATGGAAAGATTATAAGAACGGAACTGGGTTGGGGTCAGTGAGTGAAGCTTGGAAAAGATCAGCTTGATCTGAAAGAGACTCCAGAAACTGCAGGTGCTGGAACCTGGAGCAACAAACAGTCTGCTGGAGAAACTCAATGGTCAAGCAGCATCTGTGGAGGGGGAAAAGAATTGGTGATGTTTTGGGAATAATTTGACAGGTGGAACAAGGAGAGGGAGCTCTAACGGAAGCCTCAAAAGCATCTCCAGTTGATCAGTCAGGGATAGGGATGCTGTTCATGGCTCTACTAATGGACAACCAGCAGGAGGCAGTGGAGAGCAGCTTTACAACCTCACCCTGCCACCCTGCTCCCTGACTGCATTGGCTACTCAGATAGTATGCATTCTAGGGTTCTGTTTAAATCTTCTCTCTTCTATCTTCTGTCTCTCTAACAGGGTGGACACCCTGCTGTGGGTCTGTGGGCTTACCTGAATAGTGTTGTTCAGGTCCTCCACAACGCTCTTGTTCAGGAGGAGGGAGCTCGAGTAGTCCAAGATGAAGTCATCACCTAGCACCTCCACCTGTCCTTGCTTCAATACCAGTTGTATCATCAGATTCAGCTGGAACTGTGACTTGATCTGACGCAGACTGCTTAGAGAGAGGTGTGGACAGGAGAGAGACAGAGGTTTAACTGGTAACTAAGACCTCAATTCTTACCAACAGTTTCTACCCTATTAATATCCCTCAATACCTTAAGAAGCTTAATTTCCACCCCAACCTAAATTCCAGGAACACAAAGCCAGTTTCTGCACTGTTTGATTATCTGAGATTCTGGGCTATACAGTGGTGTGGTGCAGTGGCCTCTCTTCGATCCTGCAGCCCAAATTGGATCCAGATCTGGCATGACTTTATATTTCTCCATGTGACTGTGTTACTTTCCCCTGGGTGCTCTGGTTTTCTTCCAAATTCCAAAGAAGTGATGAAGGGTTATTTGACTGTTAAGTTAATGGCAAAAAGAATCAAAAGGGAATTGACCAGAATATATCAGAGGGAATAATTAGCAGGGAGGAAAAAGAAGAGGGGGAATGGGACTGATGGGTTGCTCTCCAGTTCAAAAGTTTGAAGTAACTTTATTATCAAAGTACATATTTGTCACTATATGCAATCCTGAGATTCATTTTCTTTTAGGAATTCACAGCAAGTATATGAAACACATTAGAATTAACGAAAGACTGCACCCAATGGGATGGATAAACAACCAAATTGCAAAAGACAACCATGCAAATACAAAAGAAAAAGTATAAATAAATAAATAAATAAATAAGCGATAAATATTGAGAACCACAAGATGAAGAGTGCTTCAAAGTGAGTCGATAGGCGTGGAAACTGTTCAGGGATGGAGGGAGTGAAGTTGTCTCCTCTGGTTCTGGAGCCTGATGGTTGAGGGGTAATAACTGTTTCTGAATGTGGTGATGTGGGTCATGTAACTCCTTCCTGATGGCAACAGTGAGAAGAGAGCATGGCCTGGATGGTTGGAGTCCTTGAGGATGGATGCTGCTTTCCTGTGACAGCACTCCATGTAGGTGCGCTCAGTGGTGGGGAGGGCTTTACCTATGATGAACTCGGCTGTATCCACTGCTTTTTGTAGGCCTGTCTTTTCAAGGCCATTGATGTTTCCATGCCAGGCCATGACACAACTAGTCAATATATTCTCCACCACAGATCTACAGAAGTTTGTCAAAGTTTTAGATGACATGCTGAATCTTTGCAAACTTCAAAGAAAGTAGAGGTACCACCATGCTTTTTTTGAAATTGCATTTACAAGCTGGACCAAGGACAGATCCTCTGAAATACTAATACTGAAGGATTTAAGGTTGCTGACCCTCTCCACCGCTAATGAGGATTGGCTCATGGACTTCTGGTTTCCTCCTCCTGAAGTCAATACTTAGCTTCCTGCTCTTGCAATGTTGTCATCAACAAACTGAAATATGGCATTGTGGCTATGCTTAGACTCACAGTCATGAGTATAAAGTGAGTAGAGCAGAGGCTAAGCACACAGCCTTATGGTCCATCTGTGCTGATGGTGATTGTGGAGGAAATATTGCTGCCAATCCGAACTGACTGGAATCTGCAAGTGAGGAAGTATTGAGGCCAAGGTATTGAAGCTTATTGATTAGTTTTGAGGGGATGATAGTATTGAATGTTGTGCTGTAGTCAATGAACAGCATCCTGATGTATGTACAGATATTCCATAGTTAAGTGAAGAGTCAATGAAATGGCATTTGTTATGGCAGGCAAATTGGAGTGGATCCAAGTCACTTCTCAGGCAGGAATTGATATGTTTCATCACCAACTTAAAGCTCTTCATCACAGCGGATTAAGTGCTACTGGATGACAGACATCGAGGCAGGTTACCACCCGTATAATTCAAGCCTACTTGAAGCAGGTGGGTACCTCAAACTGCCTAAGCGAGAGAGAACAGTTATCAGTGAACACTCCAGCCAATTGATCAACACAGGTCTTTAGTACTCGGCCAAGTATCCACCTGGGGCAAATGCTTTCTGCAGGCTTACCCTCCTGAAGATGCTCGCACTTCAGCCTCAGAGACTGAACTCACAGGTTCATCAGGGGCTATGAAAGTTCACGTAGGTGCCTCCTTTTCTTGACGGTCAAAGCAAGCATAAAAGGCATTATGTTCATCTGGGAACGAAACCTTGTTGCTATTTATGTCGCTGGGTTTCACTCTGTAGGAAGTGATAGCACACAAGCCCTGCCACTGCTGTTGAGCATTCTTTTGTGATTCAGGTTTGGTCCAGAATTCCTGCTTTGCATGTGAGGTGGCTTTCCAGAGATCATATTTGGATCTCTTGTACTTTACTTGGTCATAAAGTATCTATCTATCTATCTATCTATCAGATCTGAAAACCACTGATCTGGCCCTCAGCAGATTGTGGATCTCATGGTTCATCCAGGGCTTCTGGTTTGGAAGACCCTAAACAATTTTGTGGGGACATACTCATCTATGACTGTTTTTATGAAGTCCATGACAACCATGGAGTACTTGTTCAGAACCTCTGAGGAGCTCTTGAACATCTACCAACTCAAAGCAATCCCCATACTTGCTCCTCCACCTTCCACAACCACCTCTTCATTGTCCTCACTAGCAGAGCCTTGCCTCTTTAGCCTCTGCCTGTATGCAGGTAGGAGGAAGACAGCCAAGTAATCAGATTTCCTGCAATGCAGACTAGGAATGGAAGGGTAGGCATTCCTTAAGGTAGTATAGCAGTGGTTGAGTGTGTCGGGACCCTGGTGCTGTAGGTGATATATTGATGATAATTGGGCAGAGGTTTCTGCAAACAAGCCTCATTGAAGTCTGATTTGAAAGGCATCGGAGTAAGCTGTGTTTTGTTTGCTGACAGTTATCACTCAATACCTTGAGTGCCTCCTTAACGCCTGCCTTTTGCTGTATTTAAACTGAGGTCAGGATCATGGAGGAGAACTTTCTTGGTAAGTATAAATGTCAGCACTTAATCATTAGATGTTTCAGATGGGGGAAACGAGTGTGATAAGACTGTTTCATCTAAGCACCACAGACAGTTTATCATGAAACACAGAACCCCACCTTTTGCCTTCTCTGAATCAGCTGTCCAGTCCAATCTGTGCATCGAGAAGCCCTGAGGTCTGTTCACCGAACCCAGTTTGTATTCAGTCAACCATGTCTCCATGGAACACAGAATGCAACAATCTCTCATTTCCCTCCAATACAGCAGTCCTCAATTTTGTTCTCCAATGACTGCAATTTTGCTACCGAGATATTGGATAGAGGAAGTTTCAGACCCTGCTGTTTTAGTCAGGTTTGGAGTCCTCCATTCTTTCTTCTCTTATTGCCATAGTGATGTACTTTTGTCTACTTAAACATGTCATACTTGCATTTTTGAGAGTTAGATCTGCTGAGTCAGTCAGAAGATTGTGAAATTGCTAGTTTGTTAAGATGGTTCAAAAGTATGTTACTAAAAGGGAAATTACAGTCTAAGTTCTGTATGCTGTCCGCAAAGCATCACTGTTTTTCACCAGTGCCATCTTGCTCACCAGGCCTGACTGGCCTCCTGAGTTACAAGTAGAGTTGTTAATGAAATCGAGGAAGGTATTTGCCCAAAGGAGTACTGCCTGTATCTTGAACTATGCCATAAATCTCATTCCCTTGCACTTTCACTGATGAACAGAGGGAGCCAGAGTTTTAAGGCCATACTCTTTGAAAGTGGAAACACAGAGTAGTGAATAAGGCATACGTATAGAGTTCACTGAAGTTGGATGGTGGTGTAGTGGCATCAGCACCAGGCTTTGAGGCAAATAGTCCCAAGTTTGAATCCAGCCGGCTCCTTGCATGCTATCCATCCGTGCTACGTTGAGTTGCAGCTTAAAAAAAACACTTGGAGCACTGTATGCAGGTCTGACCACCACTCTACGGAAAAGATGTGATGGCTTTGAAAAGGGTGCAGAGGAGATTCACCAGTAAGCTCTCTCGATTAGAAGGCTTTTAGTTATGGGGAGAGATTGGATAGGTTGGGTCTGTTTTTCCAGTGCGTAGGAGGCGAAGGTGGAGGAATATAAAATGAGAGGCATGGATAGTGTAAATTGTCAGAATATCTTTTCCTCTGTGGTGGGGGTATCAAGAATAAGAGGGTTGGGTTTGATCTGAGGGGTAAGTGTTTACACAAAGAGAGTAGTTACTACCTGGAACCTGCTGACAGAAGAGATGATGAAATCAGATACAATTGATATGCTTGGCACTGATAGACACCGAATTGGCAAGGCATACGGTCCTAATGCAGGCATATGGGACTGGTGTGGATGTGGTGGGCTGAAGGGCCTGTTCTGTGCTGTATAACTATGGATAAGTTCTGATCATTGCCCTGCCCCCTTCCCACCACAGGCAGTGTTCACGATCACACCTCCCCTAGAACGGAGTGCAGTGACACTGACTTCTTGATGTCTTGTGTATAACTGCCGATCATCTGGTTGCAGTGCTCATCATCATCAATCCTCCTCTGCAAGAAGCTCTGCATCTCGGCCAGGGTCACCGCCTTCAGCTTCACCTGGGCAGGAAGCAGAGAGAACACCCATCAGCAGATAGACCAGCTTGACACAGAATATGAGGTAACCTGGCCTTGTGAAAGGGCAGCTCCTAATGCAGTGGCTTCAGTCTGGTCAGATCATGGAGTGCTGCCCGTCAGGGAGTGGTATCAGCAGGAGGGCAGGGTTACAGACAAGATTCCAAACCATCAATATCACGGAATAGCAGCCAAGGCCAACCCCACTGAGAATCTGATATACCTGGTGTGTGTCCTCCTTCTATTTACACTGACCTCATGGTCCTTAAGATCATTATCCAGGAAGAATTCAATCAACTATCAAGAATACAGACAGTTCCAGCTCATAAGTTATAGAATCATGGAGAAGTACAGCACAGAAACAGGCCCTTTGGCCCATCTAGTCCATGCCAAAACCATTTAGACTGCCTACTCCCACTGACAGGCACCAAGACCATAGCCCTCCATATCCCTATCCATGAACCTATCCAAACTTCTCTTAAATGTTGAAATCAAGCTCACATGCACCACTTGTGCTGGCAGCTCATTTCACACTCTCACAGCCCTCTGAGTGAAGAAGTTTCCCCTCATGTTTCCCCTAGACTTCTCACCTTTCACCCTTAAGCCATGAACTCTGGTTGTAGTCCCACCCAAACTCAGTGGAAAAAGCCTGCTTGCTTTTACCCTATAATATTGTATTATGAGGGGTAATATCTGTACCCCTCATAATATTATATCAAATCTCCTCTCAATCTTCTATGTTCTGAAGAATACAGTCCTAAACTATTCAGTCTTTCTTTATAACGCAGACCTGGCAACATCCTTGTAAATTTTCTCTGTACTCTTTCAACCTCGTTTACATCTTTCCTGGAGGAAGATGACCAAAACAGCACACTAGCAAACTCCAAATTAGGCCTTGCCAATATCTTGTACAACTTCAACATAACATTACATCTCCTCTAATCAATGCATATATTTATGAAAGCCAATGTGCCAAAAGCTTTTTTTACATCCCTATCTACCTGTGTTGCCACTTTCAATGAATTATAGACCTGTATTCCCAGATCCCTTCTCTTCCACACTTCTCAGTGCCCTTGTCAGGTCCTACCGAAGAGCAAAACCTTGCACTTGTCTGCATTAAATTCTATCTGCCATTTTTCAGCCGATACAGATCTCTCAGCAAGCCATGATAGTCTTCCTCCTGTCCGCTATACTCCCAATCTTGGTGTCACCAGCACGCTTGCTGATCCAGTTAACCACATTATTATCCAGATCATGATATAGATGACAAACAACAAAGGACCCAGCACTGATCCCATTGACACACCACTAGTCACAGGCCTCCAGGCAACCCTCTACTACCACTCTCTAGCTTCTCCCACGCAGCTAATATCCAATCTAATTTATTACCTTATCCTGAATGCCGAGCGACTGAACCTTCTTGACCGACCTCCCATGTGGACTTTGTCAAATGTCTTACTAAAGTCCATTTAAACAACATTCACTGCCTTGCCTTCATCCACTTTCCTGGCAACTTCCTCGAAAAACTCTATAACATTGGATTGACATGACCGACCGTGCACGAAGCCATGATGACTATCCTTAATCAGTCCATGTCTATCCAAATACTTATATCTCTAGTCCCTTAGAATACTTTGCAATAACTACCAACAACTGATGTCAGACTCACTGGCCTATAATTTCACGGTTTATGTCTTGAGCCTTTTTTAAACAGCAGAACAACATTGCTATCCTCCAATACTCTGGTACCTTTCCTGTCGCTAAGGATGATTTAAATATATCTGCTAGGGCCCCAGCAATTTCTGCACTTGCATCCCATAGGGTTCAAGGAAACACCTTGTCAGGCCCTGGGGATTTATCCACCCTGATTTGCTTCAGGGTAGTAAACACCTCCTCCTCTGTAATCTGTACAGGGTTCATGAAGTTGATGCCACTTTGCCTCGCTTTTATAGACTCTGCGTCTGTCTCCAGAGTAATACAGATGCAAAGAATTCATTTAAAATCTCTTCCATCTGTTTTGGCTCCACACATGGATTACCATTCCTGTGGAGGACCAGTATTGTCCCTTGCAACCCTTTTTCTCTTAACATATCTGCAGAATGCCTTAGAATTCTCCTTTACCTTGTCTGCTAGAGCAACTTCATGCCTTCTTTTAGCCCTCCTGATTTCTCTCTTAAGTGTTCTCTGTCATTTCTTATACATCGTAAGTACCTTATTTGTTTCTACTTACCTATACCAGCTATGCACCTCTTTGCTCTTAACCAGAGTCTCAATATTTCTTGAAAACCAAGCTTTCCTACACTTCAAACATGAGGAAATCTGCAGATGCTGGAAATTCAAACAACAACACATACAAAATGCTGGTAGAACACAGCAGGCTAGGCAGCATCTATAGGGAGAAGTGATGTCGACGTTTCGGGCCGAGACCCTTTCCTACACTTGTTATCTTTACTTTTTATTCTGACAGGCACATACAAACTTTGCACTCTCAAGATTCGCTTTTGAAGGTCTCCCATTTACCAAGTACACTTTTACCAGAAAACAGCCTGTCCCAACCTACACTTGCCAGATCATTTCTGATACCATCAAATTGGCCTTTCTCCAATTTAGAATCTCAACCTGTGGGCCCATCTCTTTGCATATTTACTCTGAAACTAACGGCACTGTGGTCACTGGATGCAAAGTGTTCCCCTACACAAACTTCTGTCACCTGCCCTGTCTCATTCTCTAATAGAAAAAGTATTGGATGGTCTCTCATTGGGACTTCTATGTACTGATGAAGGGAACTTTCCTGAACACATTTAACAAACTATTCCAACAAGTCCTTTTACAGTATGGGATTCCCAGTCAATATGTAGAAAGTTAAAATCACCTACTGTTATAAGCTTCAGGATACAAGGAGAGGGGAAGTGGGATTGATGGGATCGTTCTAAGGATCAGCAAAGATCTGATAGGCCTCCTGTGTCACAGTAAGGAAGGGAAATTTTTGACATCACCTTCAATTACCAAGTATGATATTATTTTTCTTCCTCCTTGTCCAGACATTCCTTCCTGTTGAGCCTATTAAGTCTTTCAGAAGTAATTACATCACCCTGTAATTTTTCACATTTAAAGTTTATGGAGCCTGATCTCATAACTGAGTCCCTTTGATGTGAATGTACAGGGTGCATCTGCAACAACACACTAAAGGTTTTCTGTAATGCAATTCTGGTTACAAACGAACCCATTAAAATGCTAGTGATATCCACTGTCCTCCTGGCTCGATGAGGAAGGCTGGGGGCAAGGGACGTTACCTGTCTGCGATGTGGACGGTGTGATGCTTTCACTCAGCTGTGAACTCCATGAGCTGCTGGCCTATACTAGTGCTGTTCCTGAGAGCAGATATCTGGCACAAGGGAGTTCCAGCCCCAGAAAAATCAGGTAAATCACTTGGGTAACAAATTAGAAAAACAAAGTATTGTTTTGAAAATTGAGGGACAACTGTGTTGCTGTTCAGAGAGAGTAAATCACTGAATGTTTACATGTAGGAACAGTAATTAGAAAGACAAATAGAACATTGGTCTTTATTGCAAGAGGAGTAGAGAAGTTCTGCTCCAGTTACACTCCAATAATCTGCTGTCCATCAGCACATGGTTCATTAGCTAATGTCTGCCATACTGTACTTCCTGCCACTGCCTGTAAGAAGTTTGCATGTTCTCCCTGTGGCAGCATGGGTTTACTTCGGGTGCTCTGGTTTCTTTCCACAATCCAAAGACGTACCTGTTGGTAGCTTAATTTGTCATTGTAAATTGACCCATAATTAGGCTAGGATTAAATTGGGGAAATGCTGAGTGGTGTGCTTCGAAGGAGTGTTTTGTAAAGTTGCAACATTACCTCCTACACTTGTATTTTATGCCCTCAAATAAGGAGGTAAGCATACCATATGCCTTCTTCATGAACCTAGCTAACCATAGAACAGTCAGACTCAGTCCTGATGAAGGATCTCGGCCCAAAACGTTGACTATTTATTCATTTCCATAGATGCTGCCTGATCCACTGAATTCCACCAGAATTTTGTGTGTGTTGCCATCTAAATTAATGTCTTCTGTCTACACAATGTTCATATTCTTCCATTTTCCTCATATTCATGCACCCATCTAAACATCTCATAAAAGTCTTTAAAGTATCTGGCTGTACCACCACCTGGCTGTGCATTCCAAGCGCCTACCACTCTCTGTGTAGAAGAGTTTCCCTCACACCTCCTTTGAAATTACCCCCTCTCACCTTAAATGCATGCCCTCTGGTATTAAGACACTTGACATTGTTGCTTTCATTTAACTAAGGTTCCTTGGTTCATCAATATTCCTTGGGGTGCTACCATTTACTGTTTATGTCCTACCCTTATTTTACCTCCAAATATGCGTTACATCTCACTTGCTGGGATTAAATCCTAATGCTGATACTCTGTCCAACTTTCCATCTAGTCTGTACCGGGCTGTGACTTCAGACAACCTTCCTTGTTATCCACTATACCACCAACTTCCATATGATCCACAAATATGGTAATTATATTCCCTGCATTCAATCCAAGTTGTTAATCTATATCACAGAAAGGGTTCCAGTACAAATCACTGTAGTGTACCATTGATCATTGACTTCCCATCAGAAGAGAATCATTTCACCATAAGCCTCTGCCTGCTAACACCAAACCAAGTTTGGATCTCACGTTACTTTACTCTCTGGACCAGCCAACCATGCAGGACCTTGTTGAGGGCATTGTGTACAGATCTGGTCTTCCTCCCTTGTTGCTACAGAGGGAATTCAGTAAGAATTAGAAGTCCCTGTTGTGGTAGTAGAGGCAGATACATTAGGGACTTTGAAGAGATGCTTTGATAGCACATGATGTGAAGAAAATGGAAGGATATGGACATTGTGTAGTCAGAAATTACACACACAAAATGCTGGTGGAACACAGCAGGCCAGGCAGCATCTATAAGGAGAAGCACTGTCAACGTTTTGGGCCGAGACCCTTTGTCAGGACTAACTGAAAGGAAAGATAGTAAGAGATTTGAAAGTAGTGGGGGGAGGGGGAAATGCAAAATGATAGGAGAAGACCGGAGGGGGTGGGATGAAGCTAAGAGCTGGAAAGGTGATTGGCGAAAGTGATACAGAGCTGGAGAAGGGAAAGGATCATGGGACGGGAGGCTTAGGGAGAAAGAAGGGGGGAGGGGGGAGCACCAGAGGGAGATGGAGAACAGGCAGTGATGGGCAGAGAGAGAGAAAAAAACAAACAACTAAATATTGTAAGGGATGGGGTAAGAAGGGGAGGAGGGGCATTAACAGAAGTTAGAGAAGTCAATGTCATACCATCAGGTTGGAGGCTACCCAGCCAATATAGGAGGTGTTCCTCCAACCTGAGTGTGGTTTCATCTTGACAGTTGAGGAGGCCATGGATAGACATATCACAATGGGAATGGGATGTGGAATTAAAATGTGTGGCTCTCGGCCCGAAACGTCGACAGTGCTTCTCCTTATAGATGCTGTCTGGCCTGCTGTGTTCCACCAGCATTTTGTATGTGTTGTTTGAATTTCCAGCATCTGCAGATTTGCTCGTGTAGTCAGAAATGTTTAGTTTAGTTGGCTATTTGATTATTAATTTGTTAATCTATATCATAATGTTATGCTGAATCAGTCCAAGTTCAGCACAACATTGTGAGTGAAAGGGCCTGTTCCTGTGCTGAACTGTTAGATTCAAAAGGGTTTACTCCTAGGATTGGGTTTGTTGTACATGACAGGTTATACAGAATGGCATTGTTTTCTAGTGTTCAGAAGAACAGGATGTGATTTTACAAAATGGATCTACTAAATGACAGGGTGGGTACAGTTAGCTTGCATCTGAAGCTGAGCTGTGTAGAACCAGGGCTCATGGTCTCGGAGTGAGGTGGTGTATCTTTGCAATGTTCTAGTCAGAGGTGGTGAGGTTCAGTCACTGAGACCCGGTTCCGCTTGCGGAGGGACATGAAGATGGTGCTAGGGGCAGTGGCCCACTTCTCACCTGCTGTTCGCTCTCCACCTTCATCCGTCTGACATCACAGAATCGCTTCCATACCAACGGGTCCAGGTGTTCAGGCTTGAAGCGAGCTGAATCCAAATCATCCATGGCAGCCAGCAGATGGGCATACCCTTCACTGGAAGACTCAGACTGGTCACCAAAAGGGTTGGCTGTCGCCACCTGGGTTCTCTTCATCTGCACCCTGCCCAGAACAGGTAAAACACACAATGGGTCCTCAGCCAACATATGCAAACAGGCGGCCCTATCCAGAGCCCAGTCTGACACACAGAATGGACTTGTACGTGTGGAGCCCATGACCACATCCATCTATCTATCTTTATCTCTCTCTCTTTCTCACACACACTCTCCCTCCCCCCCTCTCTCTCTCTCTCTCTCTCTCACACACACACACACACACACACACACACACACACACACACACACACACACACACACACACACACACACACACACACACACACACACACACCTCCCCCCCCCAGATGCCCCTTGCCCCATCTTCTCTCACACACACTCATATGCAAGGATGTTTGGGACCCACAAATGGGACATTGGACCCAGCAGCCTGCAGTGTGTTTGTGTGGGGTGTGTGAACACTTTGGAAGCACGGGCCCCATGGCTCATAAACTAGATGCACCAATGATTTCAATTCATGGGACACGTGTGTCAGTAAGGGAGGGTTGGGGAAGTTCCACTGTGACAGGCTTTACTGGAAATGGTATGGAAAGCATTCTCATCAGTTTTGCAGTGTGTCAATGTGGGGGTACAGTGTGACAGCATGGTGCTGTTTCAGTGATGTGGCAGACGTGCAGGCTGGTGTTTCCATGTACAGCAGTGGTTCAGAGATGTGGTAGCTGTGCATGCTGATGCCTTCCATGTGCTGGCATGCACTCACTTGGGTCTGCGCTTGTACAGTTTGTAGAGCTGGTCGACCATTGTAGCATTGACATCAAAAAACTCCTTCCTGAATCCACGATCCAGGAGCTGAACAAAAGCAGAAGGAGTACACTGTGTTAGAAGCTGAAGGAAGAGAGAGAGGGGATGGGATTGGAAGGCAGGGTTGAGACAGTTCAGCGTGCACAAGACCTACATTCTTGTAATCTGCACTGTGCCCTGGTGGGAGCCACTGTCCCTGGAGCTGGTGTTTCACTCAATGTGGGCTCACTTACTGAGGCAAGATTGGGACAGGGTTTGGCCCCACTCAATGCAGCTGGTCCTCAGTATTCCAGAACCAGAAGCTGGGCACCTTTCCATTCTAGTGCCATGTACCCATTCCCCAATCCTGGTCCCAGTTCTGCATTCTCATTCCCTGGTCCCAATACTGTGTACCCACTGACCATTTACTGCATATCCAAGCCACTTACCCTGTCCTCAGCCACCAGATCATCATAGGCCTCTCGGAATGTCTCCACCATCATTCTGGTCTCCTGCACAAGCCTTGACTTCACTCCCTGCCATTGAGAGAAGGGAACTGGTTTATTGGTGGGAAAAGGATTTGGCAATCCTCAATAATCCAGTCCCTCACACATTACTTGGTTATTGGGTGGAAACTGTCCCAGTGAGAGGTGACCTAGGCCACATGGGATGTCTATTGATGCTTTTCAGGGCCCAGGGAGAACCTCCAGGAGATAATGAACACATTTAGGAGAGTCACAAATCAGTTTAGAAAAAAGGAATTGGGTCTTGAGCATGTGACTGAAATGGGCTGGGAGTGGGATGAGTCAGATTAAATATGACCATCTACAGGGTTAGGCTGTTAGATATCACTATTTCACATTTAGAAATCTAACCCACAGGGAGGTCATCTGTTGCTCCAGTTAGGCCAATACCATATGTGAGGGGAATGAACACAACATGAGTGATAGGAAATGAGTGGTCAGGTTGAGTGATAGAGGACACGAAGGAGAGTGATGACTGGGCTTGTAACTGACTTGGTACACAGATGTTAGAAAACTGGAGGGCTATAGGAAGGAACTGCTAGATTGATCTTCAAATAGGTTATAAAATCAGCACATCATCATGGGCTGAAGAGCTTGTATTGTAATATGCTGTAATGTTCTATTTTTTAGGTAATGGCGGGGACAGGGCGTACACTGTAAGGGTGGGCAATGGAGAGTGATGTGTATTATGTTGGCCGGGCATGGAGTGAGCACGGTTGAGCACTGGAACACTGCTCTTGTGTCATTGGGACCTGTACTTATCTGAGTCTATTCCTGTCATACCATAGAGTCCTTCTGTTCCACCAGCAGGTACTGTAGTTGAGCATTGCGGTTCTGTATCTCCTCCTCGATTTGCAGCGAGAAGACCAGATTGCAGATCTTCAGCTCCTCCTGTAAGTGAAGTACCAGTTACTCACCAGCACACGCAACCCCTCCACACCTGTAAGGCCTGTCAGGCAGCCTGTCATCTCTGCTATACAGCTGCAACTCAGGAATCGGCCCCACAGGTACGTCCAGCTCTCTGAGGCCCATTCCACTCTATGTAGCTCTTGATCTCTCTATAAGAGCTGACCAGGAGAAACTGCTCCCTTTACACCACACCATCAGGGCAGGGTAGAACTCAATGGGTCAGGTAGAAAGCCCCATCCATTTTAAGACTTGACAGGGTAGATATGGAGCTGATGCACCCCCTTGATGGGGTTTGGAACCAAGAATCAGAATATCCAATCAAAGGTTTGGCCCTTCGGGACTGAATGAGGAATTTCTGCAGCCGGAGGGTGGTAAATCTGTGGAATTAGTATGCTCAGTGGTTGAGTACGTTCAAAAACGATATTGGCCAATTTTCAGATTTGTGGAATTGAGTGAAGATGATGCTAAAGTTGACGAACATCTGTGATCTCACTGAAAGGTGGAACAGCCACAATGCCATAGTTACTGTCTTTTATGTACATGTTTGTCAATTTGCCTTCACCTGGTACATGGTGGCCTGTCTGGGTGTGACACTGCTTGGCAGAAGTGCCTTGGATACAGAGCTGGGGAATCAGGTTGCCGAGAAGTGAAAGGATGAGAGGAAATTACCTGGTAGATGATCATTTCTGTTCTCACTTTCTTTTCAAACAGTTTATTAATAAGGTCATCAAAGGCATTTGTCGTTTCTGTGATGGAAGCCTGCAATTTCCTTAGTTCAGATTCCAGGGTCTGGAAAGTAACCAAGAAAATCAGCTCAGCCTCACAACACCAACATATATGGGTGTGCGCATGCGCGCACACACACGCACACATGTATGTTTCATATGTTATCCAGCCATACACTATTACATAAAAATATACACCTGTTTCCCAAACGCATGTGAAAACACACACGCGTGCACGTGCACACACACCCACCTCTGCAGTCATTTGTTCAGATCTAGATCCTAGTCTAATTGGAGTTCATGCATCTTCCCAAGGTGCTGAGTCCATCCCCTGAAATATCAGGGTAATGGCAGCTGGTCCAAGAGGCCGGATTTCAGTACAATTCCATAGCATTTGGAACAGCTGCCTCCATTCTCTTGGCCCCTTCATGGACCATGTCCTGTCCACCCAGAGCTACTCTACACTGGCTTCCTTTGCAATACCTCGACTTTAAACTCCCATCTATGCAGCATCAGAACTGACCTTTCATCACCAGCTTTTCATCTCCTGGGATAGAGTGATAGGGTCAGAGAATCCCTCATTCTGCTGCGCTCTAGGGATTAAAACCTAACCTAACCTATTTACCCTTACATGTAACTCAGGAGCTCAAGTCCTGGTATCATCCTTGTACATGTTCTCTGCACTCTTCCAATCTTATTGATATTTTTCCTGTGGGTAGTTGACTAGAACTGCACACAATTCTCCAAATTAAGCCTCTCCAATGTCTTATACAACTTCAACAACATAACATCCCATTCCCAATAGATATCTGACTAGGGCATTGTTTTGCCATTGAAGTTGAAAGGTGTTGTTAATGTAGCGCAGGGCGACATTCTGTGGTGAATTGGCTGTTTAAAGTACAGTTCTACCCTAACTGTTCTCCATGGCAGTGGAGTGGGCAGTCTTCTCTTTTGGACTCCCTCCCACCTGTACTTTGGTTACCTTCCTGTACTTGTCTTTCTCCTCTCTCAGAGCCCGCTCCTTGATGTTGTATTCTTTGGCCTGTTTGATTTGTTCTTCATTCCATTCATATTCTGGCAAGTTCACGAAGTATGGGACAGGAATTTCCTAAAAAATAAAAAGCATAAAAGATTACAAGCAACCAGCACCATGTCTTACTGGATCACAGTCTCCTGTTCCTCCTCCACAAGGTTTATTTTAATTTCCCTGCACTGCAGAGGTATCATATACATATTTGAAGACAGTGGTATTTCATAATAAGTGCTGGGAAATTTCTACAATGGTACTGTGGAAAGCATTCTGTCAGGTTACACCACCATCTGATATGGATGCTCCAATGCACAGGATCAGAAAATGCTTCAGAGGGTTGCATACTCAGCCAGCTCTGCCAACGGCTCTAACCTCCCCACCATCGAAAAGAATCTTCAATAGGTGATGTCTCAAAAATGTGACATCCATCATTAAAAACCCTCAGCACCCAGTATGTGCCATTGTCCTATTACTACCATCAGTGAGAAGGTTCAGGAGTCTGAAGACACACACCCAATATTTTACGAACAGCTTCTTCCCCTTCACTCAGAGATCTAAATGTACATTAAACCCATGAACACTAACTCATTATTTTTGACCAGAAGGTATAGGAGCAGAATTAGGCCATTTGGTTCATTGATTCTGCTCCAGCCTTTCACCATGGCTGATTAATTTCTCTCTCAGACCCAATCGCCTACCTTTTTCCCCATATCCCTTCATGCCCTGATTATCAAGAATCTATCAACCTCTGCCTTAAATATACCCAATGACTATCTCCCTGAACAGTTTCCTCAAAGTTCACAACTCTCTGCAGCTTATTTTGATCCGATGCAGTAGACCCACCATACCAGACAGTAATAAAGTCAGTTATAATGCTCTACATGGTACACCTGTAGAATTTTTTTGAATATTTCCTAATGAAATACAGTCGCTGTCGTGCCTTCTTTGTAGTTGCATCGAAACTTGAAGTTGCCCTCTCTTTCCACTCCTGCCCACACTATGAGGACTGGTGTGTGTTCCCCACCTTACCCTTTCTGAAGTCCACAATGAATTCTTTGGTCTTACTGATGCCGAGTGCAAAGTTGTTGCTGCAACACCACTCAACCAGCTGATATCTTGTTCCTATATGCCCTCTTGTCACCATCTGAAATTCTGCCAACAATAGTTGTATCAGGAGCAAATTTGGGGATGGCATATGAGCTGTTCCTAGCCACACAGTCATGGATGTGGAGAGAGTAGAGCAGTGGGCTAAGCACACATCCCTGAGGTGGGCCAGTGTTAATTGTCAGCAAGGTGGAGATGTTATTTCTGATCCACACAGATTGTGATCTTTCGGTAAGGAAATTGAGTATCCAGTGGCAGAGGGACATACAGAGGCCCAGGTTTTGGAGCTTTTTGTTCAGAACTGCAGGAATAATTGAATTAAACGCTGAGCTGTAGTTAATAAACAGCAACCTGACAGAGTTATTAGTATTGTCCAGATGATCTAAGGCTGCTTGAAGAGCCAATGAGATTGCATCTGCCGTGGACTTATTGTGGTGTTAGGCAAAGTGCAGTGGATCCAGGTCCTTGCTGAGTTATAACCAACCTCGCAAAGCACTTCATCACCGTAGAGGTGAGTGCTACTGGATGATAGTGATTAAAGCATGTCACTCTGCTCTTCTTGAGCACTGTATGATTGTTGCCCTTTTGAAGCAGGAAGGTACTTATAACTAGAAATGAGAGATTGAAAAAGTCTTTGAACACTCCTGTTAGTTGGTTGCCACAGGTTTTCAGAGCCTACACTACAGAGACATTATGCACAGTTACGACTTCCTGCCTCCCACACTACGGAGACATCACATACAGACCCGGTCTCCCTCCCTCCCACACTACAGAGATATCAGGTACAGACCCGGTCTCCCTCCCTCCCCACACTACAGAAATATCAGGTACAGACCCGGTCTCCCTCCCTCCCCACACTACAGAGATATCAGGTACAGACCTGGTCTCCCTCCCTCCCTCCCCACACTACAGAGATATCAGGTACAGACCCGGTCTCCCTCCCTCCCACACTACAGAGATATCAGGTACAGACCCGGTCTCCCTCCCTCCCTCCCACACTACAGAGATATCAGGTACAGACCCAGTCTCCCTTCCTCCCTCCCCACACTACAGAGATATCAGGTACAGTCCCGGTCTCTCTCCCTCCCTCCCTCCCCACACTACAGAGATATCAGGTACAGACCCGGTCTCCCTCCCTCCCTCCCACACTACAGAGGAAAAACCATCACAATGGCAGTAGTTTCCTATCGCTAGTTGATTGTGAATTTTGTTGGCAATGCCAGTGGTTACTATCATTGAATGGGGAGCTGACCATATGGCTATCTCCGGAGTCACATACAGGCCAGACTAAGCAAGCAGGCAGAATTCCCACCCAGAAGGACCTTGTCAGTCTTATGATTGAGACTAGAAATACGTTTGCATTTCATGAACTCAAACTGCAAATGATTTTTACCAGCTTGACTGTGGCCTTTATCAATGCACCTCTTTTGCAGTCCAATTTCATTTCTTCATTCACTCTCTTTGCTGCTATTAGAAGCCTGTGTTTCACTACCTTGTTACCTCTGCACTGGTCTGGATTGAGACCCTTTCTCACTAAAGTCATGTTTTTATCATTGGTAACTCTTGCCTTCCTTTTTCATTTGTCTATCCTTTCTAAATGTAAATTAGCTTGGAATATTTAATAACCAATTGCCATGCAACTATTTCTCTCTGACAATTGGATTAAATCCATTCGCTTGTATACATCGTTGGCTGTTTATGATCAGGTATTGTATCTTCAGCTTTAACTTTTATAGCATATCTCCTCAAATTTACTATGGTTTCACCATTACTGATGAATCCCTTTCCACATTGTCACTTTGATCAATGGCCTCGGTCTTTTCCTTTGAATCTATAATCTTTCCTCTGTCCTATAGACCATAACGATCTTTATGCCATAAGTTCTATCGTGGCTAGTTCCAGGTAACTGAGCACACAGGATGATAAAGCTGTTGATGTTTCGCACCAGTTTCAGAATGTCCGATTTCTTTGCCTCAAGGACTCCCCCCATCATATCGTTCAGAGCTCGCTCACGCCAGTCGCTAGCCTGGGAAAAGAGTGAAGGAGGATTAGAGTTAAAAAAGGTTACAATGGGAATCATACAGTCAAACAGGCAAGGATCTTCTTCCGATTGTCCAGCTGGAAACATGGGAGCTGACAGTACACCTGGGTTACAAGACTGAGATTAAGCCCACTGCACTGACACAGTCCTGATTAGAACTGTATACAGGCAGGCAACAAGAGGGATATCATGTGTCCAGATTCCTCAAAATTCTGAGCTGCACACACTCAGAACCATAAGCTGTTTAGCTTTATATGGACACTTTGCATTTCCAGTTTTCACTGGGAGTTCTCAGAGTGCCATTCACTCAGAGTGGACCACCAGAGTTACAGAATGCTACAGCACAGGAAAAGGCCATTTTCATTGTCATATCCCTACAATTAATTATAGACCAAGACACAGGTTTTTACTGGTGCAGAGCAGTCTGTGTGTGCACCAGTGTCAGCTCTTCTACACACTCTGGGTTTTCTGCAACACCTTGTCTACACCCAGTTCCAGCATTTCATTGTTGGCACCATACAATCCATACTCATTTGTTTCAATGTCAGGCAATGTGTGTTGTCTGCCCCTGTTCCTGTACCATATGGAGCAGGTAAAATGGAACCATTGATTCCTGTGTGTGATCTGTCTGTTTGATTCTTCTGTGCATGTTACTTATGTGTGAACTTCCGTACATCTAGAATAAATGACAGCTGAAAGAGATGGGTTCTGGTGTTTTATAGTGGGCAGTGATGGGGTTATAATATTTTACAGGGAGCAGTGATTGGGGTTATAATGTGTTACAGTGGTCAGTGATGGGGTTCTGATGTTTTACAGTGGTCAGTGATGGGGTTCTGATGTTTTACAGTGGGCAGTGATGGGGTTATAATGTTTTACAGTGGGCAGTGATGGGGTTATAATGTTTTACAGTGGGCAGTGATGGGGTTATAATGTGTTACAGTGGTCAGTGATGGGGTTCTGATGTTTTACAGTGGGCAGTGATGGTGTTTATAATGTTTTACAGTGGGCAGTGATGGGGTTTATAATGTTTTACAGTGGTCAGTGATGGGTTTATAATGTTTTACAGTGGGCAGTGATGGGTTTATAATGTTTTACAGTGGGCAGTGATGGGTTTATAATGTTTTACAGTGGGCAGCGATGGGTTTAGAATGTTTTACAGTGGGCATTGATGGGGTTATAATGTTTTACAGTGGGCAGTGATGGGGTTTATAATGTGTTACAGTGGTCAGTGATGGGGTTATAATGTTTTACAGTGGGCAGTGATGGGGTTTATAATGTTTTACAGTGGTCAGTGATGGGGTTTATAATGTTTTACAGTGGGCAGTGATGGGTTATAATGTTTTACAGTGGTCAGTGATGGGGTTTATAATGTTTTACAGTGGGCAGTGATGGGGTTTATAATGTTTTACAGTGGGCAGTGATGGGTTTATAATGTTTTACAGTGGGCAGTGATGGGGTTATAATGTTTTACAGTGGTCAGTGATAGGGTTCTGATATTTTACAGTGGGCAGTGATGGGTTTATAATGTTTTACAGTGGGCAGTGATGGGGTTATAATGTTTTACAGTGGGCAGTGATGGGGTTCTGATGTTTTACAGTGGGCAGTGATGGGGTTATAATGTGTTACAGTGGGCAGTGATGGGGTTCTGATGTGTTACAGTGGGCAGTGATGGGTTATAATGTTTTACAGTGGGCAGTGATGGGTTATAATGTTTTACAGTGGGCAGTGATGGGGTTATAATGTGTTACAGTGGGCAGTGATGGGGTTCTGATGTGTTACAGTGGGCAGTGATGGGTTATAATGTTTTACAGTGGGCAGTGATGGGTTATAATGTTTTACAGTGGGCAGTGATGGGTTATAATGTTTTACAGTGGGCAGTGATAGGGTTCTGATGTGTTACAGTGGGCAGTGATGGGTTTATAATGTTTTACAGTGGGCAGTGATGGGTTATAATGTTTTACAGTGGGCAGTGATAGGGTTCTGATATTTTACAGTGGGCAGTGATGGGTTTATAATGTTTTACAGTGGTCAGTGATGGGGTTTATAATGTTTTACAGTGGGCAGTGATGGGTTTATAATGTTTTACAGTGGTCAGTGATGGGGTTTATAATGTTTTACAGTGGGCAGTGATGGGGTTATAATGTTTTACAGTGGGCAGTGATGGGGTTCTGATGTGTTACAGTGGGCAGTGATGGGTTTATAATGTTTTACAGTGGGCAGTGATGGGTTATAATGTGTTACAGTGGGCAGTGATGGGGTTTATAATGTTTTACAGTGGTCAGTGATGGGTTATAATGTGTTACAGTGGTCAGTGATGGGTTATAATGTGTTACAGTGGTCAGTGATGGGTTATAATGTGTTACAGTGGTCAGTGATGGGTTTATAATGTTTTACAGTGGGCAGTGATGGGGTTATAATGTTTTACAGTGGGCAGTGATGAGGTTCTAGTGTTTTACAGTGGGCAGTGATGGGGTTATAATATTTTACAGGGAGCAGTGATGGGGTTATAATGTGTTACAGTGGGCAGTGATGGGGTTCTGATGTTTTACAGTGGGCAGTGATGGGTTATAATGTGTTACAGTGGTCAGTGATGGGTTTATAATGTTTTACAGTGGGCAGTGATGGGTTATAATGTGTTACAGTGGGCAGTGATAGGGTTCTGATATTTTACAGTGGGCAGTGATGGGGTTCTGATGTGTTACAGTGGGCAGTGATGGGTTTATAATGTGTTACAGTGGGCAGTGATGGGTTTATAATGTTTTACAGTGGGCAGTGATGGGTTATAATGTGTTACAGTGGTCAGTGATGGGTTTATAATGTTTTACAGTGGTCAGTGATGGGGTTCTGATATTTTACAGTGGGCAGTGATGGGGTTTATAATGTTTTACAGTGGGCAGTGATGGGGTTTATAATGTTTTACAGTGGTCAGTGATGGGTTACAATGTTTTACAGTGGGCAGTGATGGGGTTTATAATGTTTTACAGTGGTCAGTGATGGGTTATAATGTTTTACAGTGGGCAGTGATGGGTTTCTGATGTTATTTAGTGGAGAGTGATGGGTTATAATGTTTTACAGTGGGCAGTGATGGGTTTCTGATGTTATTTAGTGGAGAGTGATGGGGTTATAATGTTTTACAGTGGCCAGTGATGGGTTTTTAAATTTTACAATGGGTAGTGATGTGTTCTGTTGCTTTATGTAGACAGTGATGGATTTTAAGGGGTTTTCTGACTATGCGTTTGATCAGTGGAGCTCAGCAGCCAGGTACCTTTGCAGTCATTAATCGCAGCTGCTCTGCCCTGATCTCCTCTTCAAGCTTCAGCTTCTGTTCTGCTGTGAGGTACCTTTCAGCGGTGATCTGGCCAAAGAGATAAACATAAGGGAAAGCACGAAAACTGCAAGCACTGGAAATCCTAAAGTTAAAAAAAAAAGTAAATGGTGGAAACATTTAGCCTGTCAGGCAGCAGCCGTGGAGAGAGAAATAAAAGTTAATATTTCAGTACAATGACCCTTCATCTGAATGGTCTGATAGTACATTGAACTGAAATATTAATTGTTTTGGTGTTTACAGATCTGTTGAATATTTCTGGTATTTTTATGTATTAGATAAAAGATCATTGTTGCACCTGTCCCAATTCAAAATGAGCTGACTGATCTACAGTGCCACATCCTATCGTCCTAGAGGGTTACAGTGTTGGTTCACTGAAGCTGCAGGAGGAGCAGGACACCGTGTGCGGAGAGGCAGAAAGCCTACGGCACACACTATTCTCAGGGACAGAGGAGGAAGTGATGACTCTGGTCGGCATTAACTGAAACCACAGGAGATCTCTGCCTCAATTTTAGCTTGCACCTCAGATCTATAGCCCTTAATGCCAAAGTCAGAGTGAAGTTTATTGTCAAATACACAAGTACATGTAAACATAAAACAGGTGCAATGAAAATCCTACAGGCAGCAGTATTACAGGAACATAGCATCCATAAGTAAATCCCAGATGTTAAATCATCAAAAGACCCCCATTAACTGCCTTCTTTCCCAAGGAGATGTCCCAATTTCCTCTCCACCGCTAGTGAGGAATGTCCCCTCATATTGCCCCTGAGGTCCCTCGCTTCAAGCCAAGACTGTCGGAATTTGTGGCAGACATAGAAAGGCCAGTAGTCTCTCAGCCCACCAACTTGGCATGATTCTAATTTTATGTTCTGTCATACTGTTCTGGATTCTCTATCCTGGAAGAAGTAGTTTCTTTCCATATCAAGAATGTGCAGGGCAGAGGACAGTACTCATAGGAAGGATCTGTGTGTGAGTGGGAGGGGAAGAGCGCAGAGATAGTGCACAGGGCAGGGGCACTGCATGGGGCATGGGCAGTGCAGATGGGGTGCATAGGGCAGGTGCGCACCAGGGGTGATGCACAGGGTAGGAATGGTATGTCTAGTGGTCAGTGCGTACACTGAGGGGAGTTGTTAGGGAAAATCTCACTCTAGGGGAAGAGTTAGGCATTGTCTGGGAACGGGGTCAGTGTGCAGGGGAGGAGAGCAGTGTTTGCAAAGGGGTCAGTGTGCAGGGGAGGAGAGCAGTGTTTGCAAAGGGGTCAGTGTGCAGGGGAGGAGAGCAGTGTTTGCAAAGGGGTCAGTATGCAGGGGAGGAGAGCAGTGTTTGCAAAGGGGTCAGTGTGCAGGGGAGGAGAGCAGTGTTTGCAATGGGGTCAGTGTGCAGGGGAGGAGAGCAGTGTTTGCAAAGGGGTCAGTGTGCAGGGGAGGAGAGCAGTGTATGCAAAGGGGTCAGTGTGCAGGGGGAGAACAACCTTGGTGAAAGGTTAGTGATCATGGTTCTGGTGTTGTCTCAAGCAATAATGAACTCCCCACACCCACCCATCCTGTCCCATCCAGATTGTGCAGCATGGAGAGAGCTCAGACACGGCAGACAGTCTCACAGTCCTTGCATTACCTCTGAGTCCTGTACCACAAAATCTCGCTCTGGCTTCTCATCATTGCTCATTGCAGGCACCCAGATGTCCTCGTTCATATCTAGCTGCATCATTATCTCCCTGATACGGATGTTCCTATCGTTCACTCGGGAGATCTCGGTCTCTTTTTGCTTGTAGGTTGCGTCAAACTCCTTGTTGAACTGAGTCTTGATGTTGTAAATCACATCCTTGAATCACAGGAGGCAGTGATAAAATGTGGGAAGTGACCAGTAATTCAGCTTGGCAGAGGGTGAAGCTTGGACCAGTGACAGAAACATGGTGAGGGAGCCAGGGATTGGAGATCATATGTAATATCTTGGTTTAAGACCATGTGTTATTTTATTAATGCAGTTATTCTCTGGGGCATTTTATTTTCTGTCGATGCCCTCAAAAAGCAAATCTTTAAAAAGTGTTCTTTTAATTACATTATATAATCGTATTTCATTTTTCTGTTTAAAATAAAAATTCAGTTAAGTTAGGCACATCATAATTAGCCAATAGAATTTGTCTTGCTAACATTTTGGCCAATAAGCTGCCCTGGAGGAAGAAATGAATGACAACGGTAGCCATTCTAGAGGGAGCAAGGGAAGTGAAGGGGAGCCATTTTCTAGGGAAAGCTTGGGAAGAAAGAAGAAGAAAAGAGGAGAATGCAACTGGAAAACAAATATAGTGGAAGAACATGGTGAAATGCGCATTGAAGCAAATTTGGAAGGACAGGTACAGATGTCAGAAAATCCTCATGCAGGCTATGGGTTCACATAGAATATGCAGACAGCTCAGTTAGCAGCGAGCACACAATATTGGATAGAGGTTGATGCCTTTTGGATGTGGCATGGATATTTTTTTGCTGGGACTGGTTCTACAGTGTAGAACTGTTTCGGTACTATGAGTAAACAAAGTGAAGCAAATTGGATTGATTACATACATGATAGTGAGCTCCAATGATTACATGCACACTATAGACTAATATATATGATGCGCCCTTTACTTATTTTGTTTGTTATAGCTTGAAGCATTTTGTTAATTCAATTTAAATCTAAGTTTATACTGGTGTGAGCTGAATTATTGGTTCCTGGCAAACATAAATTTGTTTGACCAGTGGTCATACAGGTAATTATCTTGTTTTCCATTGGAAGAAACATTCAAACTTTTATATTTTGTGTTTACCCAAATCATATCCATCCTAGACCTGGTTATTTATGATGGCCTTTTCATCATTATTCCTATGCATTGTAGAGTTATGTTGTTGATAGTTAGTATTCACAGTAATAGCTAACTCATTATGAGCCTACGGTAAGAGAGTTACACAGAGAATATCACAGCTTTCCCCACAGTTGCTGTTAAGGTCCTTCGCTTCAGGCTAAACTTGCTAAAGGTATGCAGAGTACTGCCTGTGGCACTCATGTAAAGGAGCGTTGTATACTTCTAGATTAGTCTGGGTGTGAAATCCTTCTATTAGCTGACAATGGCGGTTCTTGGTGCCCACCCCACTGCCCATGGACCAGGAGGCATGTTGGGGTAGTTGAGAATTAAGACATTAAGAATTGATCACATTGCTGGTATCACACAGAGGCTAGAGGATCCAAGACTGCAATCTGCTGACAGTGCCTGAATGGGCCATTGCTTTGTCTTTATTGCTGACTCCATGGGACTTAATGACTGGATGCTGCAGTATTTTAGAGAGGCCAGGCACACAGGACATCTGCTGAACTGTGGGGGTTGGAAAGGGCTGGAGTTCAAGTGCACTTAGGTGCTGGTTCCTGCCTTACCCACCCTCAGTTCAATGTCTGACACACCCAGTAGACATGACTTGGCTTCAACTGACATCTGTGAGCTACAATTCCCCCTCATCTAAAGGGACACCTTCTATTCTGAGGCTGTGCCCTCCGGTCCTAGACTCTCCCACTATAGGAAACATTCTTTCTACATCTACTTGATCTCGGCCTATCAATACTCAGTAGATTCCCCCCCCCCCCCCCCCACCCAACCTTCTAAATTCTAGTGAGTACAAGTCCAGAGATGTCAAATGTTCCTCATATGTTAGCCCTTTCATTCCTGGGATCATTCTCATGGACATTCTTTGGACCCTCTCCAAGACCAGTACATCCTTTCTTAGATATGGTGCTGGGATATGTTCTCCTTGCTTTCCTTACCTGCAAGAAGATGATCTGATTAATCTTCTGATCCCTTGTGTGCAGATCTACCTGCTTGTATAGGTATGGGTTCACCACTCCGTACTGGGATGTCAGACTGCCTTTCAGCGCCACGCTCTCCTCCTCCTTTGAGTCTTCTTCCTCTGTTTCCTCTTCTTCCTTCTCCTCCTTCTTCAGCTGTGTCTCTACAATATCTTTTCGAGCCTTCAGGCAGAATGAGGATAAAGCCCCATCACTACAGGACCCTCAAGCTGTTAGCTATGTCATGCTGTTCCTGATTCTAAGCAACATAGACTCATCTCACACCACTGATAGGAAGGCAGTGTACAGCAGTGCCTGGACTGTTGACCCTCTGTCCGGAGACACGTGTGACCCTGCACCCGATTACCTGGTGAGTGCCGTGGTGTGTCGCTGCCATGACATGCAGTGACTTTGACTGTGTCCAGGATTGCAGCATTTTCCGAGTATCATTTACGAGACCCCACACAGAGAATGGTGTCTTTCCCTGACACTTCTTGTGCATTGCTCAATATCTTTTCCCTTTTGACTCACTCCACTGTTGACTGGTCTTCAACAGTTCCTTGTAGAAATGCATGTTTTAGCAACCTCCCCATTTTAAAATCCTAATTTTTTAATTTTAAACCCTTCTAAGGTTCCTTGTCTCATTTCCCTGATGAATAGAAGGGCATTTGTCCCATTAAGTCTATACTGGTTCTCAGTTATCCCATTCCCACAATCGTTTCCTTGTTGTTTATTCTTAGAGTCATACCCATTAACACCAATGCCCTATGTCCACACCACCCCCCATACCATCCCATATCACATACCCCCTTTAGGAATAATTAATAGTGGCTAATTAAGACCATAAGACAAGGCCTTTCTGTCCATCAAGTCTGCTCTGCCATTCCATCATAGCTGATTTATTTTTCCTTTCAACTTGATTCTCCTGCCTTCTCCCAACCTTTGAGCAAACAGACCTTGTTTAACTCAATCTTTCTTCATACAGCACACCTATCATCTCATGACCTGTCTGCTGAATCACTTTTACCCTGCTTCTATGCAGGAAACCCCTTTTTAAGGTAAGGAACTAAACTGTACACACTACTTCAGCTGAGGTGCAATATAATTAGGATTTTACCGGCTGGTCCAGGCACCAACCACTCTGTGTTTTTAAAAAAAAAATTGCCTTGCATATCTCCTTTAGACACTCCTCTTCTCACATTAAAATTGTTCTTTCTGGTGTCTGAGGTTTCCACCCTGGGAAAAAAGACTGCCTATACCCCTTCTATTTATGCCTCTTATAACAGATTGTAAACAGCTTGAATCCAGACACAGAACTCTACAATAGCCTACAGTTCATAGCCTACCAACCTCTTTATTCCCCTCTGACTGTCAACTATTTCTCAGTCCATGCCACACCTTGTTGATCAGCCTCTTGTGTGGAATGTTATCAAGTGTCCTCTGAAAGTCTAACTACATCCACTGATAACCCCATATCTACTCTATTCTACCAGTGACAACCTCAGGGAATTTCAATGGGTTATTCAAACACAATTTCACTCTCTCAAATCCATTTTGATGCTATTGTATCCTATTATTGTTTTCAAGATGTTCTGTTATTACATCCCTCATTATTTCCCCACCACTGACTTTAGACTGAGCTAGATATCTTATACCCAGGATGGACCATTAAGGTGGTTGATCTTTGAGGACATCCTGCACTTTTGCCTGAACTGCAATCCCACTATGTACAACCTAAATTAGGGAAATAATTACAGGGATTACAACATAATTTAAGGGAATTTGTCTGCACTCACTCTGACACAGTTCCATAGAACATAGAACACTACAGTGCAGTACTATTCTGCACCAGAGCACTGTCAGTGAGGGGATCCGTGGGAGAGAGGTACCTTCATATCCATCAATTCGATTGTCCTCTGCCATTCAATCTGTCTGAGGAGCTCTAGCTCCTCCTTGCTGCGCTCTCTCATTGGATAATTCCTCACAGATAATCCCGAATAAAAAGCCTGCAAAGTACAAGGTACATCAAGTCATTGTCTGCTCCCTTGTGTACACTGACTGCATCACACCCATCCAAAGAATGCCAATCCCCATCCTGTGTACACTGGCTCTCCATCATATCCCCCTACCTTTTGTACACAGGCTCTTTATCGTATCCCCCTGCTTTGTGTACACAGGATTTCTATCGTATCCCTCTGCCTTTTGTACACAGGCTCTCTAACATAGCCCTCTGCCTTGTGTACACTAACTCTCCATCATATGCCCCTGTGGGACACTAACCCTCCATCATATGCCCCTGTGGGACACTAACTCTGTGATGGCACCCTCTCTGCTCCATCCCAGGTCTTCACTGACACTTCCTTTAGTGTATTTGTTGTGCGTTGTTTCTCCATTGGGCACTCTTTCTCTGCATAGCCCCTTCAGCAGGCACACTCACCCTCCATCACACCTCCCTGGTACATTATGTTGCTCATCTGCAGGTACGGCAACTTTCCAAACACCCTCTATTGGGTACACTTCTACTGAGGCCTTGCCCTTTTGAGTGCTAATCTTCCATGAATTCCCCTGCCATAACATCTTTGCATCCCCTGCCCTGGGGACCAAGGGAGAGTTGCAGCCTTGCCCCATCTAACACCGACCTTGCAGCTGAAAAGACACACAGGCAACCCCACACCCAAACGCTCAGAACCTGCCATCGGAACTTTGTTCCATTACCTCCAGCGTCCGGCCCTTCACAGCCATCTTGTCCCAGCATTCTTCCTTAATCACCTCACACAGGTACCGGTTTGCCAGGTTCTTCATCTCAATGGACTCACGGACCTATTGATGAGTTAAACTCTGCACAGTGAGCAGTCCTTACACTGCAAATGCCTGGCTCGTGCTGGCACAGTCCACACAGATGCACAGTCCACACAGAAGCACTGCCCAAGACACATGGCCCATCAAAAAGCAACATGAGGTGATCAACAATAGGAGTTAGAAGAGCAATAGAATCAGGAAATGCTGGGCATCCTCATGTGCATCAGCCAGCATATGTAAAAGGAGGAACAGATTGTTTCAAATCTGAGACTTTCATTAGAGTGGGATAGTTGGAAATGATCAGGAGAATGAAAGATTGGAAAGATCAAGGTTAGCCTAGATTTCAGGAAGCTTTCTGCATGAACCAAACTTACACTGATTTTACTGGTAAAGATTTCTAATCAGTGACAGCATGCACTCAAGTAGCCCATTCCAAAGGCAGCTGGTGCTGTTCAAGATTCGAGTTTATTTGTCACATGTACATCGAAGCATGCAGAGAATTGCATTGTTTGTGTTAACAGGGAGCAGCCCAGAAGGATCACCACACATTCTGGTGCCAACATAGCAAGTCCACAATGTCCACATAGCAGAACATAAGCAACAAAACAACAACAGCAAAAACAAGCCTCGTTTCACTGTTACAGAGAAAGTACATGCGTCAGAACAGTCTTTGACGTCACCTTGGCCACTTTTTCCTCTCCCTCGGCATGCAGACGCTGTTGTTCCTTCAGATTGAGGTTAAACTCGTGCTGATCCATGCGCTCGTTCTCAGGTACTCTCTCATTTTCAATCATCATCAGGTGGATCTGGACAAAATCAGAAGGTGATGCAAACCATGCACAGCTTTGGTACAGTTTTTCCACCCAGCCAACTATCCTAAGCTTGTTCCTGATAGTGTCTAGTCACTCAATTTCAATGGTCAATAATTTGGAGAGAGCTCAGTCCTGATGTCTGAAAAGAATTACCTTGGATCCTGTTACAACATGGTTGTTCAAAGTAGAGTGTTAAAGTCATAGAGTAATTCAGTATAGAAGCAGGCTTTTCGGCAAAGGCACTTGTCCACTTGTCTTTCAAATGACGTTATTGTACCTGCCTTAACCACTTACTTCCTCTGAGAGTGTTCCATTATATACACTATCCTCCACATAAAGTATGCCTTTGGACTCCTTTTAAATCTTCCCTCTCTTATTAGAACTATTCCCTCTAACTCTTGATTCCACAACCCTCCGATAAAGACTGCACATTCACCCTATCTATGCCTTTTGTGCTACCTCTGTGTGGTTATTCCTCAGTCTCCTGCACTCCAAAAAATATAGACCTAGCCTGCCCACCTTATAACTCAGACCCTTCAGTCCAGGCGATGATCTCATAAATCTTTGCACTCTTTGATGTGAGACAGCATCAACTGGTGAGTCACAACGTGAAGACCGCTCGGCCCCTCATCTAGACCCTGATCAACAGCATACACTTCCCTGCCCTGTCTGATTCAGTTCATTGATTGGCTTATTCTCAGGTTCTGCTCCTTGGGTTAATT
Source organism: Hemitrygon akajei (assembly GCF_048418815.1). Lineage (NCBI taxonomy): Eukaryota > Metazoa > Chordata > Chondrichthyes > Myliobatiformes > Dasyatidae > Hemitrygon > Hemitrygon akajei. Next base: position 19,286,601 of record NC_133146.1, on the reverse strand, counting down.
TCTTAGTTGAGAGGTGCTTATTCTGATTCTCATACTGCACAAGAATCCATTAGTTTCAGCCTTGATGACTGTAAATCTCCTGCTCTCTGAGGGGGAGAATTGCAAGCACCCTCTGAAAACAAATTCATCCTCGTGTCAAAAGCATTAGATATGATGCCACAGGATGAGCAAGAGCACACGGGGTTGTGGTTCAGGGCTCTACAAAGAACTAACAGAATTCAGTGAGGATAAAAGGGTCATGCTCACACTGACAGTTGGTAACCAGTGGAGTGCCACAAGGATCGGTGCTGGGGCCACAACTACTTACTCTCTGTATTAATTACAGAAGTCCCATGGCAACAAGTTCAAGAACAGCTACCTCCCTTCAACCATTCTGTTTGAGAACCGGCGGTAAAATCCTAATCATTACAGTTTAGCAATAGTATGACCATTTAAATCACTTTGTACTAAGATGAACGTTTTTGTCCTAATTGTGTTTTTTCCTATAAAATGTGTATATAATTATTGTTTATTGCTGCTTATGTGATGTTATGTGCCTGTGATGATGCTGTGTGTTTTTCATTGTACCTCTGCATACATGTACTTGCACACAGTATGACAATAAACTTGACTTTGAGTGGACTCTAGCTAAGTTTGTTGATGATACACAGACAGGTGGGTCAGCAGACTGTGAGAAGTTCAAAGAAATTGAAAGGTGCAGGTAGAGAGAGAGGGATTAGAGAGAGAAATTGAGGGTCCATGGACAGAAAGAGAGCATAGCCTTGATGGGCTGAATGATGGATAGTGAAAAGGTTTCTCCTTTTGGGGAATCTGGAACTAGGATCTGGAATTCAGAATCAGGAATTGCCACTTAGGACATGAGGAGCAATTTCTTCTCTCAGTGGATAGTGAATATTTGAAATCCTTTCTCTCAGAGGAAGATGTGGATGCCGAGACACTGAATATATTCTGGGTGGAGTGTGGCAGGTATTTGAGCTACAAGGTGTTATAGAGAGAGGCCAACCATGATCTCATGAAACTGGTGGAGCAAGCTCCAGGAGCCGTGTCCTTCTCTTGCTCCTGTTTCCATTCTTGCTACTATTTATTCTGAAAAATTTGGATGGTCTCACTGGATCACTGTTGAGTATGAACACATTCAGTACAAGATCCTGTACTGTGGAGGAAGGTACAGGGTTGTCACAGATTGGGTGGTGGAGGGGGAGTCATGGCAGATCTTATTGGATTAGACTTTTTAATTGTTATTTTTTGCAGCTTAGCAATTGATTATCTGCTTGTATATTATATTGTTACTTAGACACATATATCCATATAACAATTACAGCACGGAAACAGGCCATCTCGGCCCTTCTAGTCCATGCTGAATGCTTACTCTCACCTAATCCCACTGACCCGCACTCAGCCCATAACCCTCCATTCCTTTCCTGTCCATATACCTATCCGATTTTGCTTTAAATAACAATACCGAACCTGCCTCTACCACTTCTACTGGAAGCTCATTCCACACAGCTACCACTCTCTGAGTAAAGAAATTCCCCCTCATGTTACCCTTAAACTTTTGCCCCCAAAGTCTCAATTCATGTCCTCTTGTTTGAATCACCCCTACTCTCAATGGAGAAAGCCTATCCACGTCAACTCTATCTATCCCCCTCATAATTTTAAATACCTCTATCAAGTCCCCCCTCAACCTTCTGCGCTCCAAAGAATAAAGACCTAACTTGTTCAACCTTTCCCTGTAACTTAGGTGCTGAAACCCAGGTAACATTCTAGTAAATCTTCTCTGTACTCTCTCTATTTTGTTGACATCTTTCCTATAATTCGGTGACCAGAACTGTACACAATACTCCAAATTCGGCCTTACCAATGCCTTGTACAATTTTAACATCACATCCCAACTCCTATACTAATGCTCTGATTTAAAAAGGCCAGCATACCAAAAGCTTTCTTCACCACCCTATCCACATGAGATTCCACCTTCAGGGAACTATGCACCATTATTCCTAGATCACTCTGTTCTACTGCATTCTTCAATGCCCTACCATTTACCATGTATGTCCTATTTGGATTATTCCTACCAAAATGTAGCACCTCACACTTATCAGCATTAAGTTCCATCTGCCATCACTCAGCCCACTCTTCTAACTGGCCTAAATCTCTCTGCAAACTTTGAAAACCTACTTCATTATCCACAACGCCACCTATCTTAGTATCATCTGCATACTTACTAATCCAATTTACCACCCCATCATCCAGATCATTAATGTATATGACAAACAACATTGGACCCAGTACAAATCCCTGAGGCACACCACTAGTCACCGGCCTCCAACCTGACAAACAGTTATCCACCACTACTCTCTGGCATCTCCCATCCAGCCGCTGTTGAATCCATTTTACTACTTCAATATTAATACCTAACGATTGAACCTTCCTAACTAACCTTCCATGCGGAACCTTGACAAAGGCCTTACTGAAGTCCATATAGACAACATTCACTGCTTTACCTTCATCAACTTTCCTTGTAACCTCTTCGAAAAATTCAATAAGATTTGTCAAACATGACCTTCCATGCACAAATCCATGTTGACTGTTCCTAATCAGACCCTGTCTATCCAGATAATTATATATACCATCTCTAAGAATACTTTCCATTAATTTACCCACCACTGATGTCAAACTGACAGGCCTATAATTGCTAGGTTTACTCTTAGAACCCTTTTTAAACAATGGAACCACATGAGCAATACGCCAATCCTCTGGCACCATCCCCGTTTCTAATGACATTGAAATATTTCAGTCAGAGCCCCTGCTATTTCTACACTAACATGCTACATGTAACGATGTTTCCTAGTGTCCACCGTGTGTAAATGCAATTGTTCAATGTGCCCCCTACTGGTTACATTTGTATAATTCTGGAAACCTCAGTAGCTTTACAGGGCTTTCTGATTGTCTGCCTTTAATGTGCAAATCTAAACAGAATGTTTCTTATCTATGGATATACTGTAAAAAGAGCTAACCATGTAGCAGCAACATCTTTTTTTCTCTTTTGCCTCTCCCTCTCTTCACTTACTTTATCACTGCTCATTTTAGATTTTCCTTGTTCAATTAATGCTTAATAAAACAATCATGAAGCAACAGGTTTTGTGCTTCTTTCCCGACTTCTGAAAGAACCTTCGATTAAATACATCAGAATCCAAGCATGCCCTCCCCTAGGGGTTTCTAGCTGGCCACTTTTGTCCTGAACAGAAACAGTTGAGTGCAGTAAGATGTCCTAAGCTGACACAGGTGGCAATGGTATCCAGTGGTTTGTGGATGGATTCAGTTGAAGCCTGTGGTTGTGCAACATTGAAGTTCAAGAGGACCTGAGGAGCATGGGGAATGCAGGACTTTCGACGCTGAGAAGGGGATGGTGGCCAATGAACTACATGTCCTCCTCTGCCACATGGGCTAAGAGTCCTGAATGTGTGCAGTGGATAAGTTACCCTTGGTGTCCTCTAATCACTCTCACATCTGGAAGCCTCAGGACTTTGGGCAGGTGGGGCCACCTGGGGCAGGTTTCATGGCTATAACAAAGGGAGACGGATTGCCGGGGTGCTCACTGTTTGTCGAAGTTTTTGGATTCCTTCTCTGAGATGAGCTTTGATCTCTGCATTGTTGATGTTGTCTTTCTTGGTTGCCTGGGGAGACAGATAGTCACAGTCAGCTGCTCAACCTCCATCAACCACATAGCCCCACTTAGGGAAATTAACGCCTGAGGATTTTCTGCCCTCATTAACGACTAATACTTCAGAACTCGAGTGCAATTCTCTCAGGGCTAACTATGATCAAACCTCTGCGTAGTTTGAAAGAAAAATCTGGTCTCTATTCAGTTGAATGGGGAAATTACTGGAAGTTTATAAAACAATGTCACTTCAGGTTAATTCATTGAAGAAAGAAATCCAGCATTCTTTCAGCCCAGGATTGCCAATGCCCCCACCCCACCGTAGCACAACCATGCAATTATCTGAAGCCGTCAATTGACTGTGCCTTCTCTGGAGGGATGAATGTATTAGTATTCCTGCCCACCCCACCCATAAATTTTTGCTACTTCTGCCTCACCTCTCTCACAAATGCAATTCTATCAGGGGTAGCAAGTTTACGAAGAGTCATCTGACATCCGACAACTGAGCTGGGGATTAATGGCAGACTAGCAGGCATCACAGTAGAGGTGTCTGTTTAAGGGCATCTGCATCATGAGATGTTACCCTGGTTTCCTTCCCAACTAAGTGAGAGCTGAGACCTGAAATAGTGACTGTACATACAACCCACAGCAGAGATTAGATCTGCCATCACACCCTCCCCTCCACCCAGCTGATTCACCATTGTGTTCCTTGTGAACAGCTTGATACCTTCATGTCTGTAAGCTGCATTCCGCTTTTATAACATCTGCCCTCATCTCCTGCTAAGGCACTGCAGAGATTCTGGACAATACCTCCCCAGTAGAGAACAGACATGTTACATGCCTGTACCATGAATGGCAGGGGTATTCGACCTAAGAAGGAGTTGTGGCCCATTGCAGTCTTGTGCAGTACCTGCTTGCCTGCACATGGACATGTTCCCATAGGGGTGGAACATTGCTCAGACTTGACTGAACGCATACTACACCGAGATTCCTGCAGTACAAGACACCAGTGTGAATAGTCCAGGGTTTTGTCCCACTCACACTCTGTTGGAAACTTTGAACTGTCCCTCAATCACACAACATGGACCCATTTGATTGCATCCCTCTGAAGATCAGCACTATTACCTCATTTAACCTGCGCAGCAGCTATCCCTCTGTCACTCTCCTCACATATCCCTCAGTTACTCTCCTCACGTATCCCTCAGTCACTCTCCTCACATATCCCTCTCTCCTCACGTATCCCTCAGTCACTCTCCTCACGTATCCGTCACTCTCCTCACGTATCCCTCAGTCACTCTCCTCAGATGTCCCTCAGTCACTCTCCTCACGTATCCCTCAGTCACTCTCCTCACATATCCCTCACTCCTCACGTATCCCTCAGTCACTCTCCTCACGTATCCCTCAGTCACTCTCCTCAGATGTCCCTCAGTCACTCTCCTCACGTATCCCTCAGTCACTCTCCTCATGTATCCCTTAGTCACTCTCTTCAGATGTCCCTCAGTCACTCTCCTCAGATGTCCCTCAGTCACTCTCCTCACGTATCCCTCAGTCACTCTCCTCACGTATCCCTCAGTCACTCTCCTCAGATGTCCCTCACTCTCCTCACGTATCCCTCAGTCACTCTCCTCACGTGTCCCTCAGTCACTCTCCTCACGTATCCCTGTCACTCTCCTCACGTATCCCTCAGTCACTCTCCTCAGATGTCCCTCAGTCACTCTCCTCACGTATCCCTGTCACTCTCCTCACGTATCCCTCAGTCACTCTCCTCAGATGTCCCTCACTCTCCTCACGTATCCCTCAGTCACTCTCCTCACGTGTCCCTCAGTCACTCTCCTCACGTATCCCTGTCACTCTCCTCACGTATCCCTCAGTCACTCTCCTCAGATGTCCCTCAGTCACTCTCCTCACGTATCCCTCACTCTCCTCACGTATCCCTCAGTCACTCTCCTCACGTGTCCCTCAGTCACTCTCCTCACGTATCCCTGTCACTCTCCTCACGTATCCCTCAGTCATTCTCCTCAGATGTCCCTCAGTCACTCTCCTCACGTATCCCTCAGTCACTCTCCTCACATATCCCTCAGACACTCTCCTCAGATGTCCCTCAGTCACTCTCCTCATGTATCCCTTAGTCACTCTCTTCAGATGTCCCTCAGTCACTCTCCTCAGATGTCCCTCAGTCACTCTCCTCACGTATCCCTCAGTCACTCTCCTCAGATGTCCCTCAGTCACTCTCCTCACGTATCCCTCAGTCACTCTCCTCAGATGTCCCTCAGTCACTCTCCTCACGTATCCCTCAGTCACTCTCCTCACGTATCCCTCAGTCACTCTCCTCAGATGTCCCTCAGTCACTCTCCTCAGGTGTCCCTCAGTCACTCTTCTCTGCCAGGGACTCACTTCAGCTGCTTTCATTTCCAGCCACGTTTCTGTTTTCAATCTATCTGATGTTTCACCATCATCAGCAGAGCTGTGGGAGATGTTGGAGGCCGTATCCAATGTTGGGCTTTTGGACATGGGGTGAGGATGATCTTCTTTGATGTCCTGTAACTCCAATGAAAGGATGAAGTGTTAGAAATTACTTGGTCATTTCTAGTAACATAAGTGTGTCTATGTACAGGCCTATCCTTCATGTTCTCCCTGGTAAAACACTTCCCCTCAGCAATAAAGACCTTGGAAAATATGTATCTCAGCCTAAATTGATGGAGCAGAGGTGCTTGACAAAGAGGTTTATCAATAGACGAGCCCAACAGATTCCAGGTGAAGTGTTACCTCACCTGGAAGGACTGTTTGGGTCCCTGAATGGAGGTGAAGGAGGAGGTGAATGGGCAGGTATTGTTATGGCATGCATCCAACTGCTCCAGCTTCTGGGGTTTAAATGCTCTGACTCTCCAGAATATGGGTAGCAGGTGCGGCCCCTTTAAAGACTCAGGCCCACCTTGCTAATCAGCAGCCATGGTTTGGTGCCAGGATTTTAATATTTAAAGAGCACCTGAACTGAGGTTTAGTACTCAATCATCAGCTCTACTTTGGATTCTCATCTAGTTTCTTGTTTAGAACCCTGCCCTCATTTCATCTCTTGATTCTAGATTAGGATACTCCAGCACTTGGGTCCTTACCATCCTCGCCTCGGTCACAGTTTGAGCCTAACATGGACCCAGCAGAGTATTGGAGTCTTTTGTCAGAGGTGGCGAGCCACAGTGAGAAAATTTCTAGACAGAGCCTGGAGATACACGAACTAGGTCATCATGTACCAACTATTGCAAGGAGGAAGTCAGAGTTGCTCAGGTGAGGTTGTCAGTCACTCTGCAGAGTTAGTCCATCTTCCAACCCCAGAGAGGTTCGGTGCTGACCTGGGCTTCTTGCCGGGGACTCCTCACTCAGCATTTGCTGGTGTTTGAGTTCCAGCCATCCCAGTTCCCTACGGAGTGTGGAGAGGTGGCCTTCATGATCTCTCTCCTACCAGGAGAGCCCTGGCCTAGGAGGTCAGATATTTGCTCAGATTTGGAGGAATTCATGAACACTATGAAGAAGGTGTTCCATCATCCCATAGGAGCAAACAGAGCCTCAGACTATGTGATGAAGGAACATCAAGGTAGTCAGTCAGAAGCTGGTGAATGGAGTTTCGGACTTCCGCTGAGGAGTGTGGCTGGAACAGGGAGGCCTTAGCCACTCTATACCACCACGGATTCTGAGGTGAATTAAAGGATGTGTTTGTTTTGGGAGAACCAATTGAGAACTTGAGGGCACTGATTGATCAGTTCTTCTGGCATGATAAGCACCTGGCAGAGCGAAACTGGGTCTATCTCAAGAGGTTGAAGAGGGCTAGCCCAAGACCAGCCTCAATGCATTATAGTTCCACTTCCTGACCTTGGACAATGACCAGCCCATCTCCTGCACCGGACCTTTTTGAGCCTATGCTCAAACCTGTTGCCTTGACGTCGCACGTGATGAAGACCATGGAGCGGCTGATAATACAGAATCTGAGGCCACAAACCAGGCACGCCCAGGATCCTCTTCAGTTTGCGTATAAGGAGAAGGTGGGAGTGGAGGATGCTATCATGTATTTGCTGCACAAATCACTCTCTCACCTAGATGGGGCCAGTTGTGCTGTGAGGATTACATTCCTTGACTTCTCTAGTGCCTTTAACACCATCCAGCCCAAGATATTAAGGCACAAACTAACAGAGATGGGAGTAGACTCTCACATGGTGGATTGGATAGTGGACTACTTGACAGATAGACCTCAGTATGTGCGGTTGGGAGACTGTAGGTCTGACACGGTGGTCAGCAGCACAGGAGCACCGCAGGGAACCGTACTCTCTCCGGTCCTGTTCACCCTGTACACATCAGACTTCCAATATAACTCGGAGTCCTGCCATGTGCAGAAGTTCGCTGATGACACGGCCATAGTGGGGTATGTCAGGAATGGACAGGAGGAGGAGTATAGGAAACTGATACAGGACTTTGTGATATGGTGCAACTCAAACTACCTGCGTCTCAATATCACCAAGACCAAGGAGATGGTGGTGGACTTTAGGAGATCTAGGCCTCATATGGAGCCAGTGATCATTAATGGAGAATGTGTGGAGCAGGTTAAGACCTACAAGTATCTGGGAGTACAGTTAGACGAGAAGCTAGACTGGACTGCCAACACAGATGCCTTGTGCAGGAAGGCACAGAGTCGACTGTACTTCCTTAGAAGGTTGGCGTCATTCAATGTCTGTAGTGAGATGCTGAAGATGTTCTATAGGTCAGTTGTGGAGAGCGCCCTCTTCTTTGTGGTGGCGTGTTGGGGAGGAAGCATTAAGAGGAGGGACGCCTCACGTCTTAATAAGCTGGTAAGGAAGGCGGGCTCTGTCGTGGGCAAAGTACTGGAGAGTTTAACATCGGTAGCTGAGCGAAGGGCGCTGAGTAGGCTACGGTCAATTATGGAAAACTCTGAACATCCTCTACATAGCACCATCCAGAGACAGAGAAGCAGTTTCAGCGACAGGTTACTATCGATGCAATGCTCCTCAGACAGGATGAAGAGGTCAATACTCCCCAATGCCATTAGGCTTTACAATTCTACCGCCAGGACTTAAGAACTTTTTAAAAGCTATTATTAATGCTTTTTGAGATAGTGATTTAGATGCATATCATATTTTTTACTGAGTTAAGTATTGTATGTAATTAGTTTTGCTACAACAAGTGTATGGGACATTGGAAAAAAAGTTGAATTTCCCCATGGGGATGAATAAAGTATCTATCTATCTATCTATCTATCTATCTATCTATCTATCTATGCAGATCAGCTGCACATGATTCTTCTCCAATGAGAGGTCCCGGCATCAGAGTCAAGGCTGCAGCTACTGCTGTGGGGATTCAGGTCACCTGTAGCTGTCAGGAGAACTGCTGAGACTGTACAAGCATCAGGAAGATGGTGACAGTGGCAGCTAGCTCTCTCAACTGTACTGATCCTGGCGTCATGCTGAAGGCTGAGATCTCCTGGTGAAAGGTGAAAGTCTTTGTGGACACTGGGAAAGCTGGTGATTTCCTGGACTTGGGGACCACCCGTCAGTTCAACAGGAGTTGAGCCAGCTCATGCCCACAACTGCCCTGGATTATCATCCTCTTGGATCCCGGCAGATCCTGCAGTAGACATTGGTTTTGTGAATGAGGATAAGAGAACATGCGAAGGACATTTGTTTCCATACCATCAATTTTCTTCACATACCCCTGATGCTCGGGCACCCTTGGCTGTCCAAACATAACCCTTCCATGAACTGGAAGGAAGGAAGGAAGGAACTTGCATGGTCAAGTTGCAAGAGGGAATGTTTTCAGTTTGGTATTCCAACCCTCAGACGCTACCAAGGCCAGTAGCTGACAAGGAAGAAGACTTTTGCTTGGCGTATCTTGGAGCTTTCGGGAGACCCAGTCCTGCCTCCAAGGACAGACAAGCAGGCTCCAGTCAACAGGGCTGTACGAGTCCTGACCCTGTCTAGTCGGGAGAGCGCAGGAACTGGAGAGAGAGGGTCTCTAGTTCAGGAACAAGCCAAGAGGCCCACCAAGGATGTGCCCAAGCAGTCTGGAGCCCTAGCAGCCAAGCCTAGGGGAGCCAGTTAAGTTCCTAAACATAGTCCCTTGGAGCCTAGTCCCAAGAGTAGAAGGACCATTCATTGTGCCTCATTGCCATCATCTGAGGATAAGGATGAGGACTTGGACTCTGATTTGGTCTCTGTTTCAACAAAATACTCTAAAAGAACCTGTGAAAGAGACTCTGAGGTCTGCTGAATCATCCCTGTGACCTGAGGAGACTCAGGAGTTGTCTTTGGAGGGACAGTAGAGGTAGTTGCAACATCCAAGCCGATTGAAATCCCTTCCATCTACAAGGATTTGATAGAGGTCTTCAGCAAGGGAAATGCCTCAACTTTTCCACTGTACCGACCCTACGATTGTGGAATAGATCTACTGCCTGGTACTTGTCCCCCACAGGGGTCGATTATACACGCTCTCAGACCCGGAGAGAAGCACTATGCAAGAGTAAATAAAGGAGGCTCATCCCATGGGATTCATTTGGCCCTCCACCTTACCAGCCGGCGCAGGCTTCTAATTCATATAGGAAAAGGACGGGAGCCTGTGGTCGTGCATTGATTATAGAGGGCAGATTCTTATAATGGTGAAGAATCTTTACCCCATTCCACTCATGAATACTGCCTTTGATTCTCAAAGGACAAGAGTATTTTCAAAGTTAGACTTATGCAGTGCGTACAATCTGCAGAAAGTAGGGTGACAAGTGGAAGACTGCATTCAACACATTGACAGGGCACTATGAGTAGCTGGTTATCCCCTTCAGCTTTGCGAATGTGCCAGCAGTTTTCCAGGCTCTGGGATGCTCTCCATAAGTACAGCTTCATCTACTTGGATGCTACCTTAATTTTCTAGAAATCCATGGAGGAGCACGTTGCTCACATCAGAGATATCTTAAAGAGGCTTCTAGGTCATGGACTTTATGTCAAGCTGGAGAAATCTGAATTTCACGTAACCTCTGTTTCATTTTTGAGGCTTATCATCTCTAATGGCATTCTCAAGATGGGCCCTACTAAGAAGCAGGCAGTCAGAGATAGGCTACAACCATCCAATGTGAAACAAGTCCAATGATTCCTGGGATTTGCCAACTTTTACAGAACATTCATCAGGAACTTCAGCTTAGTGGTGACTCTGTTGACAACACTAAGAGATCCATGGGCCCATTTGTTTGGACTACCAAAGTGGATGCTGCTTTTGCAGAACTCAAAACAGTGGTTCACAACAGCTCCCATTTTGGTTTCACCTAACCCAGACTTCCCTTCATCGTGGCGGTGGATCTCAATGACACCTTCGGACAATAAACCACACCCGTGTCCTTCCTTCTCCAGGAGGCTATCCCCAACAGAGGTGAACTATGTCATCAGAAATTGAGAGCTGCTCACGGTCAAGTTGACTTTGGAGGAATGTCATCTCTGGCTTGAGGGGACCAAGAATCCTTTTATTGTATGGACAGACCACAAGAACCTAGCTTATATTCAGGGGGCCAAACATCTCAATTCCAGGCAGGCCAGGTGGTTTCTTCTCTTTTAACTGGTTCAATTTTGTTCTGACCTACCGACCGGGGTGAACTATCTCCATGTACTTTGTCACGGGTCTTCCGCCTTCCAAGGGGAAGACAGTCATCATGGTAATTGTAGATCGATTTACAAAGGCCAGCAAATACATTGTTTTGGAGAAAGTACCATCAGCAGCAGACATGATTGAGATTGTCCTGCGTCAAGTCTTCAGGATCCACAGATTTCTGGTAGACATGGTCAGAACAGGGTCCACAATTCGAGTCATGTTTTTGGTGTTATGATATGCACCCGACCGTGCCAGTTTCTGGGGTTTAGACACGCTGACTCTCCAGAATATGTATAGCTGGTGCAGCCACTTTAAGGACTCAGGCCCACATGCAAATTTGCGGCATGTTTTGGCATCAGGATTTTAATATTTAAAGGGTACCTGAATTGAGCTTTGGTGCCCAATCATCAGCTCTACTTTGGATTCTTACCTACTGCATAGTTTAGAACCCTGTCCTCATTTCAGTCTCGTAGCAAGTTTTGATTTTAGTCTTGGATAGTCCAGCACTTGGGTCCTAACCATCCTCACCTAGGCCTCTCATCACAGGCATAGCACTTCTCTCACTTGTAGGGATATGTGCCAGAAGGGAGATTAGTGGGGAGAGTGAATAATATAGACAAGTGAATAATGGAAATCAGAGAGTGGGAGAGTGTTTGGTGGTAAGATCGTATAGAAGATGGCAGAGGTTGTGGAGAAGATCCAAAGGCTCATGGGGTGATAGAAGAGGACAAGACGAACTCTGTCCATGTTAAGGTGGAGGGAAAAAGGAGTGAGCGTGGATGCCCAGGAAAGGGAGGAGATGCGGGTGAGGGCATCATCTACGATGGGGGAAGGGAAACCCAATTTTTTGAAGAAGGAGGATACCTCTGATGTCCTGGAAAGGAAAGCCTCATTCTGGAAACAGATGTAGTGGAGATGAAGGAACTGTGAAAAGGGAATAGCTTGGGACAGAGAGGGGAAAAGTATAGTCAAGTTAGCCCTAGGAATTGATAGGTTTATAAAAGATGTCAGTAGACATCTTGTCTCCAGAAATAGAGAGAGAGATTAAGAAAAGGGGGAGAGGTGTCTGAAATGGACCAAGTGAATTTAAGGGCAGGATGGAATATGGAGGCAACGTTGATGAAATTGACAAGCTCAGCATGGGTGCATGAAGCAGCACCAATGCAGTTTGGAGGAAGTAGAAAGAGATGAAGGAGAAATTGTTAAGGGTGAAGAGCAGATCTGCCAGACAGAAGAAGGTGATGGTGGAGGGAAACTGGTTGGTTGGGTCTTTTGCCGAGGAAGAAGAGAACTTTAAGGTCTTCTTGATGGGGGATATAAGTGTATAGGAACTGGACATCCATGGAGAAAATTAAGTGGTCAGGGCCAGGGAATTGAAAGTTGTTGAGTAGATCAAGAGCATGGGAAGTGTTGGTGGGAAGGGGCTAAACCAAGGGGGATAGAACATTAGAAGGCCTAGATAGACTGGAGGTGAAGAGGATGTTTCCAGTAGTAGGAGATTAGGAAAGTCTGGGGCCAAAGGAATTTCTTTAGCCAAAGGTTGGTGAATCTGTGGAATTCGTTGCCGCAGATGGCTGTGGAGGCCAAGTCACTGGGTATATTGAAAGCAGAACTTGATAGGTTCTTGATTAGTCAAGGTTTCAACAGTTATGGGGAGGAGGCAGGAGAATGGGGTTGAGAGGGAAAACTAAATAAGCTGTGATGGAATAGTGGAGCAAACTCAATGTGTCAAATGGCTTAATTCTGCTCCTGTGTCTTATGGTGCTGTGGAGAGTCATATATAAATGATAATACTGATTTTATTTTGCCTCATTGAAATCTAAATGATTCCTCACCAGATGCTGCATCTGTTCCATCAGGTTTAGGACTTTGTTCTCTACTTTGGAGGTCTGGTTCAGCAACGTAATTGTGGAGTCACTGTATTCCATCGCTGCCTTGATCTGCACTGCATTTGTCATGTCAAAGCTACAAAAATTAACCATCATTAGCAGAGCAGAGAAGAAGATAGCCAAACCCTAAACCAGAGGTCTGACTGATGGGAAAAGCCGAACAGCCCAGGGAATTCATTCTGAAAAAGAGAAAGCTGATGGGTGACATTGATGGAGATCCTTATACTGTTTGTCTCAACTACCTATTGGATCTGCCTGTTAACCAGGTGTAACTTGTGCACTACAACATGTGATCCCTTTCACTGTCATTCATCTGTAGCGTCACGCTGTTTAGGCAATAATCTTCAGATTAACTGCCAGCATAGCAGGGAGTGGCACGGTAGCATGGTCGTTGGGTTACAATACAATTACAGAGCTAGTGATCATTAATCGAAGTTCAATTCCTGCTGCTATCTGTTGTCCCCATGACCGCACAAGTTTTCTCCCACATTCCAAAGACATATGGTTAAGGGTAAATGAGTTATGGGCATGCTATGTTGGCAATGGAAGTGTGGTGACACTTGCAGGCTGCCTTGGCACATTTTAGGACTGTGATGGTCATTGACGCAAATGACGTATTTCACTGTTTGTTTCGATATATGTGTGATAAATAAAGCTAATCTTTATCTTTCTTACTGAAGTGCATAACCTTCTACTTCCTCACTCCTTTTGAAAGGTTTTTGCCCAGTCATTCAGTCTATCTATACGCTGTGACAGAAACATAGTGGTTTCATCACAACATGTCCTTCCACTGACATTCATATCATCAATACACCTACAAATCTTACATCAGTTACCAACCTCCAGGTCAACATCATCTGAGGGACAAAAACCTATCTCCGAGCCATCCTTGAAAGTTCCATCCTTGAAAGAACCCTATTTATTCCAATTCTGTTTTATACTTTACAAAATAATTTCAATCTATGCTAACATACTTCCTCCAATAAATTGGGCTAAGACCCTGCTCTTATGTAACATTTTACTGAATACGATGGGTGACTGATAACTTTGTGGCCTAAGGTAGAAGGAGACAATTTTAGAAAATCTAGCACATTTATTTTTCCTACATTTACACACTTAGTCCAGCAGTCGTGGAGCATACGGATCCTTTCTTTATAGAAGTCGGTGTCTTGGACTTCCAGAAGTGGTCCACAGCATGGGGTGATTGATAAGTTCATGGCCCACAGTGGAAGGAGATGAGTTATTAACTTCAAACTTTCTGCATTTTCACTCAAAGAGTTGACCTGCATACGCATGTAACGAGAGCTGTATAACTCATCTCCTTCTACCTTAGGCCACAAACTTATCAATCACCCCTGCTGTGGACCACTTCTACAAAGAAGGGATCCGTATACTGAAGGGATGTGGTATATTTAGATTTTCAAAAGGCTTTTGACAAGGTCCCACACAGGAGACCAGTGTGCAAACTTAAAGCACACGGTATTGGGGGTATGGTATTGATGTGGATAGAGAATTGGTTGGCAGACAGGAAGCAAAGAGTGGGAGTAAACGGGACCTTTTCAGAATGGCAGGCAGTGACTAGTGGGGTGCCGCAAGGCTCAGTGCTGGGACCTCAGTTGTTTACAATATATATTAATGATTTAGACGAGGGAATTAAATGCAGCATCTCCAAGTTTGCAGATGACATGAAGCTGGGTGGCGGTGTTAGCTGTGAGGAGGATGCTAAGAGGATGTAGGGTGACTTGGATAGGTTAGGTGAGTGGGCAGATTCATGGCAGATGTAATTTAATGTGGATAAATGTGAGGTTATCCACTTTGGTTGCAAGAACAGGAAAACAGATTATTATCTGAATTGTGGCCAATTAGGAAAAGGGGAGGTGCAACGAGACCTAGGTGTCATTGTATACCAGTCATTGAAGGTGGGCATGCAGGTACAGCAGGCGGTGAAAAAGGCAAATGATATGTTGACATTCATAGCAAAAGGATTTGAGTACAGGAGCAGGGAGGTTCTACGGCAGTTGTGCAAGGCCTTGGTGAGACCGCACCTAGAGTATTGTGTGCAGTTTTGGTCCCCTAATTTGAGGAAAGACATTCTTGCCATAGAGGGAGTACAAAGAAGGTTCATCAGATTGATTCCTGGGATGGCAGGACTTTCATATGAAGAAAGACTGGATCGACTAGGCTTATACTCACTGGAATTTAGAAGATTGAGGGGGGATCTGATTGAAACGTATAAAATTCTAAAGGGATTGTACAGGCTAGATGCAGGAAGATTGTTTCCGATGATGGGGAAGTCCAGAACAAGGGGTCACAGTGTAAGGATAAAGGGAAAGCCTTTTAGGGCCGAGATGAGGAAAAACTTCTTCACACAGAGAGTGGTAAATCTGTGGAATTCTCTGCCACAGGAAACAGTGGAGGCCAGTTCATTGGCTATATTTAAGAGGAAGTTAGATATGGCCCTTGTGGCTAAAGGGATCAGGGGGTATGGAGAGAAAGCAGGTACAGGGTTCTGAGTTGGATGATCAGCCATGATCATACTGAATGGCGGTGCAGGCTCAAAGGGCCGAATGGCCTACTCCTGCACCTATTTTCTATGTTTCTATGTATGTTCCAAGACCGCTGGACTAAGTGTGTACATGTAGGAAGGGACTATGTTGAAAAATAAATGTGCTAGGTTTTCTAAAATTGACTCCTTCTACCTTAAGTCAAGAACTTATCAATCACCCCTCGTACCTTTTGGAAATCTAAATCTACAGTTCCCCTCTATCAACTCTCACGGTCACATTCTCAAACACAAGCAAATTTGTCACACATGACTTGTCTTTCATAAAAATTTTGTTGATTAAGTTTGATTATATTCAACTTTGCAAACTGATTAGCTGTTTCCTCAGTCCTGCTGAAAGGTTTCGCTCGAAACGTTGACTGTACTTTTTCCTATAGATGCTGCTTAGCCTGCTTGGGTCCAGCATCTGCAGATTTTCCCTTGTTTGTAGCTGTTTCCTCTGGTTATTAACAACAGCAGTTAAACTAACTGGCTTGTAGTTTCTCACCTTTTATCTTCCTTTCTCTTTGAACAAGGATGCCATATTAACTGTTTCTAATTTTATGGTGCCTTCCAGAATTTAGTGAGGTTTGAAAATTTTCAAAGTTAAAAATAAATTTATGTATTACCATATACTATCCTGAGATTCATTTTGTTGTGGGCACTCACAGTAGATACAAAGAAACACAATAGAATCATTGAAATCACGCACACAATAATGATGGACAAACAACCAATGTGCAAAAGGCAACAAACTGTGCAAAAACAAAGGAACAGAAAATAATAATAATGAAAAAAGTGATAAATATCAAAAACACAAGTTATAGAGTCCTTAAGAGTGGGCCCGTAGATGGTGGAACAGTTCAGTGTTGGGGTGAATGAAGTTATTCACTCTGGTTCAAGAGAAATTTCAACCAATGATACCATTACCTCTGCAGCCACTTCATTTGAATCCTTCAGGTGTAGGTCATCGGGTCCTGGCAATGTGTCTGCCATTAGCTCTACGTGTTTCTCTGACACATTATTTCTTGTAATAGGGATTTTTACAAGTTCTTCCATGTTACTTGAAATTAATCCATCTCTTATCTTGGGCATATTTGCTATCTCTTCCATGGTAAAGAGATGCAAAACTACTGATTTGATGTACCTTCCATGTCCTTGTTTTCTGTAATTAGGGTTAGGGTGTTCTGTCATTAACTTACCAGCGTTGTTCTCGAGATGTTCCACACTCGAGACATTCATCCCATCCTATGAGTTATTAGTCTATTGTTACTGAAACCCCAAAACCACCACTAGTTGCTGCCACGCTGTATGCTCGACTTTTCAATTTAACATTATCCTTGACCTCCTTCGTTAACCAAACTGTGTCTCTTTCTCGTGCAATCCTTTATCTGGGATAAATACCTGATGAGAATTATGAACCAGTTGCTGAAGTAGAACACTGCTCATCTAACCCTGTCCACATAACCTTGTTCATCTAACCCTGTCCACATAACCTTGTTCATCTAACCCCGTTAACCTATTAGCTTCGTTTTCAAGTCCACTTTAGATAACTCTACCTTCATACAATTGCGCTTATTTTGCCATTGAACCTGTGTTGTTCACCTTCAAATGCTGCCTCTGGAATATGATAGATAATATTGTGGTCACTAGGGGATCTTTACTCACAAGCTCTTTTATTAACAATTCCTCATTACTCATGAGCAAATCTAAACCATTCTGTTACGATAGGCTCTGCAATTATTGCTCCGAGGAACAGTCCATAATGCACGTCACACATTCTTGCTCTTCAATGCCTTTGCCAGCTTGGTTCCGAGGGCTAAAATCCCCCATGACAATTGCATTTCCCTTCTAACATGTCCAGACATTTACCCATTTACGCACTGCCCTGTTGAGAAGTCACATTTTGGGTCCTGTAGACCATTCTTTCCCTTGTCTTCTTTCCCCTGCTGTTTATTATTTCAACAAAAATTGAGAGTACACCACTATTCTCTGCCTCTACATCATGACTCAGCTCTGCTCTTGTACCTAAACGTTAGAGATTCTGCCGATGCTGGAAATCCAGAGTAACACAACAAAGTGCTGGACGAACCCAGCAGGTCAAGCAGCATCTATGTAAAGGAATAAAGATTCAATGTTTCGAGCCGAGGCCCTTCATCAGAAACCGTTATCAGGAACCAAGAATATTGAGTACAGGTCACCCTGCAACCACATCTCAGTATCAGCCATCTGACTCTGCTAACTCATTTATCTACTGCAGATGGTAAGTGCATTCAATTAGACAATTAAACTTTGAATTTTTTTACAGCTTACCAACTCTGGATGTGCATTGAGCTGCATACTTCTGATTACATTTTCTGTTCCAGCTTTTCACACGTCGCTTATCAATTTCCTTTTGATAGAGATGTGCCCCCTCCTGTTTAGTTTAAACTAAAGGAAGTAACTATCAGAATTGCAGAGGATAGCTGTGAACAAAGAAAGGCCTGTAACTCTAACCCACCTCATCATAGCAAGATTCTATTGAAAAAACTTGATCTTTTGGCAAATGCCTGAGAGATGAGAGTTAATTAGGTAGTAGGTGAAAGCCATATGTGATGGAATATCTCCTCTTGCCTGAATGAAACTACACTATCCAAGACAAAATAGGGCCACCATCCACCATCCTAAATATTCATACCACTCCCTCATTCCCTTCATAGCACACTCTATCATACATTCCAGATGCTCTAACAGCACTTGCTAGACCTGAAATCTCCAGGAGTATCAGGAATACAGGAAAAGTTCATGTCCTGCAGATTCCCCTGAACCCTGACACTCCCTCCCCTTTGTGGTTGCACCATGGGAGCATGATCTCTAGAAGAATTACTATAGTGGGGGGTGGGGAATAAATGCTGACCAACAATCAGATTGCAAATAGGTAATTGAAAATATTGACAGTGTCAAATGTGAGACAGTGAGGAAATGCTCCTTAATACAAGTAGGAATGGAAATCTCTAAACAGATCTTGAAGCTGGCCACCCATTGTAAATTCTAAACCAAGAATGATGCATTTTTTCTTGGGAAAAGGTATTAAGTGGAACCAAGATAAGTGGATGGAGCTTTCCAGATCAGCCATGACCTAATAGATGGAAGAGGCTGGAAGGGATGATTGGCCTTTCCCTAATTCCTATGTCAAGTAACTTACCTTGCTGTAAAGCAAATCAGGGTGCCATCATGGATGCCAGTGGTTAGAACTGTTTGACGATCCAATGAAAACATAATCGACTTCAGTCCTTCTGAATGGTAGGAGTGACACTGTGTTGTGAAGTATATCTCCTGGGGAGGAGAAACATTTGGTAGTCATGTGCAAACAGTTAAAATCCCTGAACCAGCTGTACCTGCAACAATACTGTGCCACCTTGTTTTGGGGCTGAGTGAAGAGATGTTGGTGAGAACGTTTCATGGCAATTAGGTAGCCAGACAAAAGCAACATTCTGAAACAGCAGTTAATGTAATGTTTTTACAAGGCCAGTGATCGGAGTTCAATTCTGTAAGGAGTTTGTACTTTCTCCCATGACCACATGGATTTCTTCTGTGTGCTCCAGTTCCTTTCCACATTTCAAAGACATATGGGTTAGGGTAAGTTATGGGCATGCTATGTTAGTGCCAGAAGTATGGAGATACTTGCTGGGTTCCCCCCATCCCCCATTCATTACACCTTTGGACTGAATTGGTTGTTGATGCTTAACAATGTATTTCACTGTATGCTTCAATGTTTTGGTGTATATGTTAAAAATAGAGTTAATCTCTAAATCTAACATTTTTAGATGATGTGAAGTTACAGAAGAAGACGAGATGCTGAAAGCAGGAAGTAGCTGGGGAACTTGGGGTTTGATTATGGGCTGATATGACACATCACCAGTCTAATGGAGCAACAGTTAGAGGAGATGACTATTGACTTAGGAGAAGGTGTCAACAACCTTCAGCCTGTTTCCCATTAGTCGGTGTAATTACCCACAGTTAAGCTCAGGGATGGCAAGGGCCAAGTTCAGAAGGAGACATGTGTTTTGGAGGGAGCCTGGTGATGGGTGGTGACAATTAATTGGATGGAAAGGAGATTAACTCCAAGGGAATTATGACATGCAAGGTAATGCAGAAGGTCGACCTTGAGGACCTGAGTTATAGGGAAAGGTTACATAGGTTAGGACTTCATTCCTTGGAGTGTGGGAAAATGAGGGGAGATTTGATAGAGATATACAAAATTATGAGGTGTATAGATGATAGATAGATAGATAGATAGATACTTTATTCATCCCCATGGGGAAATTCAACTTTTTTTCCAATGTCCCATACACTTGTTGTAGCAAAACTAATTACATACAATACTTAACTCAGTAAAAAATATGATATGCATCTAAATCACTATCTCAAAAAGCATTAATAATAGCTTTTAAAAAGTTCTTAAGTCCTGGCGGTAGAATTGTAAAGCCTAATGGCATTGGGGAGTATTGACCTCTTCATCCTGTCTGAGGAGCATTGTATCGATAGTAACCTGTCGCTGAAACTGCTTCTCTGTCTCTGGATGGTGCTATGTAGAGGATGTTCAGAGTTATCCATAATTGACCGTAGCCTACTCAGCGCCCTTCGCTCAGCTACCAATGTTAAACTCTCCAGTACTTTGCCCACGACAGAGCCCGCCTTCCTTACCAGCTTATTAAGACGTGAGGCGTCCCTCTTCTTAATGCTTCCTCCCCAACATGCCACCACAAAGAAGAGGGCGCTCTCCACAACTGACCTATAGAACATCTTCAGCATCTCACTACAGACATTGAATGACGCCAACCTTCTTAGGAAGTACAGTCGACTCTGTGCCTTCCTGCACAAGGTATCTGTGTTAGCAATGCAAGATGGGGTCAATGCAAGCATTTTTTCCACTGAGGTTGGGTGAAACTAAATCTAAAGGTCATAGGTTAAGAGAGAAAGGTAAAATGTTTAAGGGGAACCTGAGGAGGAACTTCTTCACTCTGAGGGCGGTGGAAGTGGGTTTTATTACAATATTTAAGAGAAGTTTGGATAAGTACATGGATGCCAAGGATATGAAGGGCTATTGGTTCAGGGGCAGGTTGACAGGACTAGGCAGAATAACAATTTGGCATGAACTAGATGGGCTGAAGGGTTGTTTTTTTGTGCTGTAATGCTCTATGAATCTATGACTCTAGGATAAGGATCAGCAGTGGAGCAGGCTTAGGGAACCGAGCAGTCTATGGATCTGTCCTTGCATTCTCATGGATTCAGCTGCCTGCTCAGTATTTTTGCCAACACACATTCCCTACTCTGTGACTTAACTGGTCCGGGAAGAGGAGCCAGAAGCTGTTGACGAAGTGCTTATCACCAGGATGGTAGGAATGGGGCAACAGATAACTTGGGCAAGGTGGGAGGGTGCACTGAAGCAGAACATCTGGTCCAACATCTGGCAGGCTGAAGCCCAGTGTATCAAGTTCATGATGCAAGCTGTGTACAATGTCCTGCCTAGTCCAGTGAACCTCTTTTGCTTGGTGCAAAAGTTTGGCACAAACATGTCCTCTCTGCCCAAAAATCTTGGGAGAAGGATGCCACCGCTAGCACCATGACCTGGTGTTGAAGGCAGTGGCAGAAAGTATCTCTACGGCCATTAACAACAGTACGCATCTCCACCAACCCAGAGAGTCCACAGCCTTTGTCAAAACTAGAGACCAACCACAACCTCAGCCCAGATCACCAGCAGACTTGCTTGCTCCAGTATCTGACTACTGATCCTGGCAAGCAATTAAAGTTTCCTGACTTTATCGAGGCTTGACATGCACACTCATTCAGAAACATGGTAGAACTGACAGTGCCTTGGGAAGAATGGATTGAGGAGGCCTTTGAGCAGAAGAAAGCCAAATACCAGGGGCTGGTAGAGCCATGCCAGAGATAGGGGTGGAGGGCAAGATGTGAGCCTACAGAGGTGGGATGTAGAGGTTTTTCTGGCTGCTCACTCTGCAGAACCTGTTGTTTACTTGGCATTATGGGGACTGCAAAGGAAAGAGTCATCAGGACTGTCCCAGAGGCTGCCAAGTGAGGCGCCATATGGCTATGGATCAAGAGGTGTGATCCGTGGACCTATGTTGCTGGGACACAAGCCAGGGCCTGATCAACCCGGCTGGATTGACTGGGCAATGGTGTCTGATTTTGAAAGTCGCAAAACACCTGATGACCCCAGGTTACGTCACTGATAATGTTTCCCAGCACATACTACAATGTATCTCAATAGCAATTGGACTTGAACCAACATAAAAATCTGGAAATCTCCTCCTACCCTCTCATATCTCTCTCCTGCGAGTTGTGTACAGAGCCCACAGTACAGCTCCTAGTATCTGAGCCTGTCTGCATTTATACACCACGAAACTCCTGTTGCTAATTACTCTGTTCCTGGCTTGCCCCTTTGCCCACTATTTTTCTGCCTCTGTAAGGACAATGGATCTAGCTTAATGTGACATTCATTGCGGTATTTTAGAAATCCTTTTCTTCACTTTTTATTCCATCTGGTGGTGCCCAGACAGGGCATAGAGACCTCTATGCCACTATCAGCTCAAAACAGATACGTGAACACATTCAAGTGGACTTGGGAGACAGAATTACGAGAGGTTGTGTAGACTAGGACTTTATTTTCTGCAAGTAAGAGACTGAGGGGTGACCTGACAAAGGTACAGTATATAAGAAATGAGGGGCATAGACAGAGTGAAACCACAGAGTCTTTTCCCAGGGCAGGGATGCTGAAACCAAGGGTTCAAAATCAGAGGAGTGAGATTTATAAGGAAACACCATGGGCAGCTTCCTCACACAAAGGGTGGTGTGTATTTGGATTGGGCTACCAGAAATAGTGGTTGTTGGACACATAAGTAACATTTAAAGGCCATCTAGAAAAATACACAAATAGGGGAGGTTTAGAGGGCTATGGGCCAAACAGGGTCAGATGGGTCTAGCTTACTGGGTGAATTGGACCGAAGTGCCTACTTCTGGGCTGCAAGACTCCATGACTCTAAAAATAAGCAAAATGCTACTGTATTTTGTGTTCTGCCTCAGACCACAGACAGCAATAAGGTGTATAACAGAATCCAAGCACGTGCTCTCTAGTGCTGCTTACCATGTTTTTAGCATATCGTAATTGAATGAATCCATCTCTGGCCACAGAAGCCAAATATTGCTGATCTGGAGAGAGGTAGAGGAATCCTGGCCCCAGCTCATGGCCCGGAACTTTGACCTGAAGATTCAGGCTAAAGGTTCCCTCATTCTCACCCTGAGCAGTGGAAGCAGACAAATGAAATGTACTGTTATTGAGGGGAGCAGATGGATTGGGGGTCAGTGGAGTAGACAGAAACTGAGGATGAGATGGAGAGAATGAATGAGCCAGTTGAAAACCATGTCAGATTTGGCAGAGCAGCTAAATGAGAGGATAAATGTGGGAGGGGAGGGATGGAAAGAGAAAGAAAGAGAGGGAGAGAGGTAAAACATGTGCTAGAGAATGGCATTGGGTCACGTATGGGAATAGTGAGAGAGGGAAATGAGGGTGAGGGTGAAACAGCAGACAGTGGGAAGATGAGTGCGAGGGTAAGAAAGGAGAGGGAGCATTGTTACTGAACCATGACCAGTGAAGTGGCACAGCATGATGGCAAGTGGGGAGGGTCTGTGAGGGCAATAGTGTGGAGGCAAATGGGAGAGTGAGATGATGCAAAGTGAGTAACTACAGGGAAAAAGGAGGGCAAGATGACAAATATGAGAGAGGGAGGGTAACAGGGCAATTGCAAGGCAGGATGAGCATCTGAGGTAACATTGGAGAAAAGGGAGGGAGTATAGTAGGAAGGGAGGGAGCAACCTACAAAGCAGGAACTAGTAGCAGTGACTGGGAGTGTGAATACAAGAGAAATATGAAAGAAATGAGAAAAAGGACCAGGACCAGTCAGTCTGTCTGTGAAGGTCAGAGTGAGGATGAGTGTTCATGTAAGTATGAGTATGAGGATTGGTATGGGTGTGAAGATGAGTGTGGGTGTGAAAGTCAGTGTGCGAATGAGTATAGGTGTGAACGTGAGTGTGAGGATGAGTGTGAAGGTCAGAGTAAGGATGAGTGTAGGTGTGAATGTGAGTGCAAGGATGCATGTGTGTGAATGTGAGTGTGAAGATGAGTGTGGGTGTGAAGTTGAGTGTGAGAATGAGTGTGGATGTGAATGTGAGCGTGAGGATGAGTGTGAGTGTGAAGGTTAGTGTGAGAATAGTGGATGTGCAGTCAGTTTGAGAATGAGAAGAGTTCCTTCTAGGGCACCTTAACAATCTTGTATTTGTGAATGCTCCGGGTCACACTGGAGTATCCGTACACATACTGCTCAGAGTCATGTACCACAGACGTCAACGGCACCTCTGTCTGACTGTACCATTTCCCAATAGCAGCATCAGTCATCATTCCATGGTTGTTGATAGATGTAGGGGAAGCTGAGGAACAGATTAACAAGGTGGATCGGTCAGCACGAGAGCAGCAACATCAAAAGGCCCAATGCATGAGCGTTTACATATTTATCTCTTCAGCTGTATATGCACACTCGCACACAGCCCAGTCCCTGTGCACACACCAGTCACCAGATAAATCATAACCAGTGAGCAAACACCAAGTTGGCTGGGCTCCAATCAACGGGTAAGGTTGGTGCATCAGTTAAATCGCTAGAGTAACACCTGGACTAACAATCCTGCCTCTGCCCACAAGGGGGACAAGAGCGTTAGGTATCGGGGAACCACCATCTGCAGACTTCTTTTGCATACCATCCTAATGTGGAAATACATGACTGGTCCTTTCTACCTGTGGAAACCCTTCTTCAATTGCACCTTCACTAGAAGGAATGTTTAAGAAGTGTGTTATCACCACTTGCGCAAGGGAAGTCAGGAATATTGCCAGATGACTAACAAATAAATAAATTACTCTGAATCCAGTGTTGTTGCTGGACTTTGGGGCAGACTGTGCTGATTAGCCCAGGGCTCAGACTACACTGAAACAATTTGGAAGCTGCAAAAGAATCATCACCTAATCTTCAGCAGAGCCAGAACACGGGGTTTCTCCCTACCTGCAGTAGCCTCTCCAAGCAGATGGAACTTAGTGAGCTGCGTCCCTCCATGAACTCTGTCCTCTCCTGACTGACAAAATAGTGTCAGACATTCCATGCTCTTCGTCAGCTTGTTGAATGCAAGAGACAGTCCCAGAATCTCACCTCTTATCTCTGTTTAGAGATTAAAAAGAAGCAAGAAGTGAGCACAGACACAAAACATGAAGCACAGCTCACTCAAGATCTAGACCACAGTGACAGCAAAAGGTCTACAGTTTCACTGCAGGAAATGTTTTAGAACAGGTTACTGCTTAGTCTGTACCCAGCCCATAACATCTATTTCATGGGAGTGTTTAACAGGACAGTATATAGGAGTCTTAATTAGTACCTGGCCAATGCCATTCTGCAAACTGATGGGGTGCCACAACCACTTACAATCTTTATTAATTATCTCGATGAAGGGACTGTGTGCTGATGATGCAAAGAAGGGTTAATGAAGGGATTATGTGCTGATGTGTGGAAGGGTTAATGAAGGGACTGTGTGCTGATGATGCAAGGAAGGGTTAATGAAGGGATTATGTGCTGATGTGTGGAAGGGTTAATGAAGGGACGGGCTGATGATGCAAGGAAGGGTTAATGAAGGGATTATGTGCTGATGTGTAGAAGGGTTAATGAAGGGACTGTGTGTTGATGCAAGGAAGGGTTAATGAAGGGATTATGTGCTGATGCATGTAAGGGTTAATGAAGGGACTTGGGCTGATGATGCAAGGAAGGGTTAATGAAGGGACTGTGTGTTGATGATGCAAGGAAGGGTTAATGAAGGGACAGGCTGATGATGCAAGGAAGGGTTAATGAAGGGATTATGTGCTGATGTGTGGAAGGGTTAATGAAGGGACTGGGGGATGATGAGGGGAAGGGTAGCAAGGCTTGAGGAGAACACTAAAAAGTTGGAAAAGGATTGGCTGCCTGCTTTTTTGTTACTAGGGGATCGCTCTGCTGCTGGAGAGGAGGTATTGCCTTTTTATCACTGGGGGATCACTGTGCTGTGGAGAACGGCAACTGCCTTTTTATCACAAAGGGTTTACTCTGCTACCAGGGAGGGGAGACTGCCTTTTGATGGCTGAGGGATTGTTCACTGCAAGAGAGGGAAAGTCCTGCCGCTGGGCCAGGAGAGTGTTGTCTGGGTTTTCTGTGTTTTCGATGTGGACATTTTGTTCAGTCTTGTGGCCTTTTGTGTTCTGTGTTTTTCACCCGATGTTTTTCGTATTTTTTTTGTGCGAGGTGGTGGGGGATATTGAGTGTCGATGTGCCTGTTCTGTTTTTGTTCTTTTTTTTGTGCAGGGTGGAGGGATTTGGTGGCTGATGATCGTGCTGCCATTCTTTTCTTTCTTGGTTTTGTGGCTCTCTGGAGAATTTCAGAGTTGTATACTTTGATAATAAATGAACCTTTGAACCAGTTTTGGGAGTAAGCATATCAAAGCTGAATATTATTGTGATAATCTAAGCTTATTACATCCTGTGTCAGAAGGGCTTGAGTGTCCCCATTACAGAACCAGAGCAAGTTAGGATGAATTAAAGAAGAAAATGGAAACTTGGCCATTTTTGCAAATGGGATCTAAGAGTTTCTTAAATGTTCCTAATGAATCAGCCTGTACAATCCACAGCAGTGCTTTCAGAACTGCTGAGGTAATCAGTAAATATATTTCAGGGTTGAGATAGGTAGCTTTTTGGACTATAGTGAAAGGAAAGGTTATAGCAAATGGGCAGGGTAATAGACCAAAGCCAAAGATTAAATCCGAAGAAAGCATGATGGGATACAATGCAATCCCAGCTCCTCTTCTTTACATTACATCCAATGGTGGGGTGGGGGGGGGGGGGGGGTAGAGGGAGAAATAATGGTCAGTCTGGAGCCTGCAGTTTAATTGTGAAATAGACAATTTACTCAATAGTTACCTGTGTATCCAAATATTTTAAATGATTTGGAGGGTTTGGCATTCATGACGAATATCAATCCATCGGTGCATCCAGCCACAAGGATCTGTCCCTCCTGGTCATATCTGAAAGATCAGCAGAGGATGGGAGGTTTCACAATGGCGGAGTAATATCCAGCAGATCCATTGTACACTAGGCGAATGATACCCCAATGACCTATGGTACACTACAGAGAAATATCACTACAAATTCATTATACATTTGGGGAACAATATCCCTAGAAACCTACTGCACATTAAGGGAGCTATATCACAGTAGAGTGAGTATATACAATGATGATATCTCTGAAGATCATCTTGGTGAGCACATATTAGACAATCTAACCTGGACCCACAACACCTCCTCATTAGTCAAGAGGGAACAGCAGCACCGACATTTCAATCTCCTCGGTATATTAACTGCTTTAATATACATTCACTGGTCGCTTCATTAGATACACCTGTATACCTGCTCGTCAACATAAATACCTAATCAATCAATCATGTGGCAGCAACTCAATGTATAAAAACATGCAGACATAGTGAAGAGGTTCAGTTGTTGTTCAGACCAAATAGTGAAATGGGGAAGAAATGTGATCTAAGTGACTTTGACCGTGGAATGATTGTTGGTGGCAGATGGGGTGTTTTGAGTATCTCAGAAACTATTGATCTCCTGGGATTCTCACACACAACAGTCTCTAGAGTTTACAGAGGATAGCGCAAGAAACAAGGAACGTCCAATGAGCGGTAGTTCTGTGGGTGAGGACATTTTGTTAATGGGGGGGGGCCCAAAGGAGAATGGTCAGACTAGTTCAAACTGACAGGAAGGTGACAGTATCTCAAATAACCATGTGTTACAGCAGTGGTGTGCAGAAGACAACCTCTGAACGTACAACATATCCAACGTTGATGTGGATGGACTACAGGAGCAGAAGACCACAAACATACAGTACACATTCAGTGGCCACTTTATTAGGCATAGGAAGTACATAACAAAGTGGCCACCAAGTGTATATTATCGTGAACTAATAATGCCTCACTTCTCAAATTCATGCCATGGGGTGACTTTTGCTGCTCCATGTTTTAATTTTTCATATATAACTGTTGCAAGATTTGGCAAAACAAATCTAACATAATATGTACCAACACTAGAAATTATCTAAAGTCTGCAATGTTTCAGGTTTGCAAGCACCACATGTACTGGTGAATTCTGATATCAGGTCATTGATGTGAAACTTTAACTCTCTTTCTTCCTATACAGATTCTGCCTGGGCTGCTACGTGTTTCCACATTTTCAGACTTACATCAGTTTTACTGAGACTGGCTGTAATCCATCGGCACCTACTTTAGCCCTAAATGAACTGCTCTGAGTTTTGAATAGAGGTATTTGGAGAAATCTCTTCTCCAGCTCCGTTACCACACCCAACTGGTGTGCACAAAGAGCTGATGTACCACATCTACTTACTACAAAATGCTGGATGAACTCAGCAGGTCAGGTGGCATTTATGAAGGGAATAAACAGTCAATATTTTGGGCTGAGTCCTTTCATCAGAACTGGAAAGGAAGGGGGTAGAAGCAGGAATAAGAAAGTTGGGGGGGTGGGAAGGAGTATGTTTGCAGATGACAGGTGATACCAGGTGAGGCTGACTAGGGGAGGGAAGGTGAAGTAAGAAACTGAGAGGTGATAAGTGGAAAATAAAGGTTGAGTTCCTCCAGGATTTTGTGTGTATTGCTCGGGATTTCCAATGTCTGCAGAATCTTGAGTATTTATAATTTACTACTTACTGCAGAACCTGTATTGGCTTCCCATGGAGATAGACTTGGTAGACAACATGAGGCCTCTCCACTGTCACCAGGTTTGCATAATAGATGTGACCAGTTTCAGTGCCCAGAGCAACATGACTTGAGGATGGGCAACATGCCATGGCACTGATCTGAAAATGGGAACAAGGAAATACTATAACGTTTCATCCACCAAAGCATCATCTAATAGAACATAGGATAGTACAGCATGGGAACACACTCTTCAGCCCAGGATGCCTATGTCTATCAAGATGCCAAATAAAAGTATTCCCATTTGCACATACATGCATTAGAAGAGTTAGGGGTCAGTGCAATTCCAGAGTCAGGGCCCGAAGGTCAAACCTGTGATCAGCATCCTGGGGTGAAACCCAAAGTTGGACGTGGATATCTGCAAGACTGAGAATATGGGGATAAGGACCGGAGGCCCAGCGAGAGCCTATCCTGGGGTTGTGAATACTGAGTGGCCCTTTTTGCTGAGCCTCTGCTTTCCTACACACATCCTGTCATACTCACCACATGACCAGGCAATCAGATGGTAAATCAGAAGGTGATGCATATCAACAGAGCAACTCCTTCAGCCACAGCATACCCATTTCCATATGTGTCTGTTCGAATATCTTTTAAAACTAGTTGTACGCACCTCTACCATTTGGCCCATCGTGCTTATGCCAGCTCCATGAAAGAGCTCCTCTATTAATCCCACTCCTTGCCCTTTAACCATAGCCCAGTCACATATTGGAAGATAAGCAACAGATTAGGTTTAGCATCATATACCATTTCTGAAAGGACAAGGGTGCTGATGTTATTTCCATCCACGAGTGACCACACCTGCATGGTGCCCAACTTCCGTGCTGACTACAACGAAACAGAGGACACATTAACAAATTCAAACATAGACACAGTCTCTAGGGTAATAAAATCACTGCTTCTGCAACATTTTCACTCAACTTCTCCTCAGTTCTCAACTACCCTGCAAATATTTTGATGAGGTACCATTTTCTTGGAGGGTGTTTGCCATGGGAATCATTTCTGAGAACGATTTACATACTAAGAGACTGGATTTCAGTTCAGTGGTGGAGTGGCAGCTTACTATAGTTATGGCTGTGAAATCTGCCTGATGAACTTGCACAGGGTTAACAGGTTAATCAATCCTGTTCAAAATGAGCTGTGAGGGAGCACTGACTTTCAGGCATTCCCTTAATGAAATTTAAAACAAGGACTCAGCGGATCAAGTAGCAGTTGTAATGGCAAAAAAAAATACATATTCTACCTGCACAGATGCTGCTTGACCTGCTAATTTCACAAAGGAAATACCTGAAACCGTTATTTTTTTGATCCTGTTTCCAGCACCTGTCGTCCCTGAGGACCACACCTGCAATAGGTGCATCCAGCTGCAGCTCCGATCAGACCGAGATAGGGAATTGGAGCAGGAGCTGGATGAACTACAGATCATTCGGGAGACGGAGGCAGAGATAGATAAAAGTTATCGGGAGGTAGTCACATGGAAAAGACAGGAGGTAGGCAAATGGGTGACAGTCAAGAGAGGCAGGGGGAGCAGACAGAGAGAGAAGAGCACCCCTGTGGCTGTTCCCATCAAAAATAAGTATACCATTTTGGATACTGTTGGTGGGGATGACCTACCAGGAACAAGCTGCAGTGGTCCTGTCTCTGGCACTGAGGTTGGACCCTCGACTAGGAAGGGGAGGAGGAAAGAGAAGAGAGCGGTATTGATAGGGGATTCTAGAGTCAGGGAGGTGGATAGGAGATTTTGTGGGGAAGATCAGGAGTCTCGGATGGCATGTTGCTTCCCTGGTGCCGGGGTCCGAGACATCTCAGATAGGGTGCAGGTTATTCTCAAGCAGGAGGGCAAGAATCCAGATGTTGTGGTCCATGTAGGGACCAATGACGTGGGTAGGATGAGTGAGGGGGTCCTGCATAGGGAGTTCAGGGAGTTAGGTGCGAAGCTGAAGAGCAGGACCTCCAGGGTAACAATCTCAGGATTGCCACCTGTGCCACGTGCGAGTGAGGCAAGGAACAGAAAGATTATAAAGATTAATACGTGGCTGAGAGGATGGTGCAGGAGGGAGGGCTTCAGGTTTTTAGATAATTGGGCCTTCTTCCAGGGAAGGTGGGATCTGTTCCGAAGGGACTGTTTACACCTAAAGTGGAGCGGTACTAACATTCTTGCAGGGAAGTTTGCTAGTGCTTCTTGGGGGGGGGTTTTAAACTAAATTTGCAGGGGGTGGGAATCCAGAATGTGAGAGAGGATAGCGAGAGGAAGAATAAAGGACAGGTGGGGACTACACGGTTCTGGAATATTAAGTGTGTAGTAGAGAAAGGTGAGGCGGAACAAGTGATAAAGAGGACACATGTACAGAGGGATGGTCTGATGGAACATGGGGTTAAATGTGTTGAAAGAATAAGTAAATTTAGTAAGGACAACAAAATTCTAGGGGCGTATAGCCCGATGGGAGTTCAGGGAGCTGGGTTAAGCACAATAGGCAGCGATTCAAACAGAGAGAGGAGAAATGGGCTAAAAATTCTATATCTGAATGCACGAAGTGTCAGAAATAAGGCGGATGAGCTTGAAGCTCAGGTGCGAATGGGTAACTATGATGTTGATGGGATAATGGAGACATGGCTGCAGGGAGATCAGACCTGGGAAATGAATGTACAAGGGTATACGTGCTATCGTAGGGACAGAAATGTGAGCAGAGGGGGTGGGGTGGCCCTGTTGGTGAGGAATGAGATTCAGTCCTTTGCAAGGGGGGACATGGGGTCAGGAGAAGTAGAGTCTGTGTGGATAGAACTGAGGAACAGTAAGGGCAAAAGGACCCAAATGGGTGTTGTCTACAGGCCACCAAACAGTAGCATGGATATTGGGTGCAAGTTGAATAGGGAGTTAACATTGGCATGTGGCAAAGGTAATGTCGCAGTAGTTATGGGGGATTTCAACATGCAGGTGAACTGGGAGAATTAGGTTGGTGCTGGACCACAGGATAGGGAGTTTGTAGAGTGCCTAAGGGATGCATTCTTGGAACAACTTGTACGAGAGCCGACCAGGGACAAGACTATTCTGGATTTAGTGTTATGTAATGAACAGGATTTGAGAAGCGATCTTGAAGTAAAGGAGCCATTAGGAGGTAGTGATCATAATATGATAAGTTTTTATATGCAATTTGAGAAGGATAAGGGCAGCTCGGAGGTGTCAGTGTTGCAGTTGAACAGGGGAATCTATGGAGCCATGAGGGAGGAGCTGGCCAAAGTTGACTGGACGGATAGCCTAGTAGAAAAGACAGTGGAACAGCAATGGCAGGTATTCTTGGGAATAATGCACAAGGTGCAAAATCAGTTCATTCCCCAGAGAAGGAAGGATTCAAAGGGGGGAAAGGGGCCACAGTGGTTGACAAAGGAAGTCAGAGATTGCATAGCATTAAAAAAAAGGAAGTATGACAGAGCTAAGGTAAGTGGGAGGACAGATGATTGGGAAGTTTTTAAGGAACAACAGAACTTAACTAAAAAGGCAATACGAGGAGAAAAAATGAGGTATGAACGCAAGCTAGCCAGGAATATAAAGGAAGATAGCAAAAGCTTTTTTAGGTATGTGAAGAGAAAGAAGATAGTTAAGAACAATGTTGGGCCCTTGAAGAATGAATTGGGTGAAATTGTTATGGGAAACAGAGAAATGGCAGAAGAATTTAATGAGTACTTTAGATCTGTTTTCACTAAGGAAAACACAAGCAATCTCCCAGATGTAAGGATGGGCCAAGGACATAGGGTAACAGAGGAAATGAAACAGATTGACATTAGGAAGGAAATGGTGATGAGTAGACTGATGGGACTGAAGCCTGACAAATCCCCAGGTCCAGATGGTCTGCATCCTAGGGTACTAAAGAAGGTGGCCCTGGAAATTGCGGATGCATTGGTAATCATTTTCCAATGTTCCTTAGATTCAGGATCAGTTCCTGAGGAGTGGAGAATGGCTAATGTTATCCCACTTTTTAAGAAAGGAGGGAGGGAGAAAACAGAGAACTATCGACCTGTCAGCCTGACATCGGTGGTGGGGAAGATGCTAGAGTCCATTATTAAGGATGAAATAGTGGCATATCTAGATAGCAGTGATAGGATTGGGCCGAGCCAGCATGGATTTACCAACGGTAAATCATGCTTGACTAATCTGTTGGAGTTTTTCGAGGATGTAACCAGGAAGTTAGACGGGGGAGATCCAGTGGATGTAGTGTACCTCGATTTTCAGAAGGCATTTGATAAGGTCCCACATAGGAGATTGGTGGGTAAAATTAAAGCTCAGGGCATCGGGGGGAAGACATTGACATGGATAGAAAACTGGTTGGCAGATAGAAAGCAAAGGGTAGCGGAGAATGGGTGTTTCTCGGAATGGCAGGTGGTGACTAGTGGGGTGCCACAGGGCTCGGTATTGAGACCACAGCTGTTTAGGATTTACGTCAACGATTTAGATGAAGGCATTGAGAATATCATCAGCAAATTTGCTGATGATACTAAGCTGGGTGGCAGTGTGACATATGATGAGGATGTTAGGAGAATTCAGGGTGACTTGGATAGGCTGGGTGAGTGGGCAGATACTTGGCAGATGATATTTAATGTGAATAAGTGTGAGGTTATCCACTTTGGGAGTAAGAACAGGAAGGCAGATTATTATTTGAACGGTGTAGAGTTAGGTAAGGGAGAAATACAAAGAGATCTTGGAGTCCTTGTTCATCAGTCACTGAAGATGAATGAGCAAGTGCAGCAGGCAGTGAAGAAGGCTAATGGAATGTTGGCCTTTATTACAAAGGGAATTGAGAACAAGAGCAAGGAAATCCTCTTGCATTTGTACAGAGCCCTGGTGAGACCACACCTGGAGTATTGTGTACAGTTTTGGTCTCCAGGGTTAAGGAAGGACATCCTGGCTGTAGAGGAAGTGCAGCGTAGATTCACGAGGTTAATTCCTGGGATGTCCGGACTGTCTTACGCAGAGAGGTTAGAGAGACTGGGCTTGTACATGCTGGAATTAAGGAGATTGAGAGGGGATCTGATTGCAACATATAAGATTATTAAGGGATTGGACAAGATAGAGGCAGGAAATATGTTCCAGATGCTGGGAGAGTCCAGTACCAGAGGGCATGGTTTGAGAATAAGGGGTAGGTCATTTAGGACAGAGTTAAGGAAAAACTTCTTCTCCCAGAGAGTTGTGGGGGTCTGGAATGCACTGCCTCGGAAGGTAGTGGAGGCCAATTCTCTGGATGCTTTCAAGAAGGAGCTAGATAGTTATCTTATGGATAGGGGAATCAAGGGATATGGGGACAAGGCAGGAACCGGGTATTGATAGTAGATGATCAGCCATGATCTCAGAATGGCGGTGCAGGCTCGAAGGGCCGAATGGTCTACTTCTGCACCTATTGTCTATTTGTCTTCTATGTTAATTTAAGTTTATTGATGTGTTCATGTGATGTACTTAGATGAACAAAGTTATTTCAGAATCAGGTTTAATATCACTGGCATACGTTGTTAAATTTGTTGTTTTGTGGCAGCAGTACATAGCAACAAAAACTATGAATTACAATAAGATGTAAGTATAAAAAATAAATATGGTTTGTAAAAAGAGAGGGGGGAAATTTACTGAGGAAGTGTTCATGGGTTTAGTATCCATTCAAAAATCTGATGGTAGAGGGGGAGAAGCTGTTCCTGAAATGTTGAGTGTGTCTTCAGGGTCCTGTATCTCCACCTTGATGGTAGCAATGAGAAGAGGACAGGTCCTGGGTGACGGGGTTCCTTAATCATGAATGCCACCTTTTTGAGGCAATGCCCTTTGAAAATATCCTGGCTGCTGGGGAGGTTAGTACCCATGGTGGAGCTGGCTGAGTTTGCAACTTCTTGCAGCTTTTGCCAATCCTCCCTAAGAGACAGTTAGAATGCTCTCCACGGCACATCTGTAGAAATTTGAAAGTATCTTTGGTGACATACCAATTCTCCTCAAGCTCCTAATGAAATATAGCCACTGTCGTGCCTCCTTTGTAACTACATCAATATGTTGGGCCTAGGATAGATCCTCAGAAACGCTCAGCCTTTCCACTTCTGATGCCTTGATGAAGACTGGTGTGTGTTCCCTCATCCTACCCTTCCTGAAGCTCACAATCAATTCCTTGGTCTGACTGATATTGAGTGCTGCTATACCAGCTAATCTATCTTCCTCCTGCATGTCCCCTCATCATCATCTGAAATTCCGCCAACAATAGTTGTGTCATCAGCAAGTTTAGAGATGGCATCTGAGCTGTGCCACTCCACACAGTTGTGGGTGTGGAGAAAGTGGAGCAGTGGGCTAAGCATGCATCCTTGAGGTGCACCTGTGTTGACTGTCAGTGAGGAAGAGATGTTATTTCCGATCCTCACAGACTGTGGTCTTCTGGTAAGGAAGTCAAGGATCCACTTGCAGAGGAAGATTTAGTGACCCAGGTTTGGAGCTTTGTTATTAGAACTGAGGGGTATGATAGTGTTGAACACTGAGCATGACGTAGGGTAAGTATTACTTTTGTCCAGGTGATCCAAGGCCGAGTGGAGTGTTAGTAAGATTGTCATCTGCTGTAGAACTATTGTGGTGATAAGCAAATTATAGCAGGTCCACATCCTTGCTTAGGCAGGAATTGATTCTAGCAAAGGCCATCCTCTCAAATCTGAGCACTCACAGTCAGCTGTACAAGGCATGACCTATCAGAAGCTAAGTGTGGAGAAGTTACAGTTGCCCAAAGTTCTGGGTAAGTGGAGAGGTGGACTTCAATACCTTGAGCTCACTGGAGCAGGCTACAGAAACACCCCCACAGATTGATGTATTATGTTTGCCATTATGCACTACTGGTGTCAGAGAGCAGGAAGTGGCATCCATCAATAAGGATCGTGATGATGCCCTCTTTTTTTTTGTTACCACCATTAGGGATGAAATACAGGAGCTTGAAGATCCACACTCAATGATTCCTGGTA
The DNA here is from genome assembly GCF_048418815.1 of Hemitrygon akajei. NCBI lineage: Eukaryota > Metazoa > Chordata > Chondrichthyes > Myliobatiformes > Dasyatidae > Hemitrygon > Hemitrygon akajei. Next base: position 19,251,031 of record NC_133146.1, on the reverse strand, counting down.
AAAATGTGATGAAAGGCCAATCTGTCCCCAGTCTTACAAGATGTGTAGTGAGGTGAATGGTTTTAATGGGAACTGACAGTACAACAGACACTAGTCTGCTATCACCACTAGTACTGTCTGTCTTGGGGGTTGGTGGGGGGGAGTAATAATAATTTTATTCCTTCCTCTTTCTCCAACTCCATTTTTCACTATTATTGAGAAGCTTTTGGTGATTTCTACCATGAAAACAAATACAATGTAAGTACATTCAAACTTCCCGCCCATTTCCCACTCCTATTCTCACCCTTAGCTATTTTCTTGCTTTTTATATTCTGTAAAAGCACTTAATGTTTTTGCATTTCTTGTTAGTGTATTCTGTAACCTATTTCCTTGTTTAAGTAATCTTTGGGTGTTTCTAAAGTTTTCCCAATCTTCTGCGCTTCGACTGATGTCGAGTACCGTCGCTTGTAATTTGATGCCATTTTTAATTTTGCTAGTTAGCTACAGAGTCTTTTCCTAGGAATTATAAAACGTTTTCTTAAATATCTGCCACTGTTCATTTACTAACAATTAGCTGTAATGATGTTGGTAGGGAGATAAATATTGACCAGGAACCAGAGCAAATTTAAAATTGATTGTGAGATATTTGGAGACCAGTCAGGAAGGTAGGTGGGGCCTCGGTTTAAATATTTCTCTGAAAGAAAATATTTTGACAATGCAGTACTCCCTCAGTCACACTGTCAGTGTGGATCAAGTACTTTAGTCTCTGGAATAGGTTTGCACTACAACCAAGTGACTTGAAGATAACAGTGCTTTGCAATGAACAGGGGTGGACAGTGCCCAGGGAAAATATTCTTGCCCAGGACCAACAGCCAAAAATAACTGATATACTTAGAGAACCAAAAGCACTAATCTTTCTCTTACCACACAGTATTCCATTCCGCTCCCCAGAAATGCTGCTGATACAAAGTCCCCATTGTATACATTCAGGACCGTGCTCACATCAGTTTGCTCAGATGGGCTATAAAGGTATGCTGAACCCTGAGGGAAAAATAATGAACAATTCTCTCATCTCAGTTTACACAGTTACCCCAGGATCATTATCCCAACACTGTACAATCGATAAACTCCCCATCTGCAGCTGACAAACTGTTTGTGTTCCCTCAGTGAGGTAAAATGACTTGAAACACTTCCCAGGAGTCAATTAAAATAAATAGAGGTATTAAGGCTGGCGACCAAGGAACAGTCAAAGAAACACTATGTAAGTTCCTCCACATAAAATGCTGGAGGAGCTCAGCAGGTGAGGCAGCATCTTGGGAAGGAATGAAGAGTTGATATTTCGAGCTGAGACCCTTCATCAGGACTGTAAAAGAAATTTTTAGGGGGAGAACTGCAGTGATTAGGGCCTAGTCAACATATTTATTTACTTAGCGATACAGCACAATGCGGCCCAATGAGCCTTTGCCTTGTGACCAGTTAAACTACAACCTTGTATGTCCTTGGAACATGGAAGGAGGATACCAGAGAACCCAGAGGAAACCCACGCAGTCGTGGGGAGAATGTACAAACTCCTTATAGACAGCAGTGAGAATTGAATCCTGATTGCCAGCGCTGCAATAGCATTGCGCTAACCGCTACACCACTGTTCCACTTGGGGATGGAGGTACTGGATGAGGTTACTTCATTTATTTTTAATTTTGAAATACAATGCAAAACAGGCCCTTCTGGCCCAATAAGCTGCACCGTCCAGCAACCGACCTTTTTAATACTAACCTAATCACAGGACAATTGACAATGACCAGTTAATCTACCAAATGGTACATCTTTGGACTGCAGGAGGAAACTGGAGCATCCAGAGGAAATTAAAGTGGTTCACAGGGAGAACATACAAACTCCCTAAAGACAGCCCCAATACTGAACTCTGAACTTTGTAACACCCCAAGCTGTAGTATCATTGTGTTAGCTGCTAAGCTACTGTGGTGTGTTTTATGAAAGAAAGGGAAGGAGTGAAGGAATCGTGGAGTGACTTCATAGGGGGAAGACGAGTGGAATTTAAACTGGAGTCACCCTTTTGCATGAGTGAGTAGATTGACGTGGAAAGCTGGGAAGTTAGTGTTCTCCAGCCGAACAGGATGGAAGTAATAAAGGGTTCTGGCTGTAGCTCAGCAATAACTGATGGTGCTTGAGCTCAGACCGCATGTGACAGGAGAAACCAGAAGATAGCTGCCACCCACCTCCTCTGTAGCAATGAGCAGGGATTTGTAGTCCGCTGAAAAGGTGATATTTCTGATTGGTGTATTCGTAGACCAGCATTCTTCAACCTCCAGAGTTTGGGATTTGACTTTGATACAGTAGAGTTTTCCATCCTGAAAAATGCATCACATTTAGTTATAAGCACAGGAGATACTGCAGATGCTGAAAATCTGAGCAGCACACACAAGATGCTGGAGGAACTCAGCAGGTCAGGCAGTATCTATGGAGGGGAATGGACAGTCAATGTTTTGGGCCGAGACCCTTCTACAAGGCTGGAAAGTAAGGGTGCAGAAACCAGAATATGATGGGGGGGGGGGGGAGAGTACAAGCTGGCAGGTGACAGGTGAGACCAGGTGAGGGAGAAGGTGGGTGGGTAGGGTGGGTGGTTGGGAGGTGATAAATGGAAGAGCTAACTGGCAGAAGAAGAAAAGAATCTAATGGATCATGAAAGAAATGGAAGGAGGAGGGACACCAGAGGGAAGTAATAAACGAGCGAGGAGAAGAGAGAGGAACCAGAATGGGGAATGGACAAAGAGAGAAGGGGAGGGGGATGAAATTACTGGAAGTTAGAGAAATCGATGTTCATATTTAGTTATTAACACAGACACACAGAGGACTGATGTTAACATCAACATATTGAGAGTGGGGAACAGATAAAAGCAAGGGGAAGGGATCAGGGGTATGTGGTCTGATACCAAGTGAGAGATCCTGAAGTATCCATCCCAAATTCGCCCTTAACCTGACCCACTAACACACCGGATTTCTTTATCAGCCCGAATATAATGCATGCAACATGTACAGTAGGGCTGGCAGTGCCAAGAGGCAGCTAGTCCTGTTGAAACAAGATGCTGAAGGCAGCGTTAACTGACTCAAGAAATAGAAGCAAGAATCAGTCATGTAGCCCCTTGGGCTTGTATACCGTTCAGTATGCTCGTAGCTGAACTTTTACCTATGCACCAGGCTTCTGTGTCAATCCCATATTCCTTGATTCCCCTAATTATGTTGGACATATTGGGGAATATCTCCCTGATTTATAAACTTTACGATACAGATATGATTTCCTGCCCTTTCCATTGACATGATGTGGCTGGTGAGGGACAGGGAGATTATTGCCCGTCATCCCTCTCATGTTCTGAAGTACAAAAGCACAGGTTAACATATGTAAAGTGGGGCTCACACAGTCACCCTCAAAGTCTGGAGTTGACCTGCAGAGTTTTCTAACTTAGAATTAGTGAGGGGTGGGACATGTTAATAGACAGTAGGGAGAAAGAGATTAATGTAAAATTAGTGTAAATGGATGTCGATGGTCAGCATGGACTTGATGGCCAAAAGGACTATTCCATCCTGCATCTTTCTGACTATAACTTAATTCCAAACTTTTTTCCAACCTTTACTGTGACCTCTCACTACAAGTTCCGTGTGAACACAGGTGTCCTGTTGAAACAAACAAGTTCCAGGAAAACTCAGATACTCAGATAAAGCCAAAAATTCCTCATGACTCATCGGCTAATAAAAGACTAAAACAGAGAACCTACCTCTCCTCTGAGGTTTCGTTTCCCTATAGACCATATAGACATTCGAGTTGGGCAGTTCTGAGTTCGTTCCCTGATAACTTTTGATTATTTAGCCCAGTACCCAATTCTAAACCTATTCTCGCTCACTGATGTGTTCTCAGAGTCTATCAAACACACATTCAGGCAAACTGATACTGTCAGTGCTGCTCACATTCACATCTACATTCTCAGTCTCACAGTATAACAGCAAAGCACTTTTAATCTGGCAATAGTTCCTGATGTTTTACCTATGTTGGAATTGGGGACTAATCAGGGATAATCCAAGCATTAACTAGGTTATCAGAAGTCAAATTCTTCAGGGAGTTTTGGAACATGATTTAGGAACAACTAATCATATACATTACTTCTTGGGATACATGATCATGTTCAAGCCTAATTATTCTTGCCCTGTAAAGTCCAACTATCTTCCTGAAGTGTTCCCCTCCTATCTGTTACTTCTGACTACCCCAGTACTTCCAACCCCACTGGTGCTGAGATACCATTGGTACAGGAGCAGTGGCCCTAGGGCAAGTGGTTGTCACCATCTGAAACGTACCTTTCCTGCTGTAAACAATCCCCTAGTGTTAAGTGCCAAGGTATTCACGGAGTGTGGCTGCAACTTAGAATATGTGGTCAGCTTGATTGTTGACACCAACTTTTCCATCCTATCTAAATGAGGGAGAGAACAAAAGGTTTCTTCATTAGACAGGGTAGGAAAATTTGTGCTATATAGGATTGCTTTTATATTCACATTTATTGTGTTTTAAAATGCTTATTGATCCAGAGTAACAATCAGTTTGTTCTCCTTTACACTTGTGTTCTGAAAAATGACAATAAACAATCATGAACCTTGAAAACAACACAGTGTAGAAAAAGCAATGCAGGAAAACGGGGTGCACCTGGATTACAGGTGAGACATTGAATGGAGGTTTGATATATCAATGTAAGAGCTGGCAGTATTTATTGAAGAATTTCTCCTGATGTTCTGGTCAATATTTTGCTCTTAATCAACCTCTCCTTTTTGCAAGATCCCCACAAAATGAAGCATAGTCAACTACTAAACATACTGCTTTATGCCTCAAGTTAGTGGGCACCTTAAAAATATCTCCCTCACTCTGCTTTGAATCCAAAGCTATTTGCTCAGAGATAGATAAGGATCACTAGCTGCTCCCCAAAATTCTTGTGTTAGCTTCAGTATTGTGTTTTCCCAGATTACTTTCTCATGCCAGGAAGCTTGTGTGACTAGTTAAGTAAAAAATCCAAAAAAAGCACCTTACAACTTAGTGTTTGTGTGAATTCTAAATATACTCAGATTCAATCTGGAGGGGAGTTTTAGGGATTTATACGCATTTAAAACTCATGGTCTAATTAAGGTCACTCAGTAAGGCTTTGTGTGGGTAGGTTACATCTTACTAACTTGGTTTGTACTCACTGGAGTTTAGAGGAATGAGGGGAGAATCTTATTGAAAACTAAGGAAAATTGAAAGGCCTAGATTGAATGGATGTGGAGAGTATGTTCACTACAGTGGGGGAGTCTAGGATCAGAGGGCACAGCCTCACAATAGATGTATATCCCATTAGAACAGAGATAAGGAGGAATTTCTTCAGCCAGAGAGTGGATTGCCACAGACAGCTATAGAGACCAAGTCATTTGGGTATATTTAAAGCAGAGTTTGATAGGTTCTAGATTAGTAAGGATGTCAAAGGTTATAGGGAGAAGGAGAATGAGGGATGATAAATCAGCCGTGACAGAATGGCAGAGCAAATTCAATGGGCTAAATAGCCTAATTCTGCTCCTGTGTCTTATGGTCTAAGTTTTGTTTTCACAGAGAATGGCAAGTGCCTGGAATGTACTGCCAAGCATGGTGAAAGCTGATATAGAGGCATTGAAGAGGCTCTTGATATGATGCATGAATATTGCAGAGAATGGAAGGATATATGCATTGTGTGGGCACAGGGATTAGGTGCCATTATCTTAGTTAGGAGCAACACCGTGGGCTGAAGGGCCTGTTCCTGAGCTGTACCATTGTGTTTTATTTTCTAGGGAGGATGGAGTGAGTGCAGGGTTACATATTAAGAGCTTAATGTAAAAGTAAGAGTTTAAGTTTCAGAGCTAGCACAGTAATACTGATAACTAAAGACAGATAGGTAAAAGGAGTATGTATGCTTAGAGACAGAGATAACAGTGCAATCAAATAAATATTCTTTAAACATTAAGCCCCAGACCAGGTTAGATTTTATGGATAGGATGAGCATAATGTTCATTTCCAAAAAATAATTAGGCATATTATCTTACCATCGGACGACTGTTCAAAGGATGGAATTCCCAGTAAAACAGCTTTATGCATTTCGGGGTCCACCTGTAAAAGATGCCCCTTTTCACAGCCGACATATAAATTGGAGGTTGGAGTCCAGCAAATAGACACGGGTTGGACCACTGCCTTCTGGAGTTCTTGTGGCTTGAAATGAGAGAGGAAATTAAAAATGAAAGCATCCCTGGTTACCATCAGCCATTACACAGCTCCTTTCTGGCTTCCTCTGGGCACTCAGAAATATGATAGATTACTGTACCCTGATTGATGGTATTATGTTGAAGGCTAATAATAGACCTTGGCTTCATTCTGGAGAGGATTGGGGACATACTCAGGATTTAGGTTAGAAATGGGATTAGGAGGTGTTTGGGATTGGGGACAGGATTGGGTTAGGAACTGGGTTTAGTGATCTTCAGAGGAGCTGAGTCTGGACTGGCCACCACAGCACAAATAATGGGAACTCCTAACTTCCTGCACTGTGCACCCTGCAAAATCCCACTATTCATAACCCATTTATCCCTACCTTTTTATTTCTATTATTTAACCCATCTTCAACCCACACAAATATTTAATATCCAATAACTCATTTGTTTTGTAACCTCTATATGACATCTTACATACCAAATACAGCAGATGTTATGGTTCCCTCTTATCTGTTCTGCTAAATGCAACTTCAAAAAAAACAGAAAAAATGTCAAACATAATTTCTGTTACAATTCCATATTTAATTTTCCCAATTTATTTATTATTTTATAATGGCTCTGTTACCAATTCCTTAATAAATGATGCTCCTCCTTTTCCTACTACTAACTAGTCTATAGTTCCTGTGTTTTCTCTCTAATATTGAATAGCGACGATGCAATTTTCCAGTCTGTGGGATCCATTGGAGATCCTACAGAACTTTCCAGAATTCTAACTGGTCCATTGACTATCTCCAAAGGTAAACCTTTCAAAACCGTATGAAGTAGGCCACCGGGTCTACTGGTTTCATCACCGTTCTTCTGTACTATTTCTTTTCATGTTCTTACAACAATTTTCACAACAAGCAAGCCAGTGATAACTAATCTGATTCTCTGATTCTGATTCTTTACTAATAGTGATTTCTGTCAGCTTCTCAGTCAGTCCAGATCTGTAAATTTCTATTATTTCTAGAGGATTTTCCATATTTTCTTCCAAAGACACAATACTGTATGTCATACAAAATGCTGGAGGAATTCAGTACAGTCGATGTTTCGGGCCAAAACCCTTTGACAGGACTGGAGAAAAAAAGCTGAGGAGCAGATTTAACAGGTGGGAGGAGAGGACTGTGAAACACCATGTGACAGGTGAAACCTTGGACAGGGAAGGATGAAGTAAAGAGCTTAGAAGCTGATAGGTGAAAGAGACAGAAGGTCATGGAAGAAAGAAAAAGAAGGGAGGAGCACCAGAAGGATGATGGGGGGGCAAGGAGATTAGGTGAGGATGGGAAATGGTGAAGGGGGGGGGTCATTGCCAGAAGTTTGAGAAATGGATGTTCATCTCGTTCTCTCAGTTCCTCTGTCTCTGCTGCATCTGCTCTCAGGATGAGGCTTTTCATTCTAGAATGAAGGAGATGTCCTTTTCCAAAGAACGGGACTCCCCTTCCTCTACCATCAATGCTGCCCTCAACCATTTCATGCTCTCTTCCATTTCATGCATGTCTGCTCTTTCCTATCCTCCCACCACCCTACCAGGGATTAGGGTTCCTCTTGTCCTCACCTACCACCCCACCAATCTCCATGTCCAGCACATAATTCTCCAAAATTTTGCCACCTCCAAGCACATCTTTCCCTGCCCCACCCCCCACTTTCTGCTTTCCACAAGGATTGCTCCCTACATGACTCCCTTGTCCATTTGTCCCTCCCCACTGATCTCCCTCCAGGCACTTATCCTTGTAAGAGGAACAAGTGCTACACCTGCCCTTACACCTCCTCCCTTACTATTATTTGGGCCCTAAACAGTTCTTCCAGGTGAGGCGACACTTCACCTACGAGTCTGTTGGGGGTCATTTACTGTGTTCGGTGCTCCCAGTGCAGCCTCCTGTACATCGGTGAGACCTGATGAAGATTGGAAGACCGTTTCGCCGAGCATCTATGCTTCGTCCACCGGAATCAATGGGATCTCCCAGTGGCCACCCATTTTAGTTCCACTTCCCATTCCCATTCCGATATGTCCATCTGTGGCCTCCTCCATTGTTGGGATAAGGCCACACGTAGGTTGGAGGAACAACACATTCTATTCCATTTGGGTAGCCTCCAACCTGATGGCATGAACATTGATTTCTCAAATTTCCTGTAATGTCCCCCCTTCACCATTTCCCATCCCCTTTTCCCTCCCTCACTTTAGCTCTTTGCTGTCCAACACCTCCCTCCGGTACTCCTCCCCCTTTTACTTTCTTCCATGGCATTCTGTCTCCTTCACCTATCAATTTCTAAGCTCTTTACTTCATTCTTCCCCCCTCCAGGTTTCACCTATCACCTGGTGTTTCACTCCCCCCTCCCCACACCTTGAAAATCTACTCCTCAGCTTTTTACCTCTAGTCCTGCCAAAGGGTTTCAGCTCAAAATGTCAACTGTTTACTCTTTTCCGTAGATGCTGCCTGGCCTACTGAGTTCCTCCAGCATTTTGTGTGTGTTGCTCAGATTTCCAAAATCTGCAGATTTTCTCCTGTTTATCCACAATACTATACATGCTCAATTTCTCTAGCAACATGCACAAAATGCTGGAGGAATGCAGCAGGTCAGACAGCATCTATGGAGAGGAATAAACAGTTGACATTTCGAGCCAAGATGATTCATCAGGACTTAATTTCTCTACTGGTTCCTTGTTATCCAATATGGAGTACCATGGTAACATAGCAGTTAGCCATAAGACTATAAGATATAGGAGCAAAATTAGTCCATTTGGCCCATTGTTTGCTCTGCCATTTCATCATGGCTGATCCAATTTTCCTCTCAGCTCCAATCTCCTGACTTCTCCCAGTATCCCTTCATGTCCTGATCAGTCAAGAATCTATGAACTTCTGCCTTAAATATATGTAAAGACTTGGCTTCCACAGCTGCCTGTGGCAAAGAATTCCACAGATTCACCACTCGCTGTCTAAAGAAATTCCTTCTTATTTCCGTTCTAAAAGGATGCCCCTCTATTCTGAGGCTGTGTCCTCTGCTCTTAGGTTCTCATCAGCTTCCAAGACAGAGACACAGGGTCACTGGGTGCAGCAGGGATCTTCACAGCTGTAGTTATTTTCTCCCTTTCAAAGTGGACATAGCTCATCTGATAGTGAAGCATCACTGCCATCATGCAGTATATCAAGTGCTTGATTATAGTCAGCATGCTGGTGGTATGTAAACTGTGGTCAAGAATATGGAGGAGAAATCCCTAGTTAAATAGAATGGTCAGATTTGGTTGTTAGGTGTACAAGGTTGGGGGAACACATGTTTGACAAAACCTCCACATCGGAGCACCACCGAGAATTTACCATGAAGCACACACCTCCCCTTTTTATCTTTTCCAAATAAGCAGTTTGGTCCATATGGGATATCGAGAAGCCTTCTAGTTTGATCACTGTATCTGGCTTACTGAAAAAAAGCCAAGTCTTGCTTAGACATAGAATAAAACAGTCCCTCATTTCCCTCTGATACCGTAATCTTGCCCTGAGATCTTCAATGTTGTTCTCCAGTGACTGCACACTTGCTAACAAAATGCTGGGTAGAGAGAACCTCATCCCACTGTGTTACAGTCTGGCTTGGTGTCAACCCCTTCTTACCCACTTCTGGCCATGGTGATGAACTTTCATCCGCTTAAAGATGCATACGTAATCTATTTCCAGGGGAACTGAAGACTTGAGGGCATAGATTTAAGGTGATAAGGGAAAGATTTAAAGGGGACCTGAGGGCGGGCAACTTCATGCAGAAGGTGATGCATATATAAAACAAGCTGCCAGAGGAAGTATTTGAGGTAAGTACAATACTGTAATGACATTTGGATAAGTATATATTTTTAAAATGTTTAGACTGTTTAAAAAGGATATGGGCCAAATGGGACTAACTTGGGTGGGCAACTGGTTGGCATGAACTAACTGAGCCAAAGGACACAGGTAGGGAAGGCTTTTGAACACTTGTTCTTAAAAGTCAGGGCATTCAGTACAGGGACTGGCCTGTCAAGTTACAAATGTACAAGTTTTTCATGAGACCATATAGAGTGTTGTGTGCAGTTCTGGTTCCCAGCTATAGGAAGAATGCAATTCAACTTGAAGAGATGCAGAAAACATTCATGAGAATGTTACTAAGACTGAAAATCCTCAATTACCAGAAGAGGCTGAATAGGCTCAGAGTCATTTCCCTTGAGTATAGGAGGGTGAGATTTTAAACATTCAGGAAATCATGAGGGACATAGATAAGTTTGATGGATAGCCTTTTTCTCAGGGTTGGGGAACTGAAAATGAGAAGTCATGGCTTGACAGTAAGAGTAAAGATTTAAAAGGAATGAGGGGCAACTTTATCCATGCAGTGGGTGTTGCTATGTGGAACAAGCTGCCAGAGGAAGTCATGGAGTTGGGTCCAGTAACTATATTTAAGACATTTGGACAGGTACATGGATAGAAAAGCCTAGATGGATCTGGGCCAAGCACAATGGGTCTCTTTGAGATAGACATCTAGTGGCATATGTTGTGAAGGTTGTTAACAGTAGTACAATACAATACATGATAATACGGGAGAAAACTGAACTTCTGTAAATATATATGTATATCAAATATTTAAATTAAATAAGTAATGCAAAATCAGAAATAAAAATGTAGTGAGGTAGTGTCCATGGGTTCAATGTCCATTGAGAAATCAGAGGGAAAGAAGCTGTTCCTGAATCACTGAGTGTGTGCCTTTAGGCTTCTGTACCTCCTTCCAGATGGTAACAATGAGAAGAGGGCATGTCCTGGGGGAGGTTGAGTTCAACATTTTGTTAGATTTTTTTGAGATAGAATTTTTTTATTTATTTGCTGATTAATATTTAAACTATCTTTAGTGTACTTAAACAGAAAATCAGCCAAGGACAGAACCAGTCACCTTCCTTTCACCTCTTTGTTTTCTTTTGATCTTTTCATTTTTTATTACAGGATGTTGTCTAGTAAAGAATGAAAATGGATAAACTCTGTAATTGATGGGCACAGCAGCACTTCAGCAGATAGACCATAGAGCAGTACAGCCTCCAGCCCACATTGTCTCTCCTGACCATGATGCCAATCCAAACAAATCTGTCTGCACATAATTCATATCCCTCCATTCTCTGCCTGTACAAGTGCCTGTTTAAATAGCTCTAAACATTGCTATTGCATCTGTTTCCACAACATACCTAGCACCGTGTTCCAGGGGCCTACCACTTTCTTTTTTATGAAACATTTGCCCCAAATCTTTTTTAAACTTTTACCCCTCTCTTCTTAAAACTCTGCCCTCTAGTATTTGATATGACCACCCTAGGGAAAATGAGCCAATGGCTATCCACCCTAGCTATGCCTCTCACAGAGTCAAAGTCTCATAGAAACTTAAAAAACCACAGGAGAGAATCAGGCCCTTTAGCCCATCAAGTTCATGCTGAACTATTTATCTGCCTGGTACCATCGACCCACACCTGGATGATAACCCTCCATACCCCTCCCCCATCCATATACTTATACAGATTTGTTTTAAATGTTGAAATCGAACCCACATTCACCATATCCACTGGCAACTCATTTCACAGTCTCACCAACCTCTGACTGAGGAAATTCCCCCTCATGTTCCCCTTAAACATTTCACTTTTCACCCTTCACACAAGACCTCTGGTTCTAGCTTCACCCACCCTCAGTGGTAAAAACCACCTTGCATTTACCTTATCTATCCCCTCATCATTTTGTAAACTTGGATCAAGTCTCCCTTCGTTCTTCTATGCTCTATGGAATAAATTCCTAACCTATTCAACATTTCCCCTTACCTCAGGTCCTCAAGTCCTGGCAACATCTTTGTAAATTTTTTCTACACTCTTTGAATCTTATTGGCATCTCTATGTTGGTAATTGACCAAAACCGCATGCAAGACTCCAAATTAGGCCTTACCAACATCATATACAACTTCTCCTGTACAAACTTTATCACAAGAAATTCTGCAGATGCTGGAGCAACCCAAACTGTAAAAAGCAAGATTTCCCATTGGCCAACCATTTCAATTCCAATCCCTATTCCCATTCCAACATGTCAGTCCAAGCGATCCTCTTCCGCCATGATAAGATCACTCTCGGCAACACCTCATATTCCATCTAGCTACCCTCCAACCTAATGGCATGCATATCAATTTCTCCAGCTTCCAGTGATTTATAACACCTCCCCTTCTTCATTTCCCCACTCTAGCCCCTTTCATACCTCACCTGTCCATCACTTCCCCCGATGACTGATGAGCGGCTGATAATACAGAATCTGAGGCCACAAACCAGGCACGCCCAGGATCCTCTTCAGTTTGCGTATAAGGAGAAGGTGGGAGTGGAGGATGCTATCACGTATTTGCTGCACAAATCACTCTCTCACCTAGATGGGGTCAGTTGTGCTGTGAGGATTACATTCCTTGACTTCTCTAGTGCCTTTAACACCATCCAGCCCAAGATCTTAAGGCACAAACTAACGGAGATGGGAGTAGACTCTCACATGGTGGATTGGATAGTGGACTACTTGACAGATAGACCTCAGTATGTGCGGTTGGGAGACTGTAGGTCTGACACGGTGGTCAGCAGCACAGGAGCGCCGCAGGGAACCGTACTCTCTCCGGTCCTGTTCACCCTGTACACATCAGACTTCCAATATAACTCGGAGTCCTGCCATGTGCAGAAGTTCGCTGATGACACGGCCATAGTGGGGTGTGTCAGGAATGGACAGGAGGAGGAGTATAGGAAACTGATACAGGACTTTGTGATATGGTGCAACTCAAACTACCTGCGTCTCAATATCACCAAGACCAAGGAGATGGTGGTGGACTTTAGGAGATCTAGGCCTCATATGGAGCCAGTGATCATTAATGGAGAATGTGTGGAGCAGGTTAAGACCTACAAGTATCTGGGAGTACAGTTAGACGAGAAGCTAGACTGGACTGCCAACACAGATGCCTTGTGCAGGAAGGCACAGAGTCGAACGTACTTCCTTAGAAGGTTGGCGTCATTCAATGTCTGTAGTGAGATGCTGAAGATGTTCTATAGGTCAGTTGTGGAGAGCACCCTCTTCTTTGTGGTGGCATGTTGGGGAGGAAGCATTAAGAAGAGGGATGCCTCACGTCTTAATAAGCTGGTAAGGAAGGCGGGCTCTGTCGTGGGCAAAGTACTGGAGAGTTTAACATCGGTAGCTGAGCGAAGGGCGCTGAGTAGGCTACGGTCAATTATGGAAAACTCTGAACATCCTCTACATAGCACCATCCAGAGACAGAGAAGCAGTTTCAGCGACAGGTTACTATCGATGCAATGCTCCTCAGACAGGATGAAGAGGTCAATACTCCCCAATGCCATTAGGCTTTACAATTCAACCGCCAGGACTTAAGAACTTTTTAAAAGCTATTATTAATGCTTTTTGAGATAGTGATTTAGATGCATATCATATTTTTTACTGAGTTAAGTATTGTATGTAATTAGTTTTGATGCAACAAGTGTATGGGACATTGGAAAACAAGTTGAATTTCCCCATGGGGATGAATAAAGTATCTATCTATCTATCTATCTATCTATCTATCTATCTCCACACTTCATTCCTCTTCGGCACCCACCTGGCTTCACCTATCACTTCCATGTTTGTATCACTATCTGTGGCAAGGAATTCCACAGATTCACCATTCCCTGGATAAGAAATTCCTCCACATCTCAGTTCTAAAAGGACAACCCTCCATTCTGATGCTGTGTTCTCTGGTCCTAAACCCTCTCACCATAGCAAATATCCACTCTATCGACATCCTTCAACATTTGATAGGTAGGTAGCGTAACACTATTAGAGCTAAAGGTGTTGAAACTTAGAGTTTAATTCCGGCACTGTTTGTAAGGAGTTTTTACATTCTTCACAAGACCATGTGGATTTCCACAAGATGCTCTGGTTTTCTTCCACTGGCCAAATATGTACCAGTTAGTAGGTTAAGTTGTCCAGTAATTAGGCTAATTAGGGTGGAGTAAAGTCAAGATGGCACGAAACAGCGACTTCTTTGCTTGCGTGTTTGGAAACAGCTCTATTTCCACCTTTGATATCTCTTTTTTTCCTTTTCGAGGTTCTTTTGAAGACCCTGACCTGGAGTTACACTCTGATTTCAGTTCTTTGCAGGAATAGGACCCACCCTCGGGGCCTCACGACCGGCTGCTTTTTGATATCCCAAGGACACGGCCTGGAATACTAACATGCCTTCAGGGTACCGGATTTTTGTGGCTCTGGAGATGGGCTGATTCAAAGCATTGCAGGAGAACACTGAACATTGGGACCAGTGGTGTGGCTGCATCCTGTGTGTCCAGAGCCCTGAGCTCTCTGAGTGCAGATGTCAGAAAAAGCGATGCAACAGACCTTTAACATCATAAGTCAGCGAGTTGTTTGTTATGTCTCCCCTCTATCTGTGAAATGGGGACACTTCTTTTTCCCTTATTAGGGAGAGAGAGAGAGAGCCTGTGGAATGTCCAATTACTGGGTGAACAAATAGTCTTTGGGGTGCTGCAAATCTGTGTCCTTATTGATGCTTTGCTGCACACTTGAGTGCTCGGTGGAGGATGCTGATGTTTTTTTTGCTGGTGGGGGAGCAGAGGGAGGTCACTGTTTTGCTGCTGCTTGTGTGTGGGAGGGAGAGCTGGGGGGATTTGGGGTTCTAACATTTAATTGTCATTCATTCTTTGGGGCACTCCCCTGTTTTCGTGATTGTTTGAGAGGAAAAGGTATTTCATGATGTGTATTGTAAACACTTCTCTGACATTAAGTGTACCCATTGAACCTATTGAATAGGTGGATTGCTGGGGGGCCAGAAGGACCTGTTCCATGCTGTATCTCTAAATAAAATAAAAACATATTATTTCCTCATTCAGTCTATAAAGGGCATGCACACATTGACCTTATGTGATCTTTTCCATTTACACATAACCATAGAAGTTTTTAGCCTGATTTGATGTTTCTCATTACTCTCAGCTTCGTTCCTTGGATACTTTATCCTTATCTAAACTTTGTTTTCTTCTCTGCTAGGTCTGAATGCTCTCATTTTACCAATCTGATTATTCTTTGTGACAACATGAAAAACTTTTCTTATCCTTACATTCACTTGTTAGCCACAGTTGAGCTTCATTTCCGTTTTGACAGTTCTTCTAAAACCTCTTGGGTTATTTAGTTCTGGTGTTAGCCACCAGCTTGAATTATTCACAGACTGGATCCTTCAACGTTACTCAGCAAGTTTTGATTTCCGTGTCTCATGTGCATTAAGTGAGGAGTCATAGCTGCAGCACCAGACTTCTTCAAGCCTGTTAGAGGCGGGGTAGAGACTCCAGCAACTGCCCTAGACATCCATTAACTACAGAGTGAAAATTAGCTGAGCAGAGACCCTGGCAGAAATCGAACCTTTGAAAAGATCTTGTGAGCAATATGGTACTGTAGCGGCTATGGCAATGCTATTACAGCTCGGGGAATTTTAGAGTATGGAGTTCAATTCCAGTGTCGTCTTTAAGAACCATGTGTGTTTCCTCTGGGTGCTCTGGTTTCCTCCCACAGTCCAAAGATATACCGGTTAGTTGGTTAAATGGTCATTGTAAACTGTCCCATGATAAGGCTAGTGTTAAATAGGTGTGTTGCTGGGTTGGGCTGACAGGGCCTGTTCCACGTCGTATCTCCAAATAAATAAATAAATCGAAATAAACTTTTTGAGAAGGAATGAGAGGATGCATTGATTAAAATTAAGCAGTCATTTGGGCATCTTTAAAGTAGAGGTTGATAGGTTCTTGATTAGTAAGGATGTCAAAGGTTATGGGGAGAAGGCAGGAGAATGGGATTCAAAGGGATAACAAATCAGCTGTGATGCAATGGCAGAGCAGACTCAATGGGCCAAATGTCCTAATTCTGCTCCTGCATCCTTTGGTCAAATTGTGCTCTGACGCTCGAACAAACACCCAACTCAACTTACCACAAATGTCTTGGCCATGTCTCCCACAAGTCCAGCCTCTGTTGATATTAACATCTTAGGACCATAATAAGTTAAGGCACTGCAGTCTGGACTGATGCTGAAGTCCTCAGAAAATGTCGTTGATCCATCTTCTGCAGGAAGCTTTATATTTCTGAAGTTTTAAATGAAAATGCTTTATTAACATTTTTCAGTTAGAGCAACACTGTGTAAAAATTGTGAAATCCCTTACATATTGACAACTACATTAAAATACTCAAATAATTGTTTGACAAGGGAATTACCGCAGTAAGGAAAAAGGTAATTCAGCCCATCAAGTCCATACTGGTTCTCTACAACAATAAACCAACTAGTCTGAATCACCAAAGTTTTTCTCTTTGGTCCTGAAATGTTTTCTTACTTTTAGATATAAATCCAGGGCCCTTGTAAACACTACAATTAAATCTGCCTCTGCTTTTACCCCAGCAGTTCATTCAAGACCAGGAAGGAATAAAAAAAAATCCTCATGTTAGTTTTAGTTCATTCTATGCCCCTCCAAATTTGGAACCTCCACCAGTACGAACAATTTATCTCCATTTTCCATCTACAGTACATCCATCAGGATTCTAATACGTACCTCTTACAACCTTCTCTATTCAAAGAAGAATCCCAGCATCTCCACTCTATCAACATAAAAGAAGGCGCTCGGCTCTAGAATCATTGTACAGTAGTAGTCCTTCTGAAACTTTTCATCTTTCCTAAAGAGCAGCAGCCACAACTGCATACAGTATTCCAAAAGTGTCCAAATCAAAGTTTTATAATAAGAACTCATTGTGACTTCCTCACTCTTATTACCTAGGTTCCTATTTATAAAGCCCACAATTCCATATGCATTTAACCAAAGTTCAAAGTAAATTTATTATCACAGTACATATATGCCACCGTGTACAACCCTGAGATTCATTCTCTTGTAGGCATACTGAATAAATCCATAACAGAATAAGAACCATAACAGAATCACCTGAAGACCGCAAAAGACAACTAATAGTGCAAATGCAAAAAGAAAGAAGTAAAAATAAATAAATAGGCAATAAATTTCAAGAATGTGAGATGAGAGTCCTTGAAAATTAGTCCATGGGTTGTGGGAACATTTCAATGATGAGGCAAATGAAGCTGAGTGAAGTTATTCCCTTTGGTTCAAGAGCCTAATGGTTGAGGGGTAGTAACTGTTCCTGAACCTGGTAGTGTGAGTCCTGAGGCTCCTGTACTTTCTTCCTGATGGCAGCAGTGAGAAGAGATCATGTCCTGGGAGGTGGGGGTTCCTGATGATGGATGTTGCTTTAGAGTGACAGTGTTTAATGTAGATGTGCTCAATGGATGGACTGGGCCATATTCACTACTGTTGTAGGATTTTCCATTCAAGGGCATTGGTGTTTCTATACCAGCCTGTGATGCAGCCAGTCAACATACTCTCCACTACGCATCTATAGAAGTTTGGCAAAGTTTTAGATGTCATGCCAAATCTATGCAAAATCCCAAGGAAATAGAGGCAGTGCTACCTTTTCTTCGTAATTGCACTTAAGTGTCGGGCCCAGAACAGATCCTCCAAATTAATAACATCAAGGAATTTAAAATTGCTGCCCCTCTCGACGTCTGATGAGAATTGGTTCATGGACCTCTGGTTTCCTCCTCCTGAAGTCAATAATCAGCTCCTTGGTCTTGCTGACATTGTGTAAGAGGTTGTTGATATGGCACCACTCAGCCAGAACTTCAATCTTTTTCCTATATGCTAATTCATCACAACCTTTGATTTAGCCTATGTCAGTGGTGTTGTCAACAAACTTGAATATAGCATTGGAGCTTAGATACATAGTCATAAGTAGAAACGATTAGAGCAGGGGGTGAAGCACACAACTTTGTGGAGCACATGTGCTGATGGAGATCGTGCAGGAGACATTGTTGTTAGTCCAACTGACTGGGATCTGCAAGTGAGGAAATTGAGGATCCAATTGCACAATGAGGTATTGAGGGCAAGGTCTTTAAGCTTATTAATTAGTTTTGAGAGGGTGATGGTATTGAATGATGAGCTGTGGTCAATAAAGAGCATCCTGTTGTGTGCATTTTTGCTGCCTATATGTTCCAGGGTTGAGTGAAGGGCCAATGAGATGGTATCTGCTGTGGACCTGTTGCTCTGGTAGGCAGATTGGAGTGGATCAAAGTCGTTTCTCAGGCAGGAGTTGATATATTTCATCACCAACCTCCCAAAACACTTCATCACTATGGATGTAAGTGCTACTGGACAATAGACATTGAGGCAGGTTACCATGTTCTTCATAGGCACTGGTATAATTCAAGCCTGTTTGAAGCAACTGGGTACTTTAAACTGCCAAAGCAAGAGGTTAAATATTTCAGTGAACACTCCAGCCAGTTGATCAGCACAGTTCTTTAGTACTTAGCCAGGTACCCTATCTTTTTGTGGGGTCACATCAGCCTCAGACACTGAAATAACAGGATCAGGGGTCTGTGAGTTCATGATGGTTCCTCCATGTTTTTACAGTCAAACTACTTACTCTACCTGCACTTTAAATGGTCTGAGGTCTCTTCATTTCAGTACTCCTTTCAAAATTGTATCTTCAAGTTTGTTGTCACTTCTCATAATTCTTACCAAAACATAATACTGCACATCTCTCAGCATAAACTTCATTCCACTCACCCACTCCATCACTTGTCCACACCAGTTTATTACTATCCTTGTCATTCACTATACCTTCAAGTTTTGTGTCATCTGAAAATTTGGAAATTGCTCACCATAGACCTAAGTCCCAGTCAGTACTATATATTAAGCTAATCAGTGGGCCTGCTACTGACATCAGGAAAACTCCAGTGTACACGTTCCCCACCTAGCCTGAAGACAAAATTTCCACCACTATAATATCTCCTGTCAGCAAACCAAGTTTCGGTAAGGTTCCAAGACCCTTCAATCTTGAAGATAACCTTATCAAACTACTTTTGGAAGTCCATACATTACTGCTATTACAGCTAGTGGAGTTCCAGAGTTCAGACTTCAGTTCCAATACCAGCTGTAAGGAGTTTGTACATTTTTCCTGAGAACTACATGGGTTTTCTCCGGTTTCCTCCTACAGTCCTAAGATGTACCGGTTAGTAAGTTAATTGGTCATTGTAAATCGTCCTGTGATTAAACTAGTGTAAAAAGAGGTGAGTTACTGGGTGATGCTGCTCATTGGGCTGGAAAGGCCTGTACCTCTGTATCTCTCACTAAATAAATAAAATTTCATAAGCCACAATTCCCCCACTGGTTTTGTATGTTAACTTATTGAAACACTGTCTTCAACAGGCCTATGCTGGCTTTCTCTAATACATCCACACTTGTTCAAGTAACTGCTAATTCTGTCTCTAATCATTGTTCCTAAAAGATCCCCCAGCATTTGCACCTTAAGGATGCATGCTTATCCGATTACTCTAATCTCTCTACACCTACAAATGTATGGCTAAGCACAACTCAAATGGCATCTATAAATTTCCCAACAATACAACTATTGTTGGCAGAATTTCAGGCGGTGATGAGAAAGCATACAGGAGCAAGATAGATCAGCTGGTTGAGTGGTGTCACAGCAACAACCTTGCACTCAGCGTCAGTAAGACAAAGGAATTGATTGTGGATTTCAGGAAGGTGAAGTTGAAGGAACATACATCAGTCCTCATCGAAGGATCAGCAGTGGAAAGGGTGAGCAGTTTCAAGTTCCTGTGTGTTAACAGCTCTGGAGATCTATCCTGGGGCAAACATATTAATGCGATTATAAAAAATACACAATAGCAGCTATATTTCATTAGAAGTTTGAGGAGACTTGATATGTCACCAATGAAACTCACAAGTACCGTGGAGTATTCCAGAGTATTCCAGAGTATTCCAACTGGGTGTATCGCTATCGGTTGGAGGGGCCACTGCACCGGATCGGAAGTTCAAAAGGTGATGCCTCAAAAAGGTGGCCTCCATCACCCAGTTTCCCCTTCACCCAGGACACGCCCTCTGCTCATTGCTACCATCAAGGAGGAGTCACGGGACCTTGAAGTCACATATTCAATGTTTCAGGTACAGCTTCTTTCCTTCCACCATCAGACTTCTGAATGGACAGTGAACCTATGAACACCACCTCACTATTTTTTCCTCTTTTTGCACTACTTACTTATATATACATATACAGTAATGTATAGTTTTTATTATGTATTGCAATGTAATGTTGCCGCCAAACAAGAAATTTCACAACATATGCCTGTAACGTTAAACCTGATTCAGATTCTAATTCTGCCATTAACCTGACTGGTCAATAGTTTCTGGATTTATTCCTTCACCCTTTTTGAAGCAAAGATGAAACATTTGCAGTTTTGCTATCCTCAGCCATTGCCCTTGAATTTGTAGATTTTTGGAAAATTTGCTACTATTGTTTTGTTGCTGTCCCATTGTTGTGTTGCTTTGCTGAACATTTTGGACGTACTATGCTGGTCCTGAAATGCACGATGATACTTGTAGGTTGTCCTCATCACATTCTTAGGTTGCTTTGGTTGTTATGTGATAAATAAATCTGAATCTGATTCTCTTTAATCCTAAATAGTGTCTATTCTGGTAATTTCTCCCCTTCGACTTCTCTCTCTTTCCATTCCCCATTCTGGCTCCCCTCTTACTCCTTCTGCCCAAAACTTCCCTCTAGTGACTCTCCTCCTTCCATTTCTCCCATGGTCCCCTCTCCTCTCCTATCAGATTCTTTCTTCTTCAGTCCTTTACCTCTTTGACCTATCACATCCCAGCTTCTTACTTCATTCCCCCCACCTCACCCACCCACCTACCTACCCCCTCAGCTGGTCTCACCTATCGCCTACCAACTTGTACTCCTCCCCTCCCTCCAACTCTTACTCTGGCTTCTTCCTCTTCTGTCCTGATGAAGGAACTCAGCCTGAAATGTCAACTGTTTATTCCTTTCCACAGACGCTGCCTGAGCTGCTGAGCTTTTCCAGCACTTTGTGTGAGTTAGTCAGGATTTCCAGCATTGCCAGAATCTCCTGTGTTTGTTATTTTATTGTACTGTTACATGGATCACTTCGTGAATCACCACTGAAATATACAACAGAGAGGTGGCCATTTGGACCATTGCTCCCACCACCAGATTACTGAAAACCTAAACGACTGTACACAAATTCTCTCATAAAACATTTAAAAGTTTTTCAAGAGAAAATAGTTGTTGAAATGCAAATATCTCCAGGAGTTACAGAATAGAGGTGGTGGCTAGTTAATTCAAAAGACAACTGGTCTTCAAAATAAAACACAAACAATCTGCTCAAGGAACTCTGTGTGTCGAGCAGCACCTGTGGCAGGAAAGGAATTGTTGACTTTTTGCGCCAAAACCCTGCATTAGGATAACAATCTGATTTACCACCCTCCTGGGGTAAATCAGGTGTATAACCTGTAGCAGTCAGACTCAGGGGCGGGTCTGTGGGTGGGATGTAGTTAGTATCAGGTTACACAAATGGTCTCAGTTCAACACTTACCCAGAGCAGATCAGGGACTATGAGGGGCCCCTAGGCTGGTTTATGTAGGGGTACAGAACAATATGCCCCTTGCTGGTTGATCTTTGTCCCTTTCTCTGTGGTAATTGCTGACGTTTGATAGTGTAACCAGGTGGCAACATGTCTATTGCCCATTTCACATTCCTTCCCATTTCCTCACAGTCATCCACCTGACGCATTGTACAAAGATGTAAGCAATTGTTAGTTTTGTTTTTATATTCTCCTTTGTGCTTGTTTGTCACCTGATTACATACTTAGAATTGTCCAACGGGCATCTTTGTCTAAGGAACAAAAGATGCTGGAGCCACGAACAATATGCTGGAAGAACTCAGCACGTCAAGCAACATCTGGGGGGTGGGGGCGGGAATGAATTGTTGATGTTTTAGGTCAAAATCTTGTATCAGGACTTGGAATGCAGAGGGATGATAGACAGGATAAAGGGGAGATGAGATTGGTGATTGGTGGACCGGAGTGTGGTGGTGGTGGGGTAGGGCAGGTGGTGTATAGGATGACAGACAGATGCAGAAGGAAGGGGAAGGAGAGGAGTGGAGTGGGGAGACAGAGGATGGTGGGCGATAGATAGGGCACACAAAGAAGAAAGAAAGATGGAGCCATAAAAAGGAGGGGAGTATGTAGGAGGAGACAGAGGCTGGAGGGAGATAAGGACGAACAAGAAGTGCTGGAATCTGATGTATGGAAAGTGATATGGGAACTGAAGGGCAGAGGGAACTGAAACCAGTGGGTGAAATGCTCGTGTGGGAAAGCAATGAACCTGGGGGAGGGGGCTGGATAAAAATGGGTGGTGATGACAGGGGATAAGAAAGAAGACAAAAATAGGACAAAATGAGTATCAAAGGAGGATGTGGGAACACAAGAGATGATGGTTACCTGAAATTCAATGTTCAAATTTTGTGTTCAAGCACATATTTCACCCACCAGCTCCTCCCCCCCACACTCCTTCTGCCCACTCCACTCTTAGTCCTAATGCAGGATTTTGATCTGAAATGTCAACAGTTCCTTCCCCACTACAAATGCAGTTTGACTTGCTGAATTCCTCCAGCAGATTGTACGTTGCTCCTTAATCTAGTTCCTCTTTGGCAATAAGAATAAAAAATACAGGAAATACTCAGCAGAGAGAAGGAAGCTGGTTAATGTTTCAGATCAATGCTTAATCCTGTTCCTCTTTAGCTTGTTTTTTTATTCTCTGACCGTCAAGTTTCTATGGTTCTTTCTATAGCTTCTTCATGCTTAGTGCTCTTGGAACCTTATGCACAAAAATTTATGGATGTACCCAGGAATAATCCAACGTGGTTGACTAGTCACAGAGGGCTTGACCTATAAGAAGAGGTTGGCCATGCTGGATCTTTATTCCCTGGAGCACAGGAGAATGAGGGGTGGCCTCTTAGAGGTTTATAAAATCATGAGGGCTATGGATAAGGTGAACGGACATCATCTTTTTCCCTGGGGTTGGAGAGTCCAAAGCCAAAGGGCATGAATACAAGATTCGAGGAGAGGAATTTAACAAAAACGTGAGAGGGTAGTGTTTGGAATGATCTGCCAGAGTAAGTATCTAGGATGGTACAACTGCAGAATTTAAGAGGCATTAGGATATTTACATGGAAGGAGGGGAAGGGCTTGAGCTATTGTCTGAACACAGGCAACACGGACTTGCAGGGAGGATGGTGTGGCCAGCATGGGCCAATTGGGTTGAAAGGTCTCTGTCTGTGCTATATTACTCTGACTTTGAACCAGACACTGTGCTCCAGTGAGTTACACACTCTTCCTCTTGTCAATACCAAAACTTAGGCAGTATAGGGCATAAGAGGTTGACTGATTTCTTCTGTGCTTTAACTTTCTGTGAGTGAGTGGCTCCTGTTTCTAATTCAAACTATCACAGAGGCTGTTCTATGCACCTCTGCATCCATTCTCGGCCTTCCTTTCCCCTGAACTGATGAGAAAAAAATTGCCTCATGACTCTCTTATGGGCAATCCCTTATTTTAATAACAGTAACCCAAGATCTCGATTCTCCTACAAGAAGCAACTTCTCTCCACATCCACCTGTCAGGTACTGAAGGAGCCCCTCTACTGTGTCAGAGAGGTAGTATGGAGAGAACACTGCATCGTTACAGGAAGCATATTGGAAAAATGCTGCACCATTTGATGAGCAGAGCACTTTTCCCAATGCCCTAACCAATATGTATTACTTAGCCAATGCTGGTGACAAATCATCACTTCACTGTTCGTGCTATGTGCCCTCTGACTGCTTCTTCTTATACATGACAACATTGATTATACTTCAAAAACTCACATCAGAACATAGATCTGTGCAACACAGGAATGGGCCCTTCAGCCCACCATGTTGTACTGAACCAATTAAATTAGTAATCAAATGCCCAGCTAAACCATTCCCTTCTGCCTACTCTACGTCCCTATCCTTCCATTTCCCACTCATCCATGAGCCTAAATTAGAGTGTCCACCATCATTCAGGTAGCACATTCCAGTCACCCACCAAGTTCAAAGTATAATTTATTATCAGAGTATAATCATGTCTGCTCATACAACCCTGAGATTGTTTTTCCTGAGCAATACTCAGCAATCTATAGAACGGTAACTGTAAACAGGATCAACGAACAACAAACTGTGCAAAGGCAAATATAAATAAATAGCAATAAATAATGAGTATGAAATAACACGATAAAGAATCATTAAAGTGAGACCATTGGTTGTAGGAACAACAGAAATAGAATGGGTGCCGTTATCCTCTTTTGTTCAAGAGCCTGATTGTTGGGGAGTAGTAACTGTTATTGAACCTGGTGGTGTGAGTCCTGAGGCACTTGTACCTTCTACCTGATGGCAGCAGTGAGAAAAGAGCCTGGCCTGGATGGTGAGGATCTTTATTGATGGATGCTGCTTTTCTGCGGCAATGTTTCATGTAGCTGTGCTCAGTAGTTGGGAGGGATTCACCCATGATGTACTGGGCTGACCTTTTATAGGATTTTCCACTCAAAGGCACTGGTGTCCCCATAACAGGCTATAACACAGCCAGTCAATACACTTTCCAGCACACATCTATATATGTTTTTCAGAGTTTTTTCGAAGAGATGCGGAATCTCTGCAGACTCCTAAGGAAGAAGAGGTGCTGTTGTGCTCTCTTTGCAATTATATTTATGTGATTTGTCCAGGAGAGGTCCTCTAAGATAGTGACACCAAGAATTAAAATTGTTGACCCTCTCCACCTAGGATCCTTTGATGCGTACTGACTCATGGACCTCTGGTTTCCCTCTCCTGAAGTCTACAATTAGTTCCTTGGTCTTGCTAACATTGAGTAAGTGGTTGTTGTTATGACACCACTCAGCCAAATTTTCAAACTCCCTTCTGTATGATGATTCATCCCCACCTTTGATACAGCCCACAACAGTGGTGTCATCGGCAAACTTGTATATGGTGTAGGAGTTCTACTTATCCACACAGTCATAGGTGTAAAGCAAGTAGAGCAGAGCAGCCTTATGGTGCACTTGTGCTGATGGAGACTGTGGAGGAGATGATTTGCTAATCCAAACTGACTGGGGTCTGCAAGTCTGGAAATCCAGGATCCTATTGCACAAGGAGGTATTGAAGCCCGAGTCTTGTAGTTTACTGATTAGTTTTGAGAAGATGATGGTATTAAATGCAGAGCTGTAATCGATAAAGAGCCTCTCACTCACAGAAAGTTAAAGCACAGAAGGAACCACACTCTCTGTACAAAAAGCTTGCCCTGCACATCTCCTTCGAACCTTCTCCTTTCAGCTTAAATGCATGCCCTCTGGTATTAGGTATTTGAAAACTGGGGAAAAGATATCAGCTGTCTACTCTATCTATGCCACTCATAAGCTTATCAGATTTCCCCTCAGCCTCTGCCACTTTAGAGAACAAGGCAAGTTTATCCAAACTCACCTGCAGCACATGCCCTCTAATCCAGGCAATATCCTACTGAATCCCCTCTGCACCCTCTCCAAAACCTTGACATTCTTCCTAAAAATGGGATGACCAGAACTACAAACCCCATTTCCAGAAAAGTTGGGATATTTTCCAAAGTGCAATAAAAACAAAAATCTGTGATATGTTAATTCACGTGAACCTTTATTTAACTGACAAAAGCACAAAGAAAAGATTTTCAATAGTTTTACTGACCAACTTAACTGTATTTTGTAAATATACACAAAGTTAGAATTTGATGGCTGCAACACACTCATCAAAAGTTGGGACAGAGTTAAAATAAGATTGAAAAGTGCACAGAATATTCAAGTAACACCGGTTTGGAAGACTCCACTTTAAGCAGGCTAATTGGTAGCAGGTGAGGTATCATGACTGGGTATAAAAGTAGCGTCCATCAAAGGCTCAGTCTTTGCAAGCAAGGATGGGTCGTGGCTCACCCCTTTGTGCCAAAATTCGTGAGAGAATTGTTAGTCAGTTCAAAAGGAACATTTCCCAACACAAGATTGCAGAGAATTTAGGTCTTTCAACATCTACAGTACATAATATTGTGAAAAGATTCAGAGAATTCAGAGACATCTCAGTGCGTAAAGGGCAAGGTCAGAAACCACTGTTGAATGCGCGTGATCTTCGAGCCCTCAGGCGGCTCTGCCTAAGAAACCATCATGCTACTGTGACAATTATAGCCACCTGGGCTCAGGAGTACTTCGGAAAACCATTGTCACTTAACACAGTCCGTCGTTGCATCCAGAAATGCAACTTGAAACTGTATTACGCAAAGAGGAAGCCATACATCAACTCTATGCAGAAACGCTGGCGAGTTCTCTGGGCCCGAGCTCATCTCAGATGGATTGAAAGACTGTGGAACCATGTGCTGTGATCAGATGAGTCCACATTTCAGCTAGTTTTCGGAAAAAACAGGCGTCAAGTTCTCCGTGCCAAAGATGAAAATGACCATCCTGATTGTTATCAGCGAAAGGTGCAAAAGCCAGCATCTGTGATGGTATGGGGGTGCATCAGTGCCCACGGCATGGGTGAGTTGCATGTATGTGAAGGTACCATTGACTGAGGCGCATATTAGGATTTTAGAGAGACATATGTTGCCATCAAGGCAACATCTCTTCCCGGGTCGTCCATGCTTATTTCAGCAGGACAATGCCAGACTACATTCTGCACGGGTTACAACGCGTGGCTTTGTAGACATAGAGTGCATGTGCTTGACTGGCCTGCTGCCAGTCCAGATCTACCTCCTATTGAAAATGTATGGCACATCATGAAGAGGAGAATCAGACAACGGAGACCACGGACTGTTGAGCAGCTGAAGTCTTATATCAAGCAAGAATGGACAAAATTTCCAATTGCAAATCTACTACAATTAGTATCCTCAGTTCCAAAATGATTAAAAAGTGTTATTAAAAGGAAAGGTGATGTAACACAATGGTAAACATGCCTCTGTCCCAACTTTTGTTGAGTGTGTTGCAGCCATCAAATTCTAAATTTGTGTTTATTTACAAAATACAATTAAGTTGGTCAGTAAAACTATTGAAAATCTTTTCTTTGTACTTTTGTCAGTTAAATAAAGGTTCACGTGAATTAACATATCACAGATTTTTGTTTTTATTGCATTTTGGAAAATATCCCAACTTTTCTGGAAATGGGGTTTGTAAATGCAACACTTCAGATGCAGCCTAAATGAAGTTTTATAAGCTACATTGTCTGTAAATCACTTTAGGATGCTCTTAGTTTGTAGAAAGAACCATGGAATGCTAGTTTTTCTTAATCATCTGTGAAGTGTATAATTAAAATGGATCTACATAGATGTCCAAGTGCAAAATACACAAGATATTGGAGGAACTCAGAAGGTCAGGTAGTATCTATGCAGGAAAGTAAACAGTCGACTTTTGGGCTAAGACCCTTCATCGGGACTGAAAAGGAAGAGGACATTAGCCAGAATAAGAAGGTGGGGGTGAGGGGGAGTACAACCCGGCAGGTGATAGGTGAGATTAGGTGAGGGTCAGTGGGTGAGGAGGGATGAAGAAAGAAGGCGGGAGGTGATAGGCATTAGAGGTCAAGGGCTGAAGAAGGATCTGATAGGAGAGAACAGTGGACATGAGAAAAAGGGGCAGAGAGGCATCAGAGGGAAGTGATGGGCAGGTGAGAAGAAGAGGGTGACCAGATTTGGGAATGGAAAAAGAAAAAACGAGGGAGAGGGCTGAGACTTCTTTACCTTTCCTTTTCGGCCCTGATGAAGGATCTTAGGCTGAAATGCCAATTACTTATTGCACACCAATACTTCTTGACCTGCTACGTTCCTCAAGCATTCTGTGTGTGTTGCTCAAGATTTCCAGCATCAGCAGTATCTATTATGTTTCAGATGTTGAGATGCTCCTGGTTAAAAAGTTCTTGTGACAAATGATTAACTTAGCCATCTCTCCTCAGTCTGTAGCACTTACACTTGTTTTAAGATGTGAAGGTCATTGCATCGTTCAATGTTCCACAGCAGCAGGCAGTTGCTGCTGGCCAGGCACAGCTGCAGCTGGTTCATGGGATTAAAGCACAGGATATCAGCCTTCATCCGCATCACCGACTCGCTGCAGAGACGACTGCCGGTTCTCCAGTTCCTCCAGACAGTTGAGAACAATAAAAGATTAACTGAGTATGTCAACAGTACTTGCACCATAGACTCATAGAGTCATAGAACACTGCAGCACAGAAACAGTCCTTTGGCCCATCTAATATGTGTCAAACTATTAATCTGCCTTGTGCCATCGATCCGAACCTGGCCCAAAGCCCTCCATACCCCTCCAATCCATGTACCTATTCAAGTTTCTCTTAAATGTTCAAATTGAACCCACATCCCCTGACAGCTCATTCCACACTCTCACCACCCTCTGGGTGAATATGTTGCCCATCATGTTCCCCTTAAACATTTCACCTTTCACTTTTAACCCATGACCTCTAGTTCTAGTCTCATCCAACCTCAGTGGAAAAAGCCTGCTTGCATTTACCCTACTGATAGCTCTCATAATTTTGTATATGTATATCAAATCTCTCTTTATTCTCCTGCAGTCTAGGAAATAAAATCATAATCTATTCAACCTTTCAAAATTCAAAATAAATTTATTATCAAAGTACATATATGTCACTGTATGCAACCCTGATATTCGTTTTCTTGCAGGCATACACAGTAAATCTAAGAAACACAATGAAAGACCACACCCAACAGATGGATAAACAACCCATGTGCAAAAGGCAACAAACAGTGCAAATACAATAATAATAATAAATAAGTAATAAATATTGAGAACATGAGATGTAGGGTCCTTGAAAGCAACTCCCTCTAACCCAGCTCCTCAAGTTCTAGCAACATCCTTGTAAATTTTCACTGTGCTCTTTCAATCTTATTGATTTCTTTCCGATACATAGGTGACCAGATCTGCACACAATTCTCCAAATTAGGCCTCACCAATGTCTTATACAACTTCAACATAACATCCTAACTCCTGTACTCAATACTTTCACTTATGAAGGCTAATGTGGCAAAAGTTCTCTTTATGACCCTATCTGCCTTTGACGAACTACGGATCTGTATCCCCAGATTCCTCTGCACTCCTTAGTGCCCTACTGCTCATCAGTCTTCTTTTTAGAGATGAAGCAGAGTGACGGGCCCTTCCGGCCCAATGAGCCTGCGCCGCCCAATTACACCCATGTGACCAATTAACCTACTAACCTCTTTTGGATGTGGAAACCAGAGCATCTGGAGGAAACCCACCCAGTCATGAGAAGAACATACAAACTCCTTACAGACAGTGGTGAGAATTGAATTGCTGACATTGTAATAACTGCTACTACCATGCTACCATGCCACTCTCAGTTCTTTCAGCACAAAGCAAACTGATGGAGGTGCTGTCACTTCAGTTTTAAACTTTAGACCCTGCACCTTGCACAGCCAATTCATTCCATGAAGCTCGTCTTTGAGCCTCTGATTTTGGAAATGAAAATTCAAATCCGAAACAAATGTATTAGGGGGCAAAGGGTACTCAGATCCTTGAATCTTCTTTGCCAATCAATTAAAAAACTTCTATCTTGTCTTCATCTTAAAGAGATGGTTCTTTATTTTTAAACAATGATCCTAACCTCTGGATTCTCCAGTGAAAATAAACATCCACTCAGTCATGACCCCTCAGGATGACATATGTTTCAATTGTCCCCTCTCACTCTTCTAATTCCAGTGGATGACCTTTTTAAGTAAAGTCACAGAGTACTAATGGAATAGTGCACCAGCGGTACAACATGCACATAAAGTAAACAATATCACACTGTATTCTGTTTAGTATGGAATATTATAAATGTGATTAGATCATTTAACAAGATTTCTATCAACAAACTACCACTGATTTACTATGGAATATTTAGCTCTGAAGGAATTATCAACTGATGTTGAAATAATGTTGAAAGATGTTTGGAGTATTGTGTGCATTCTGATCACCTACCTACAGGAAAGATATCAGTAAGTTTGAAAGAGCACAGAGAAAATTTACAAGAATGCTCCCAGGACTTTTGAGGACTTGAATTATAGGGAAAGGTTAAATAGTTAGGAGTTTATTCTCTGGAGCATAGGAAAATAAGGGGGGATTTGATAAAACCTTTCAAAATTATGGTGGACTTTAGATAGAGGTATACAAAATTAAGGGGGTGAAACTAGAACTAGAGGTCGTGGGTTAAGGGTGAAAAGTAAAATGTTTAAGGAGAACCTGATGGGGAACTTCTTCATTCAGAGGGTGGTATGAGTGTGGAACGAGCTACCAGCAGATAAGGTGGATCTGGGTTCAATTTCAACATTGAAATAATTGAAATAAGAGATATTTGGATAAGTTCATGGATGGGAGAATTATGGAGGGTTATGGTCCAGGTACAGGTTGATGGGACTAGGCAGAATAACAGTGGTCTAAATGGGCCTAAGGGCCTGTTTCTGTGCTATAGTGCCCTATGACTGTAAACTTTTATTACAAAGTCTCTGGGCAGAAACAGTACCAGAGAACTACAGAGTAAAGCTTCGTCTATATGGTTCTATCACAGAGTTCCTAGGCAGAACCAGCATGGGAAAGATTGAGAAAAGTGCCTTCTACACTGACCCATAACACACTTCCAGGTAGGGACATGCTGAAGAGAGCTGGTCTTTGCACATCAATAGTAATGATCGTTCTACAGACGTGCGGTGAGAGCATTCTAACATGCTGCATCTTTATGTAGTATGGAAACTGCACTGCTGCAGACAGGTTCTACAATGGGTGGTTAAAACTGTCCAGTACATCACCAGTACCAGCCTACCTGCTGTCAAGGACATATATACAGAAAAGTGCCCGAAATTATCCAGCAATATCATGAAAGATCTCACCCACCCTGCTTATGGACTGTTTGCCTCACTCCCCTCAGGGAAGAGGGTACGCAGCAACTATGCCAGGACCACTTGAGTGAAAGAAAAGAGCCTTCTACACAGCCCATCACATGCTTCCAGGTAAGGACAGTTTTTCATCACAACACACCCTGGGCAGGTACATCCTACAACTGTGCAAATGTGTAGAATAATAAACAGGTCCTTCAACCCATTGGTCATTCATGGTGATTATACTCAATCCTTCTCCCAGTCCGCAAACATTGCCTCCGATTTCCTTCTCATGTGTGCATTTATTTAGGTTTCCCTTAGACATGTCTATGCTGATTTCCTCAACTGCTACCCACTATAGGAGTGATTCCACATACCCGTACCACTATAAAGCAGAAATACTTTTCCATAAAAACCTACCAGATGGTTAAAAGGAAGTCAGGGATTGAGGAGAAACTGGCAAAGTAGGAACCCGAATAGCAGAAATCCAGCAGTGTGTACTCAAGCTCTGCTCCATCTGAAAAACACAATCAGACAAGACTAAACATTACTGACACCAGGAACAGTATATTCCCAGAAAACGTAGGGCCCCTTCACAATAATATCCAACTGCACATGAGAACCAACAAATTCTCTGTGGTAGAATAGACCGAGACTCACAAAGGTCTTTCTCAAGGAGTACAATAAGCCAGTAGAGCTGCAGATCCTGGGGACAAGTGGAATCCTTGGATTGATTGGACTCAGGGTGAAGGGGTGGGAGTGGTGCAGAGAGCATTGGGTCAGGTGAGGCATGCGGAAAATCTGAGGGTATGAGGCCCCTATATGACACTTAGAGTATATTTATTCAACACTCCAAAGCAGGAATAACAATCTCCTTGTCTGTTTGTACCTGGGCTGGCCAAGACAGCCATTCAAATATCTACAAAGATCATCACTGCTCTTTTACATGGTGACATTCGTGCCCAGGTGTCTCAGGAAAGGGTGAACGCAATAACCACTGGAGGGACCTTCTGTAGGTGGTGGGCATGAGACATGACGATAGAGGTGTACAAGATGATAAAAGACATTGATAGAATGGACAACTAGCACTTTTTTCCCAAGGTGGAAATGGCTAATACAAGAGAATATAATTTTTAAATGATTGGGGAAAAGTATAGGTGGGATGTTAGAGGTAGTATTTTTTGACACAGAGAGTGGTAAGTGCATGGAATGCACTGCCAGGTGTGATGGTAGAGGTAGACCACTAGGGACATTTTAGAGCCACATACATGTATGAAAGAGAAATGAAGGGCTATGTGGGAGGGAAAGGTTAAATTGATCTTGAAGTAGTTTAAAAGGTTGGAAAAATGAAGGGCTTGAACTATTCCATGTTCTAGAATAGAATAGACTAGGCATCCGTTAGTCTCCTGAGACAGTGGATTTGCGCCTTGGAAGGTTTTCCAGGGCACAGGCCTGGGCAGGGTTGTATGGGAGACCGGCAGTTGCCCAAGCTGCAAGCCTTCCCCTCTCCACGCCACCGATGTCATCCAAGGGAAGGGCACTAGGACCCATGCAGCTTGGCACTGGTGTCATCGCAGAGCAATGTGTGGTTAAATGCCTTGCTCAGGGACACAAACACGCTGCCTCAGCTGAGGCTCGAACCAGTGACCTTCAGGTTACTAGTCCGATGCCTTATCTCCTAGGCCACACACCAACACGATGTTCTATGTCCTTGACAAGGAAGAGACCATTTTAATTTGTCATTTTACTTTTAATAATATTATTTCTGAAACAAAAATATTTTTAAAAAGACAGAAAAGGAAACCTGGGTATAAAATACTGAAAAGGATTCAAAGTTCAAGATTATTTTATGTCATTTCCTGTACACAGTGCAATGGAGAACAAAATAATTGTTACTCAGATCTGATTCAGCAAAAAACGATAAAGAACACAATAATAATAAATCAATTAATATAAATACATAAGATGACTTATATACAGAGATTGATTGTATGTCCATAAAGTGACATAGGTACACGAATGTCTGTACATAAGGTGACTGACAGGAAATAATAAAGTAGTGGTAGTTGGGGGTGTGGAGGGGTGGATTAGTGGGTGGAGCTTACTGCTTGGGGAAAGTAACTGTTTTTGAGTCTAGTGGCCCTGGTGTGGGTGCTATGTAGCCTCTTTCATGATGGGAGTGGGACAAACAGTCCATGAGCAGAGTAGGTGAGGTCCATCATGATGTTACTGGCCCTTTTCCAGCATCTTTCTGTATATATGTCCTTGATAGTGGGTAGACTGGTGCCAGTGATGTTTTGGGCAGTTTGGACTACCTGCTGCAAAGCCTTCCTGTCCATTACCGTGCAGTTTCCGTACCAAGGAGTGATGCGGGTCATTAGGATGTTCTCTACTGAGTCTCTGTAGAAGGACATGAGTATGGATGTACCTGTACATAGTCCAGCCTCCTCAGAAAGTAGAAGCACTGGTCAGCTTTCCTGACTGTGTAGGATATGTTCTGGGGCCATGAGATGTGCACTCCCAGGAATTTCAAACTACTTTCAGGTTCCACTGCTGTGCTGTCGATGTTAAGTGAGGGGGAAGGGATAGAAGTTTGTTAGGGAGTCGATCACCCAGTTGCACAGTGGTGGTGTACTTAGACCAAAGAGAAGGAGTTTATTAACCAAGGTCTGTGGAACAATAGTATTGAATGCTGAACTGAAATCCAGAAACAGCATTCTGGCATAAGTATCCTTGCTTTTTAAGTGTGCCAGGGCCAGCTGCATTACAAATGCTATGGCATCTGCCATAGGGCAGTTCTGCCGGTAAACATGTTGGTGGGTATCCAATGCGGCATGAATGGAGTTTTGATATGTGCCCATCTCAGCCATTCAAAGCACTACATGATGATTGGTATTATGATTGTGGTGATTTGAAGCATGTGGAGACAGCAGCCTAGATGAGTGAAATGTTGAAGATGTCTATGGAGATGGCAGTGAGCTGATGTGCACATTCCCTAAGTACCCGGCCTGGAATGTTGTCTGGTATGGCCGTCTTACAGGGATTGAGTCTCTGCAGAATCCTTCTCACATCTGCTCTTGTTGCAGACAGTGGCTGCTCACCTGGAGGGGGTGGGGGTGGTAGCTTTCATGGCCGGCATTGTGTTGCATGCCCTGAAGCGTTGGTAAAAGCTGTTCAGGGAGGGAGGGAGGGAGGGAGGTGTCACTGGTACAGTCAATGCATTACATAGTCAGTAACGCCCATGATGCCCTGCCACATATACCAGGGATCATTGTTGGATACGTGTTCATGAATATTTTTGTGGATAGGCAGTCTTTGTCCTGTTGGTGCCTAAGGTGGCTGCTCTGGCTGCTGTTCTGTCACCAGATTTAAAGGCAGTGTCCTGGGCTTTTAGTAAGGTTTTTAGATTAGATGCTTGTTAAAGGCTTTCTCAGAACCCTGTAAAACACTCCTAGACAGGAGTGAATTCCAGGATGGAGAATGCTGAACAACGACAGGGATAAAAACAAAACAGTTTAGCAGAACATAAACACAAAACATTCTACAGATGCTGGAAATCTTCAGCAACACACTCAGAATGCGCAGGAACTCAAGAAGTCAGGCAGCATCTATGAAGTGGAATAAGGAGTTGATATTTTTGGCCTAGATCTTTCGTCAGGACTGGAAAGGAAGGGTGGGGGGGTAAAGCCTGAATAAGAATAATAAGGTGGGGGGGGTTGGTGGATAGAGTATGAGGGAGAACTGTGAGTGTCCTGTGACAAAACAAGTAAAGAACGTTTACTGGTTTTCATTTGCCCTTATTAGAATTGTAATGATAAATATTAAAAAGCAGCTGATACTGGATACTCATTTGAAGAAATTCCTCTGCAGCCTGCATTGTGAGAATAACTACCACCCATTCTCCAACAGCACACACCAGCGAGGACAGCAGTCTTGGTCAGTTCGGGGAAGCTGTACAGGTAGATGGATGGCTTTAACTTCTGCTCTGCAAAGGCTACGATCTCACTGTTGCTGTTGGTAGTGAAGGCCCCGATGCTCCCAGTCTCACACTTCAGCACCGTCTCCTCCTTTGTTTCCACGTTTATGAAAATAATGAAGTTTCCACAGGGGTAGCATATTGTGTTGTTGTTGACAAACAGCACGCGCTGCGATGTGTAACCTTTCACCCATCTGAAAAAGATAAACAGTAAAGGTGATTGCAGCTGCCCTGTCTCACTAAATTCCCCTGGTGTCTAACGCTCTGCCCACCCACACCTAAAACACCCTCAACGTGGTTAACAAAATGTAACACTGGGTCACATCAAGATAAAAGGCCAAATGCTTGGTCTGAGAGGAAGGTATTAAAAAGTGTCTTAAAGGAGGAGAGACAGAAAGAAGTGGGGACGATTAAGGAGTCATCTCCTTGGTGGAACAATCACTTCCCTGGAGGTAAAAGCTCAAGAAGGTTACAGAGGTAGGGAAGGGTATAGAGCTTGGAGGGGTTACAGAGATAAGAAGTATACAAATTGCAGGGGCTACAGATGTAGGAAGGGGTGTAGTTGCTGGAGGATTACAGTGATAGGGAGGGTGTGAGGGTGGAGGTAGGGTGTTACAGAGATAAGAAAGGGTGCAGAAGGTTTCATAACTAGTGATGGGTAGAGCCCAGAGGGAATTACAAAGATTTTGATGTTTAAATTATCCAACTAGAATCCAGAGATTTATTAATCTAGAGCTAGGAGTTCAAAACCCACTACAGTATCTAGGGAATGTAAAGTCAAGAAATTAAATAAATCTGAACAACAACACACACAAAATGCTGGTAGAACACAGCAGGCTAGGCAGCATCTATAGGGAGAAGCGCTGTTGACGTTTCGGGCCGAGACCCTTCGTCAGGACTAACCAAAAGGAAAGATAGTAAGAGATTTGAAAGTAGTGGGGGGAGGGGGAAATGCAAACTGATAGGAGAAGACCGGAGGGGGTGGGATGAAGCAAAGAGCTGGAAAGGTGATTGGCGAAAGTGATACAGAGCTGGAGAAGGGAAAGGATCATGGGACGGGAGGCCTCAGGAGAAAGAAAGGAGCGGGGGGGGGGGGGGGAGCACCAGAGGGAGATGGAGAACAGGCAAACAACTAAATATGTCAGGGATGGGGTAAGAAGGGGAGGAGGGGCATTAACGGAAGTTAGAGAAGTCAATGTTCATGCCATCAGGTTGGAGGCTACCCAGCCGGTATATAAGGTGTTGTTCCTCCAACCTGAGTTTGGATTCATTTTGACAATAGAGGAGGCCATGGATAGACATATCAGAATGGGAATGGGACGTGGAATTAAAATGTGTGGCCACTGGGAGATCCTGCTTTTTCTGGCGGACCGAGCGTAGGTGTTCCACAAAACGGTCTCCCAGTCTGCGTCGGGTCTCGCCAATATATAAAAGGCCACACCGGAAGCACTGGGCGCAGTATACCACACCAGCCGACTCACAGGTGAAGTGTCACCTCACCTGGAAGGACTGTCTGGGGCCCTGAATGGTGGTGAGCGAGGAAGTGTAAGGGCAGGTGTAGCACTTGTTCCGTTTACAAGGATAAGTGCCAGGAGGGAGATCGGTGGGAAGGGATGGGGGGGGACGAGTGGACAAGGGAGTCACGTAGGGAGCGATCCCTGCGAAAAGCAGAAAGGGGGGGGGGAGGGAAAAATGTGTTTGGTAGTGGGATCCCGTTGGAAGTGGCGGAAGTTACGGAGAAACTTTGCCTGTTCTCCATCTCCCTCTGGTGCTACACCTGCCCTTACACTTCCTCCCTCACCACCATTCAGGGCCCCAGACAGTCCTTCCAGGTGAGGCGACACTTCACCTGTGAGTCGGCTGGTGTGGTATACTGCGCCCAGTGCTCCCGGTGTGGCCTTTTATATATTGGCGAGACCCGACGCAGACTGGGAGACCGTTTTGTGGAACACCTACGCTCGGTCCGCCAGAAAAAGCAGGATCTCCCAGTGGCCACACATTTTAATTCCACGTCCCATTCCCATTCTGATATGTCTATCCATGGCCTCCTCTATTGTCAAAATGAATCCAAACTCAGGTTGGAGGAACAACACCTTATATACCGGCTGGGTAGCCTCCAACCTGATGGCATGAACATTGACTTCTCTAACTTCTGTTAATGCCCCTCCTCCCCTTCTTACCCCATCCCTGACATATTTAGTTGTTTGCCTGTTCTCCATCTCCCTCTGGTGCTCCCCCCCCCCCCCGCTCCTTTCTTTCTCCTGAGGCCTCCCGTCCCATGATCCTTTCCCTTCTCCAGCTCTGTATCACTTTCGCCAATCACCTTTCCAGCTCTTTGCTTCATCCCACCCCCTCCGGTCTTCTCCTATCAGTTTGCATTTTCCCCCTCCCCCCACTACTTTCAAATCTCTTACTATCTTTCCTTTCGGTTAGTCCTGACGAAGGGTCTTGGCCCAAAACGTCGACAGCGCTTCTCCCTATAGATGCTGCCTAGCCTGCTGTGTTCTACCAGCATTTTGTGTGTGTTGTTGTTTGAATTTCCAGCATCTGCAGATTTCCTCGTGTTTGCTAAATAAATCTGAAACTGTTTTCTTAAACTAGCCACTAAAGCCCATTAATAGTGCCATTCAGCAAAGAAAATCCTCCAACCTTTGCTCATCTGGTATACGTATGATTCTAGAAACTGCTGAAAATCTCAGAAAATAACCCAAACGGCTGCCTGCTTCAGAGCCCAAATAGGGATCCACAAAGAGGAAAAGAAGATGGTCTGGCACTGTTACAACAAAATGACCTCAGTACATATTAGATGGGATTCTGGCCTGATAAATCATCACTTGGAACTCGAATCAGTTTGAGTCTAGCTAAGGAGCAGCTAGAGGCAGATCACATTGTTGTGAGTTCTTCATGGGCCTCCCAAAAGTAATGCAAGGCATTGTACAAATGAGAAAATTAAAGGGGCATGTATCAGAAGCAATTATCAAAGAAGATTTTAAAACACATATAAACTGGGCAAGTTGAGTTATGAGACAATGTCGAGAAAGAATTTCTCGGGGGGTGTGTTTTGGGGTTCTAACATTTAACTGTCATTCATTCTTTGGGGCACTCCTCTGTTTTCGTGGATGTTTGCGAAGAAAAAGAATTTCAGGATGTATATTGTAAACATTTCTCTGACATTAAATGTATCTATTGGATTGTGTACAAGCTGAATATCTAGATCAGTTTCTTGAGTAAGTGTCTGGAGAACAGGTTGTCTTCAGTCTAGAAAAGTGCAACGTCAAAGAGCAAATAAATAAGATTTTTTTTGTACAGGCTCTCTCAGAAAGCATGGCCACAGTATGATGTAATTTTATATGAGTTTTAAAGTGATATAGATCAATTTGAAACCAGGATTTTCATTCTCAACAAACAAACCATT
Source organism: Hemitrygon akajei (assembly GCF_048418815.1). Lineage (NCBI taxonomy): Eukaryota > Metazoa > Chordata > Chondrichthyes > Myliobatiformes > Dasyatidae > Hemitrygon > Hemitrygon akajei. Next base: position 19,212,473 of record NC_133146.1, on the reverse strand, counting down.
GAAGGTTTGACGGACAATTTGCTGCCTTTCTGGATATTAAAGGATTGCAGGTACTTGAAGTCAATGCCAAGAAATGGAGGTAAGATCAGCCATGACCTTGTTAAATTCTGGATGAAGGGCTGAGATGGGCTACTTCTACAGTTTCCATGTTTCTAAGAGCTAAACTCAAGGTGACATCCACATCCCATGAATGGATGTAAAGAAATTCAGCACCACAAGAAGTTGTGAAATATGTCACTGGCAACAGCAATTGGTTAGGATGCAGAAATGACCAATCAGGTGTTGTGTTGGAAGCAGGTTCAACCATAGAGTTCAAGAGATCTAAAAATATTTTGCAGTGTATAAAAAGAAGAGAAAAGGGACAACACAGCTAACTGGATATTTCTAGATAAGGAGTCAATACAGAATAATTGTGTTGAACTATATGAGCTAGATTTCTCATCTACATCCTCATTTTGCAGAAATTCTTCCTCAGCCCATGCAGACTGTAAACACAAGAAGCCCATGAAGCTGAGGGTCTCACCTGAGCGACAGGACCTCTGGGTTCTCCATCGTCTGCTTTCACACCTGACAAGGTTGTTCATAGACTGGCCACAACAGAAGGTGAGGGACGGAGACAGTCCCGAGTGGATGATCACAGCTGCCTCAGCCCGAATCCACCACCACCCTCAGCTTTCTCACTTCCCTCAGTTCACAACCCTTACTCTCACCTCACTCTCCGTCCCTTCTCTCTCTCTCACTCCGTCCTCTCCTCTTTCCCTCACCCTCACTCTCCTCAAACCCACTCGCTATTATTTCTCTACTCTCTCTTCCCCTTTCACCTGTACTCCGCTCTCGTCACCCTCCTCACCCTTCATCCATACTCCTGCCTCCTTTCCTCCCTGTCGCCCTCTCTCTTATTCACATGCCCTCCATCTCCTCTCTTCTGCTTCGCTTCCCCAAACAACAAAAGCACCAGCTTCACTCCGAGACCGAGCACCAAGCTGTCGCCAGGAGACAACAATCTTTCATCCGATTGGCCAGTTCTACGAGCATTCCCATCTATCCTTTGTTTTTATTGATCGAAGGGGAACAGCACCATGGCAACGCGTTTAGGGGCGCGGACTGGAAAGGAAGACCGAACTGTGAGGCGGGGGTAGGCAGCGGCAGCCGAACACAGGTCCCGGTTGCTCGCCACTCTAGGCTCCGGGCAGCGGGAGGCCTAGCGCTCTTTGCCGTGACGAGTTTGCACATCGGTGCGCGGGAGAGTGGCGGAGGACGGATGTGTCACAGCAAAATCGTTTCTTGTACAGTACTAAACAGTTCACCTTTCTGTTAAGCGATCAACAACGACCAAAGAGGTTGGGGCGCTGGGCTGGAGCCTGGGGGGGGGGGGGGGGGGGGGGGGGGATTGCATTAGTTGGAACCGAGAGCAGTGCCCTGAGGATTTGTGGCTGAGTGGATCAGAGGTAGGCAGCTGGGGAGAAATGAAGGGAGAAATAAAGTGAATGAGTGGATAGTGAGGGGACGGACGAATGAAAACCGAGACAAAGAGAGTAAACGAATGAGAAGTGTTAGTGAAGAGCACTCTGAAAGTGAGGAAGATGAACAAGTTCAGAGAGAAGGTGTTGTCATGATTAGGTTTAGTGAGAAGGCTCAAGGAAACATGAAGAAAATTAACCCGTTTGTGCTAACAACAACACTGGCAAATAAGATAAGGGAAATAGTATTTGCAAAAGTCCTTAATGATGGCAACCTATTGGTAAGATGTGCGAATGAGGAACAGCTTGAGAAAGTACTCAAATTAAGAGAGAAAGGAAAATGTAAGGTGGAATACACAGAGAGGGTGGGAGCACGAAATGGTGGTGGATGTAAAGGAGTGATCACGGGGGTACCAATGAGTATAAATATGGAGGAGTTAAAGAGGAATATCAAAGGAGGAAAAGTAATGCATGTTCAAAGACTGAAAACAACAAAGGAGGGAATGAAAAAGGAAAGTGAAACAGTATTGATTGAATTTGAAGAGTGCCAGGGAAGGTGTTCCTGGGTTTCATGAGTTACCCAGTAAGAGTGTATGTGCCAAAGCCATTGAGGTGCTGTAATTGTCAAAGGTTTGGACACATAGCTAAAAACTGTAATAGGTAGAGGAGATGTGCTAGATGTGGGGATGATCGTGAATATGGAAAGTGCGGAACAGGGGTGCAACCAAAATGCTGTAATTGTGGAGGAGCTCATAATGTGGCATATAGTGGGTGTGAGGTTATGAGACGGGAGAATAAAATTCAGGAAATAAGAGAGAAAAGAAAGATCACTTATGCAGAAGCTGTAAGAATGTCAATAATGAACAGGGAGCAAGAGATGCAACAAAGAACAAATGACAGGATTTATGTAGACAAAAAAGCTCTAGTAACATTCACTGCAGGAGTGATTAATAGTATGGCTGAGGTAAAGTCAAAAAGTGAAAAAACTCAGCTGGTTTCAAAGCAGCAATGAACCATTTAGGGTTAGGGCTGTCATGGGAAGAAGTGAGGGAGAACCTCACTAATCAGTCCAGCCAGGAAGTGTCATGGGTTGGTTAATACTAGTTATGGTAATTCTTTTGCAATGGAATGCAAGGAGCTTACTGGCCAATAGCCAGGAATTCAAGCAGTTTATTAAAGAAATGCTTGTAAAACCGGATGTAGAGTGTATTCAGGAGACTTGGTTGAAGCCAACTTTAGACTTTGTGGTATATGGATATACAATGATAAGGAAAGATAGAAATCTAGGGGGAGGAGGGGTTTGTGCTATATTATTCAAGCAAGGTATACCATATAGGGTACTGGAAAAGGGAGATGATCAGGAATACATAGTGGTGGAAGTGTGGGAGAGAGGGGAGGAAGTGGTTATAATTAAATACTATAATCCATGTAAAAGATTGGATTTGGATAGCCTTCTAAGGATACAAGGGCTTCATCCCACCCCCTCTGGTCTTCTCCTATCATTTTGCATTTCCCTCTCCCCCCACTACTTTCAAATCTCTTAGTATCTCTCCTTTCAGTTAGTCCTGACGAAGGGTCTCGGCCCGAAACGTCGACAGTGCTTCTTCTTATAGATGCTGCCTGGCCTGCTGTGTTCCACCAGCATTTTGTGTGTGTTGTTTGAATTTCCAGCATCTGCAGATTTCCTCGTGTTTGAACATCAAATATATGCAAGATAATGGAAAGGATGATAACAAAGGTTATTGTATGAGCTTGAGAAGAGGGGAATGCTGGCAAGTTATCAGAGTGGTTTTAGGAAGGGAAGGAATTCCATGGACTCAGCGATAAGGTTAGAGACTGAAATAAGAAAGGCCCAGGCAAATAAAGAGTCAGTAGTTGCAATGTTTTTTGACATTGAAAAAGCCTATGACATGATGTGGAAGGAAGGATTGTTAATTAAACTGCACAAGATGGGGGTTGGTGGGAGAGTTTTTAATTGGATAAAAGATTTTTTTGTTTGGTAGGAAAATTCAAGTTCAGATTGGGTCAAAATGATCAAATCAGTACAGAGTGGAAAATGGCACAACTCAAGGTAGTGTGATTAGCCCCTTACTTTTCATCATTATGGTCAATGATGTCTTCACAAAGGTACCAGTGGATGTAGGTAGGTCACTGTTTGCGGATGATGGGGCCTTGTGGAAAAGAGGCAGGAACATGGAGCATATAATCAGGAACCTACAAGGAGCAATTGATGAAGTGGTGGAGTGGGGTTATGATTGGGGATGTAGATTTTCAGTAGAAAAAACTCAAACTTTATGTTTCACCAGGAAAAGAATTGAGGTGGGGAAGAAGTTAAGGATGTATGTAATAGAATTAGAAAGGGTTGGATCATTTAATTTTCTGGGAGTTATATTTGATTCACAGTTGACATGGGCAGACCATATCAGGAAAGTTGAGGAGAAATGTAAAAAAGTAATAAATGTGATGAGATATTTGATTGGTAGGGAGTGGGGAGCAAGTTGTTCAGCATTGAAGAGAATGTATGTGGCTTTAGTAAGATCTGTGTTGGATTATGGAAGTGTAGCATATGGATCAGCAGCTAGGTCTCGTATAAGGAAACTGGATGTGATTCAGGCTCAGGCTTTGAGAATGTGCAGTGGGGCTTTAAAAACATCACCAGTATAAGCCCTACAGGTAGAATTGGGAGTAATGCCTTTGGAACTAAGAAGGAAGAAATTGATGGCAAACTACTGGGCTAATTTGCAGGGACACAATGATTCCCACCCCGCAAAAGGAGTGTTGCAGGAGTGCTGGGAGATCGGGAGGTTTCAGAGGGATAACTTTAGTTGGGTAGGGAATGATATTGCTAAAGGATGTGGAGTGTTTGATCTAAGGATAAGTCCTTCAGTGGTTTATCCGGTTGTAGCTCCATGGAAGATCGTACGGCCTGACGTAGACTGGCATTTGTTAGAGGTAAAAAGGAAAGGAAAACATAAAACTGATTTGGTAAGTGCATTTAACTTTTATGTGATGGAAAAGTATAGTGATTATACTCAGGTCTATACAGATGGTGCTAAGGAACCTGAGACAGGAGTGACAGGGTTTGGGGTGGCTATACCAGCAAAAGCAATTGCAATCAGCAGAAGAACATCTGATAAGTTAGCGGTGTATACAGTGGAGATGATGGCAGTGTTGGTTGTGTTGCAATGGGTGGAGAAAGCTAGAGAAGTCAAAGTGTTGATATGCTCAGATTCATCTTCAGTACTAGCAAGTTTAAGGTCTTCTCACTCAAACAGCCGGTAAGATGTACTTTATGAAGTCCTTCAGTCAGTCACAAGAGTTACAAATCAGGGAGGTCAGGTACAATTTCTATGGGTTCCAGCTCATGTAAGGGTGAAGGGGAATGAGAGGGTGGATGAGTTGGCAAAGACAATATAGAAATGCACATTAGTATTAGTAAAGCAGAAGCTAAGTGCATAATCTGGGAAAAAATCATCCGAATGTAGCAAGAAAGATGGGATAGAGAGGGGAAAGGGAGTCATTTATATCAAATACAAAAGAGTGTTACAGCTATTAGGGTAGGCAGTGGATACAGAAGAGGGGAAACTGTGGACTAGGTTAAGGCTGGGGCCCTGTGCACTAAACAAAACATTGAAAATGATAGGAAAACACCAGACAGGATTGTGTGAGGAGTGTCAGGAAGAGGAGTCAGTAGAACATGTAATTCTGAGTTGCAGGAAGTATGGGATACAGAGAGAGATGATGAGAATTAATCTAAGGGAATTGGGGGTGCAGGAATTCACATTAAAAGAGTTACTGGGCATGGGTGAGAGAGCACAGGTCAGGGTGCTTTTAGCTTTCTTAAGGGATACAGGGTTTTTTTAATAGGATACAATGGATAAGCAGGAAAAGGGTACTAGGATGGCCAAAGAAGGAAGGATAAAGTGTAGATTAGGGTATGTGTGCGTGTGTGAATAGGTGAAGGGATTTAGAATGTAAGTCTGTCTTCTGATCCACACTCCGGAGCAGAAGGTGGCAGTAATGCACCATTAAGCTGGGTGCCAACCGCCGTAAAACAAGAAGAAGAAGAAGAGGAGGAGGAGGCGGGGGTAGGGAGAGCGGGGAGATGAAAAGGAGAGAAATGTAAATGGAGGGCAATCATTCGTTCATTATGTGCCATGTCGTGTTGACGTGGGCGATCATAGTCTTTCCGTGACCATAATTGTTCCTGAGGTGGTTTGCCATTGCCACCTTCTGAACAGTCTCTTTACCGAACAGGCGTCCCCAGCCATTATCAATACTCTTCAGAGATTGTCTGCCTGGCGTCAGTGGTCGCCTAACTAGGACGTGATATGCACTACTCATACGGCCATCTCCCAAGACTGCTCCATGGCTTTACGTGACCCTGATCTGGAGGCTAAGCAGATGCTACTCCTTGCCTAAGGGTGACATGCAGACTAGTGGAAGGAAGAAGCGCCTTACATCTCCTTTGGTAGAGATGTATCTCCACCACGCCAATTGGAGGAAAATAGAAGAGAGAAAAAAAAAGAAACAAAATGAGGGAGAAATAAGGACAGGGCAATAAAGAGAAAAACAGAAATATAAGTAAAAAGAAATAATGTAGTTGTAGTTATGTAAGGGTATTCATATAGATTAGTGTGATTCATTGAAATGGAATGAGAACATGGTGGTTGAGATATATTGAGTGAATGTGGATGGAAGAGCAATGTGAAAATTCAAATCAGAGATTGGTAGAGCTCATGGATAAATATTAGGGAAGAGGCAGTGAAGGAAAAAAGTCACAAAATGGTGCTTGGACAAGGGGGCTTTAATTATACGGAGAGACTGGGTCTGTTTTCCCTGGAGCAGAGGGGGCTGAGAGTGACATGATGTAGATTTATAAAATGCTGAGAGCAATAAATGGGATAAATATACATTTCCTTGGTAAGAGAACCAAAACCAGAAGGCATAGGTTTAAGGTGTGAGAAACGAGGTTTAAAGATGGAGTTCAGATGGATTTCAATTGGGGAAAATGTGCAGTTATTCACTTTGGAAGATCAAACTTCAGTGTAGGGTTAGTGGCAGGATTCTTAACCGTGTGGGGGAACAAAGGGATCTTGGGGTTCACAAGCATACATTCAAACCCATGGGAACACTTTCACCAGGAGAACTGCAATATTTCATGAAAGTGGCTCACTCTCAACTTCTCCAGGACAATTAGAAATGGACAATGAGACCATAAGACAAAGGAGCAGAATCTGGTCATTTGCCCCATCGAGTCTGCTCCACAATTCCATTAAGCTGATTTATTATCCCTCTCAACCCCATTCTCCTGCCTTCTCCCTGTGACCAATCAGGAACCTATCAAGCTCTGCTTTAAATATACTCAGTGCCTTTCACTCCTGGAATCATTCTCAAGAATCTGCTTTGGACCCTCTCCAATGTGAGCACATGCTTTCTTAGATAAGGGGCCCAAAACTGCTCACAGTACTCCAAGTGTGGTTTGACCAATGCCTTATAAAGCCTCAGCTTCACATCCTTGCTCTTATATTCTAGACCTCTAGAAAAGAATGCTAACATTGCATTTGCCTTCCTTATCTCCAGTTGGGTGGCAGAGTAGTGATACATCTCTACCAAAGGAGGTATAAGGTGCTCCTTCCCTCCGGTAGCCTGCAAGTCACCTTTGGGCAAGGTGTAGCACTTGCTTCTTCCCTCCCCCACCCCCGTCACAATCATGTGTAGCCATGGCAGGTGGTGTTTGGTCATATGAGCAACTGGTGCATATCACAAGTCCTGGTTATGCCAGGCTGACAACCTCTGAAAGAATATTGATAATGACTAGGGTCACCTGTCTTGTAAAGACACTGCCTAGAAAGAGGAAATGGTAAACCACTTCTGTAGAAAAATTAGCCAAGAACAATCATGGTCATGGGACCATGATCGCTGAATTCATACGACTTGGTGGTGATGACTTCCAACTCAACCTGCACATTGATCTTTAGAGGATCCCTGCACAAGGTCTCCAAAGTCCCTTTGCTCCTCTGATTTTTGAATTTTCTCCCCAATTAGAAAATAGCCTATGCCTTTATTCCTTCCACCTAAGTGCATAACCATACACTTCCCTACACTACATTCTATCTGCCACTTCTTTACCCTTTCTCCCAACCTAAGTCCTTCTGCAGACTCCCTCCTTCTTCAACACTACCTGCCCCTGCATCTACCTTCATATTGTCTGCAAATTTGGCCACAAAGTTGTCAATTGCATCATCCAAATCATTTACATCTAATGTGAATAGAAACACTCCCAAAACTGACCACTGCAGAACACCACTAGCCACCGGCCCTCTTTATTCCCACTTTATTCTCACTCTTTGCCTTCTGCCATTTGCCAATCATCTATCCATGCTAGTATCTGTCTTGTAACACCATGGACTCCTATCTTGTTAAGCAGCCTTATGTACAGCACCATGCCAAAGTCCTTTTGAATATACAAGTAAACAACATCCACCGAATCTCCTTTGTCTATCCTGCCTGTTATTTCCTGAAAGAATTCCAACTCACGTTTGTCAGGCAAGATTTTCCCTTTAGGAAACCATATTGACTTTGGCCTAATTTATCATGTGCTTCCAAGTACCCTGAAACCTCATCCTTAATAATGAACTCCAATGTCTTCCCAGCCACTGAGATCAGACTAATTGGCCTATAATTTCCTTTCTTCTGCCTCCCTCCCTTCTTGAAGAGTGAAGTGACATTTGTAATGTTCGAGTCCTCCGGAACCATTCCAGAACTGAGCAATTCTTGAAAGGTCATTACTAATGCTCTTCAGCTACATCTTTCAGTAAAGCAAAAGTAAAAGAAAATTTATTGTCAAAGTACACATATGTCACCATGAACAACACTGAGATTAATTTTCTTGTAGATTACCAGGCCAGACATGACTATACTGGAAATATCCTCGGAAAGAAAATTTTAAAAAAATGCATATGCTAGAAATGTACAATAAAACCTCAAAAAAGTTAGAAAAACTTTAAATTTCAGTCCATGTCTGAGGGGAAGAAGAGTCAATGACTCTTCCACAGAGCCTTCTGCTAACACTGATTCTGTTTCTCATTGTCAGCATTTTCTATGTTTGTTTTGGTTTTATACTTTGGATAGAATTTGTAGATTTATTATTAGATTTGTTTATTACTGGTACATATACAGTGGAAAAACTTGTCTTGCATTTGGTTCATACAGGTAGAGAGAAAGTGCAGCGCACGTAGATTCTGAGATCAAAGTTCATTTTATGGTAGTAGGTAACTATTAAATAGTCTTGTAATGAGGTAGATGTCTGCCTTTTGAACTCTCTTCCCCACTCCCGTGGGTGTGACACCTCTGACATCGACCACTCACAGTGCGCCTGTCCCCTCCCTCCCTCCGCCCCTGACTACGTTGGTCCATTCCAGCGCCTGGAACTTCCCCTCGCGCCTGTACAGGGCGGCGATGGGCGGAACGGCCGTCAGTTTGCCACATTGCTGGGTATATTTCACAATTTTTCTGGCCTTGCCTGTCCGGGCGCAGCTCCGGAGAGAGGCTGCAGGGCGGAGTTGATGGAACAGTCCACATTCCTGACTGTGGGATTGGCTCGGTCTGCAGCTAGAGCTCTCTGCTCTCGCCCTCTGTCTCTCCCTCCCTCCCTCCCTCCTCAGTCCTCCGAACTGATAGCAGCCTGCAGCATGTCCGCGAAAGCGCTGGCCAAAGGTGAGTGTCTCGGTGCTTGACCCGTGCGTCTATCTATCTCAAAACCCCGTCGCAGCTTTAGAATTGAGATTTAAGATAAAATTAGCTTTATTTGTCACATGTACAGATAAAAATGCAGTGGAATCAGTCCCAGGATGTAATACATGTAATGAGCGCATCTGCCTGTCTCCCTCACGCACCTTTTCGACGGCTGCGCGGACCAACCAGCACTTTACGCAGGACACTTTACCCAGCCTGAAAACTGCACGGCACCTCTTTTTTTTGTAATAGGCATACTATGAATAGACTGAAAATTGAAAAATCACATACTTTTGATTTTATTTACTAATTGAATGGTATAATAAAACATAGTACAACAAAAATAAATCTTACACGTTTAGTAAACTTTTTTTCCTCTGTCTTTATTACGAATCCATTGTCTATAAGCACAGTCCAGATTAATTTCGCATCCGGATGAAAGATACGTCTTAATCCTCATTGGATCATCCAAATGTTCCACTTCTAGTCTGTTTCAGGATTTACAATTGATTGAATTCGTAAGATTGAATCCACGTTCGGAGTTAGATAGATGATAGAGATAGATAGATAGATACTTTATTCATCCCCATGGGGAAATTCAACTTTTTTTCCAATGTCCCATACACTTGTTGTAGCAAAACTAATTACATACAATACTTAACTCAGTAAAAAATATGATATGCATCTAAATCACTATCTCAAAAAGCATTAATAATAGCTTTTAAAAAGTTCTTAAGTCCTGGCGGTAGAATTGTAAAGCCTAATGGCATTGGGGAGTATTGACCTCTTCATCCTGTCTGAGGAGCATTGCATCGATAGTAACCTGTCGCTGAAACTGCTTCTCTGTCTCTGGATGGTGCTATGTAGAGGATGTTCAGAGTTATCCATAATTGACCGTAGCCTACTCAGCGCCCTTCGCTCAGCTACCGATGTTAAACTCTCCAGTACTTTGCCCACGACAGAGCCCGCCTTCCTTACCAGCTTATTAAGACATGAGGCGTCCCTCTTCTTAATGCTTCCTCCCCAACACGCCACCACAAAGAAGAGGGCGCTCTCCACAACTGACCTATAGAACATCTTCAGCATCTCACTACAGACATTGAATGACGCCAACCTTCTTAGGAAGTACAGTCGACTCTGTGCCTTCCTGCACAAGGCATCTGTGTTGGCAGTTAGCACTGGAAGATAGAAATGTTCCAAAGAATCAACAAGAATTGACAATTCTTCAAATTCTGCATTTCAAAGACATTCACATATTAGTGAATGTCTTAATTGAACCAATCTTAACTTTCTCAGAAATGACAAATTTGAGTGTGGAACAAGCTGCCAGCGGAGGATGTTGATGCAGCTTTAATTTCAACATTTAGGGGCAATTAGGATTGGTACATGGTTGGGAGGGCTATGGAACAGGTGCAGGCCAATCACGTTTTGCCAATCGTGTGATTGTTTGTCCAATGCCTTCTAAAAGTCCAAAGTAAGTAACAATAAGCACCGTATGCACATCTGCCACTGCCCCCACCCCTCCCATTTCATCAAAGGACTTTGTTGTTCTACACTTTTAGGATGAGCATCCTTTAACAAATCAGCTCTCGAGCTACCAACACTGGCTCTGCAATCCAGTGCGGACCAAAAACGTTGACTGGTCATTTCCCTCCAGCATTGTGTGTGTGGTGCTCCCCTACACACTGCACGGGTTTGCCCTGGGTGCTCCGAGGCTGCTGTACATCAACGGTCAGCTTTATTCACCATATACATTCACATGGATTAGGAATTTGCTGTGGTGTGTTGGTCAGGGTGTGTCATGCAACAAAATCAACATTCAGCAGGTATAAGGAATTAGATAGAACACATAAGATGTGCATAAATACATGTTATGTATTTACAATGTAAACAGCAATTTAAAATGTGGTTTGAAGTGTAGTATAGTGAATAGATAGAAGGGGATGGGGGGATGCTAACTAGAATGATTGATCAGATTCTTCCTAGAGGGAAGAAACTTTTAAAATGGCATTCATATTTTTAAAAATAGCCTGATAGCACTTTCTGGGGAGGAGCTTTTGGAAAAGGCAGTTTTGCTGGGTGGGTGTGTCTGTAATTTACTTCTGGTATGATGGGAGGGGACTCTCAATCAGTCTACCTCATTCTGCACCTTATTGTCTACCCTGCCCTGCACTTTCTCTGTGAGTGTGACACTTTATGCTGCATTCTGTTATTGTTTCCCTGTGTACTCACTCAATGCATTGATGTAATGAACTGATCTGTATGGAAAGCATGCTAAATAAGTTTTTCACTGTACATCAGACAATAATAAACCACGTTATTGGTTTACTAAGCACAGCCAACTGGGCAGCCGATGAGTATTTGTGTGAGAGAATACGTTGCGAAGATGAGGAGTAAAAGGAGAGGGGCGATGGGACTGGAGGGATTTCTCTGCAGGGAGACAGTATCGATCTCGATTATGACTAGAACTAGAGGTCATAGAATTAGGGTGACAGGTGAAATATTTATGGGGGATCTTCTTCACTCAGGCTGGTGAGAGTGTAGAATGAGCTGCCAGCGGAAATGGCGGATACAAGTTCAATGGTGACATTTAAGAGAAGGTTGGATAGGTATATGGATGGGCGGCGTATGGCAGGTCAATGGGACTAGGCAGAATTACAGTTCAGCATGGACTAGATGGGCCAAAGGGCCTATTACTGTGTGGTAGTGCTGTATAACCATGTCCTGATGGGCCGATAGTCCTCTGTATCATAGGCAAGTTATTCCAATGCTCTGAAGATCCCACCCCCCCCCCCCCCCCCCAGCTTCCACTTGTTTGCACTCTAACCCTGGATATTTAAATGCCATCACTGTCTGTGTTCTCATGACACTGACTATTTACCTCCCCATCGCAGGGTCCCCTGCTCCTGGCCCTGTGCCTGAGGGAATGATTCGTCTCTACAGCATGAAGTACTGCCCTTTCGCACAACGCACTCGCCTGGTGCTGGAGGCCAAGGGAATCAAGTAAGTGGAAGGTGCCTCACTGCCATGCCTGAACCCCTGTGGGAGGACCCAGCCAGGATGTGGCGAGGAGGACTCGGGGTGGGGGGGGGGGGGGGGGGGCGTGGCCTGAATCACATGGACAGATTCGGATTTATTTATCACATGTACATCAATCCGTACTGTGAAATGCGTCATTTTTGTTAACATCCAATACTATTCCTGTGCTGCCACACATTCCAGTGACATGCTCACAGTACGTTCAGCCAAACAACACAAGTAGCAAAAACAAACCTCTGACTACCCCAGAATTCACCGATCACAGGACTTTGACCTTCAGGCCTTGACCCCAGGACTCGTTAATCATGGGACTTTGACCTTTGGGCCATGACCCCAGGATTCACCAATCACAGGACTTTGACCTTCAGGCCTTGACTCTGGGATTCGTCAATCATGGGACTTTGACCTTTGGGCCATGACCCCAGGATTCACCGATCACAGGACTTTGACCTTCAGGCTTTGACCCCGGGACTCGTTAATCATGGGACTTTGACCTTTGGGCCATGACCCCAGGATTCACTGATCACAGGACTTTGACCTTCAGGCTTTGACCCCGGGACTCGTTAATCATGGGACTTTGACCTTTGGGCCATGACCCCAGGACTTTGACCCTCAGGCCTCAACTTCAAGATAAAAACTCATTGCACCCAGCACCTTTGGCATAAAGGCTTGACGGCCACTTTAATGCTGAGGGGTTGGCATGGCCCTGCCTAGGGTGGAAAACTGGGTATGATCTGAACTGTTCTCATTCCTGATTTGCTGCTTTGCCTGAAAATCAAATGAGCAGCAGGGTTATGCGGTGGTCACTGTCACACTTTACAGCGCTAGTGATCAAAAGATCGGGGATCAATTCCCACCACAGTCTGTAAGGAGCCTGTACGTTTTCCTCGTGACCACGTGGGTTTCCTCTGGGTGCTCTGGTTTCCTCCCACATTCCAAAGGTCCACAGGTTAGGGTTTGTAGGTTGTGAGCATGCTCTGTTGGCAGCGAAAGCATGGTGACACTCGCGGGCTGCCCCCAGCACATCTTTGCGTTAACAAGCAACGATGTGGTTCACTGTGATAAATAAAGCTAATCTCATCAATCAAAGTAGATCCTCTTGAATCTAATGCCTTCCTTACACTTCTTTTGTTAGCCATAGTTTTCCTTCACATTTTTACATCAGGGAACAATGCACAATTATTGAAGCTGATTGATGGCATTGGCACTGTGTTATTTTTCTGCTTTTTTTCTTGTGCAGATGTTAGCATCTGAAATGATGCAGATAATAGCAGGGAATGTGCGGGAACACCTCAACGGTTTCGGCAGTATCTGTGGAGAGACTCTCAGTCAGGTGGCCTGTGATCAGCACTGACTTGCTGAGTATTTCTGGCATTGTCTGTTTTTGAGTTAGATTTCTGGTGTCTGCAGCATTTTGCATGTGCATCATTTGATGGGATCCAACCTCTCAGCCGTTTTCCCTGTTTTCTTCAAGGTACGAAACCATCAATATCAATCTGATAAGCAAGCCGGACTGGTTCTTCGAGAAGAACCCCTTCGGCCTGGTGCCAGTGTTGGAGACCTGTGCGAATCAGCTGATCTACGAGTCTCCAATCACCTGTGTGTTTCTGGATGAGTGTTACCCCGGGAGACAGATGCTGCCCGCAGATCCTTATGTGAAGGCCAAACAGAGCATGCTGTTGGAACACTTCCGTACGGTACTGCAAGGGGAGGCGCATTTATAGATGGCGGGTGGGGCGAGAGAGAGGGGTGGACATCTTCTGCGGCACTGGTTATTAACACATTAATATTTCTCTCAAACTCTGTGACCAGTTTCCAAGTTGCGTCTACAAGATCGCTGCGGCTAAGAGAAAATCCGAAGATACGTCCACGCTGGAGGAAGAATTGCAGGCTCACCTCAGCCGGTTAGAACAGGTAAAGATGATTACACAACACACAACAATGTGGGAAGTGGGATATTCATTACGAGAAAAAGTATTAGGCACTGAGAGGCAGGGGATCCTGCCACCCTAATCTCTTCATCAGTGCCAGATTTCCACAGTACCATCCCCTTTTCTTTCTACAAAATTACTGAAGTTTATTCACACAAAATACAAACATCGTATTTACAAGACAGTGGACAAATTCAAGTTAAAATGTGATTATTACTGTCTATAAAACAGTGAATCCCCTGGGAGGCCCACCATTCATGGAAATCCCCCACTGTACCCATGGTGACTACATACGCCCTCTCCAAGGACACCAGGCATGTACATATCCCCGGAAAAGGGGCAGGCAGTTGCCCTGGGAAAGCCCTCGACTGTCCGCTGCCTGAATTCATGAAGGCCCAGGAGCAAGCCCACCAGCAAATCCTCCAAGCGACCTGCCCCTTCGGTAATGGATGTGGGAGCTCGGGGCTGAAGTGTAATCAGAACCTGAGGGGCCATCCCTTCAGATATTCAAATAGATGCTGCAACCTCTCACAGTCCAGAAATGCATGGTTCACTGACTCCTCCCAGTCACAGAATGGACAAGTGGACAGGGTGTCTGTGAACCTGCTTAAAAACCTGTGCATGGTACTGCCCTATGCAGCACCTTCCATTCCCCTGTTCACAGTGGACAGGGAAAGGACCCCTGCCTAAAGAGATTTCCTCTGGGGACCTTCCTCCATCACCGGATGGTAAAATAGAACCGCCCTGGTGAGTCTGGTTGGCAGACGAAGGCAAGGAAGTGAAGGGTGTGCGGGAGCAGCCTGCACGAGAACTGCTGTGGTATGTCACAGAGAGGCAAGGTGGGCATTGTCGCAATGCGGCTCACGTTATGTGAGACCCTCCCCCTGAGATGTATCTCGGGCCTTGGGTCTGCTGAGCTGGTGTTAGCACAGCTGGGACCCCTCCATGCTCCCGAGCCTCCTCGATGCCCACCATCATGGGATGGGGACCAATCCCCCTCATGGCCAGAGTACCGTTCCTCGCTGGCGTTGGCCACCCTGCATGCAGCAGCTCTCGATAAACTGGAGCAACTCCAGCAAAGCGGTGTGACTGATGCTTGCCACTGGAAGCCACGTGCCCTCCTGCAGGCAGCGACACCGGCGGAGAATGTGTGTTGCCAGCGCAGGCTGTCGTGGAGGGTCGTCGGTGTGCGAGAATCTGCACAATCCTGAGCTGGAGAGCCAGCAGCTGGGTGAGCACGCGCACCAGCGACTGACTGCCCTACTCAATTGGAAGACCCAGGACTGCAGCCTCCAGTTGCCCCTGAAGAAGTCCACCAGCCTCCTCTGGGTCCTGGAGGCAAAAGCAGTGGGCAAGACCAAAGTGACCAGCTAGTACCAGGTCGTGGAGGCCAACAACTGAATTATTCCTAGTGCACGAAGTAATCCTGACCAGTGTCCCAGGCAGCCAGAGACTGTTATCTCTGAGTCTCACCAGTTCACCAGCCAGGCCTCCTCAGTGGAGCTCAGGTAGAGGAGGTGCCAAAGGTCCCAACCCCTCCAGCGGGCAGTCCACCTGCCACTGACTCACCAAGCACACTTTTCCCAGTTGACCCTTACAGAGGAGTCTGCCGAGATTGTCTGGGAGTCTTGCATCCTCTGCAACTCAACGGGGTCAGTGACTGTGAAGAGGACGACATCGGCGCCAGTTATAAGGATGACCTCCTTATAAAGTTGTAAAACCAAACCCATCAGTCTCTTACAGAGGAAGCACGGGAATGGCTCTGTGCAGACAGAGTATAGCTGGCCTGACATGAGGCACCCCTGACACAACCCCCTCCCAAAACACAAGGACGCTATCAAGGTCCCATTGACTTCAACAAGGCACTCCCCAGCAGCATACAACAAAATGTGGCCCAAGCCCAAACGCGTGCACAGTCCCAAAAAGTACTTGTTGTCCACCCTGTCAAACACCGTCTCCTGGTCAAGGGAGAGAAAGGCGACTGACAGACCACTCTCACAGGATAGGTGAATCAGACCTCGGACAAAGTGGATATTGTCCTGGATGGGCCGTGTAGGACTGATTAGGGTGGACCACTTGAGCCAGCATGGAGCCCAGGCGACTGGCCATCGCATGGTCAAAGATCTAATATTTGGCAATGAGGACAGATACTGGGCGCCAATGCTTTAGACAATGGAGGTACCCCTTTTCTGGCAGCAGGGCTACAACTGCTCTGTATCTAGAGAGGAGCATCTCGCCCGTTTGCCAGGCTTACCCAATACCCTGGTATAATCAACCCCCAGGATGTCCCTGAAGGCCTGGAGGAATTCTACCGTCAGCCCATCAGGCCCCTGACACTTGCCTCTCCATAGCTGGTTGAGGGCTCCAAACATAGCAGAGCACTCAGGGCTAATCCTTGGTAAATCCTCCCATGTGTCCTGTGTGCATCCGCACCAGACAGGTCTGGCAAGAATAGAACCTCATTAAGTATTATGTATTGCATTGAACTGCTGCTGCTAAGTTAACAAATTTCACAACACATGCTGGTGATAATAAACTTGATTCTGATTCCATCAGCAGGAACACCCTCCATGCCTTTAATCCCCTGCTCAAGGCCAAAAACTCATTTCTCACAGACTGCAGGCAGAAAATAGTCTTCTCTTTCTATTCTGCAGATGCAACAACACATTCACATTCCCAACAGTCTCAACCATGACTTTTAAAGTGCCGCTCCCTACCGACTGGTTTGTACAGCACATTGCACAGCGTTTTTCAAAGTCAATCATTTGAAAGGGTGATCCTCTTCGCAAGATTTAACTCCAGAACTCACTGTCTCTGCATATGACTTTGATGCAATATCTTCACCATAATGGTCACTATGTGGTCCGAATTCGACATCACTGCTGGGAATAGACAATCATACAATCAGCAGAACACCAGCAAACAGTCTTTCAAAAAGAACAGTTCAGAGAGAAGAGGGAAAATAGAAGTTATCTGTGGATAGGCAGAGATGTCCATGTGGTAGAGGGGAAAAAATCCTCATTTTTGTCTCCGAGAGCTGCCTACTCTTGCTCTGGCTGCACTGACGTCTAAAGCCCTTGTCAACCAGTCGCCCTGGGCTAAACACTCCAAAGGGGAGGGGTTCCCACTGTTACCAAATGTAATAAATCATCCCCGCTCAGAACAAAGTTTAAGACTCAAACTTTGGCAGCCCACCGGCTGCAGCCACTGCTCAGCACTCGAGAGACACGGACCGACAACTTCACAAAGCAGAGTCCTTCCAGGAAGAGAAACTGCTCCAGTCCACTGTCAAGATGACACTCCACAGTCCCAGAACCTTCTGGCGGTCTCTAAACTTGTTCTTTTAGGATCTTGCTGCAATTTTCCAACCTCAGGAAAGGGAGCTCGTATAGTGTGATCCTCCCTCAGTGCCACCCCTCGAGCCCACATTAATTTTAAGTCTAGTTTCCAATCTCAGTTCCCAAAGGAACTTCCAGACTGAGTAAGGCCATCTGAAGAGTGGGCTTAATTCTGGGAGAAGGTGGGGGGCATTGATCCCAGGGTCTGCAGTGGCTGTGGAAGGGAGTCAATATTAGAAAATTGAACAAAGTGCAGGAACAGGCCTTTTGGCCCAGGTGTTCTGGGCCAACCATGATGCATGTTTAGAATAATCTCCTCTCCCTGCACATGGTGTGTATCTCTCAATGAATTGCCAGCTTATTTGTCTGTCCAAATGCTTCAAATATTACATATGTGCTTCCAATACAACCCTGACAGCATGGTCCGGGTATCTACTGCTCTCCAAGTAAAAAAACAAACTTCTCACTAATCTCCTTTAAATATTCCTCTCTCACCTCTGGTATTTGCCACTTTCACTTGATAAAAAAACACTTTATCTACCCTATCTGCACCTCTCCAGTTTTATATACTTCCATCAGGCTGCCCTCAGCCTCTGACGCTCCAGAGAAAACCGTTCAACTTCTGGTAGTTGAT
Source organism: Hemitrygon akajei (assembly GCF_048418815.1). NCBI lineage: Eukaryota > Metazoa > Chordata > Chondrichthyes > Myliobatiformes > Dasyatidae > Hemitrygon > Hemitrygon akajei. The sequence goes on along the minus strand of NC_133146.1, from coordinate 19,194,334 downwards.
ACTCCCTAAACCACGTAACAACCTGGTGAATCTCTCTGTGTGTGACCGTCTCTCGCTGCTCCCAAGGGAAGGCCCCAGCATTTGAAACAGTCTCTTTTCTCTCCCTCAATGTTGTCGGAGGCTGGTACTGGCTGCGGTTTATTGATTGGACTGTAGTTCACTCGGACGCTTTCAGTTTTTTGCCCCTGTGCAGTCTTGATGAAGGATCTCGGCCCGAAATGTCGACTGTGCTCTTTTCCATAGATGCTGCCTGGCCTGCTGAGTTCCTCCAGCATTTTGATGTGTGTTGCTTGGATTTCCAGCTTCTGCTGATTTTCTTTTATGTTTTTTATATTCTGTGTTTGCGCCCGTTCTTTCCTATTGCTGTTTGCACAGTTTGTTTGTAGTTTTGCACATGTGGGGTGAGGTTTGATGTTCTTACTGCCGTTTGCAGTTTTTTTTTGTTGTTCGAGGTGGGGTTGATGCTTTTCTTTTGAACAACTTCCACGGTTCTCTTTATTTCATGGTTGTCTGGAGAAGAAGAATCTCAGAGTTGTATACTGCATACATACTTTGATAAAAATAAATGCACCTTAAACTTTGAATCCAAGCTTCCACAACTTCCTGTATTGCGGTGACCGGAACTGCATGCGGCACTGTCAAAGTTTTATACAGTTGCAATACAGCTTCCTGTTTTTGACACTCAGCATCCTGGTCAATGAAAACAAGCATGTCATACATAGTCTTTCAGAGAGCACCCCAAGATCCATTGCTACATCACTGCTGCTAAGGGTCCAATCATTTGTTGTACTTGCTTGTGGCAGTTAGCATAACACTTCATGGCGTTGGTGATCTGGGTTCAATTCCTGCCGCGGTCTATAAGGGGTTTCTACATCCTCCCTGTGACTGTGTAGGTTTCTTCCTGGTGCTCTGGTTTCTTTCTAGGTTAGGGTTAGTAAATTGTGGGCACGCTATGTTGGTGCCTGAAGCATGGCAACACTTGCAAGCTCCCCACAGCACACTCTCTGATGGGGAGAAAGCAGGAAAATGGGGTTGAGAGGGATAACAAATCATGATGGAATGGCAGAACAGACTCAATGGGCAAAATGGCCTGATTCTGCTCCGCTGTCTTATGGACTGTTGGTCATTGATGCAAGTGACACATTTGACTGTTATGTTTCGATGTACGTGTGACAAATAAAGTAATCTATATAAACTCCCAAAGTGTACCACGCAGCACTTGGCTGGATTAAACTCCATCTGCCGTTTCGGGTTGGGTCCCTTCAACGACTGTCCATTTCCAGCCGGTCTGCATCCTGTTGAATCCTTCGTTACTGTTCCCAGCCCGTGACTCTCCCTTGCTGGAAGGATGAATTGTCAGGAGCCAGGGGTTTGGAGCGTTGGGGTGTGTGAAAGCTCCATTCTTCTCCTGCTCCTTGTGTGTGCAGTCCTCAGTACCTGCTCGGGTGTTGCTCATGTGTATGCTGTCCCTTATACCCCACTGATCTCTGGATCTTTACAGCATTTGGCTGAGTCGAAGACCCTGTTCTTTGGAGGTGACCAAGTGACCATGGTTGACTACATGCTGTGGCCCTGGTTCGAACGACTGGAAGCCTGCTCCTTGAGCGAGTGAGTATCTAGGGTCATAGAAAATGTACAATGCCCAAAGAGGCCATTTGGCCCATCATCTGTACCAGCTGAGAAGGATGTGCTGGAATCGGGGGAGAAAAACTATCTGTGACTGTACCCATAAAAGGGCTGGTTATGGTAAAAATCCAGAGAGTCCATTCAGGAGAGGAATTGGCCTATATGTAACTCCAGAACCATTGATGTGGTTGGTTCTTACCCACCTTCTGAAATGCCCCAACAAGTTGCTAGCCACAGGTTAGTTGGGACAGATGGTAAATGCTGCATTTCACTTCATGTTTTGAGGTTTCACTGTATGTTTCAATGTCTTGATAAACAATCATTGGCCACTTTATTAGGTAGGCCTACGTATTTATGCAAATATCTAATCAGCCAATCATGTGGAAGCAACTCAAAAGCATGCAGAGTTTAGAAGTTCTGTTGTTCAGACCAATCACCAGAATGGGGAAGAAATGTGATCTAAGTGACTTTGACCATAGAGGATTATTGACGCCAGACAGGATGCTTTGAGTGTCTCAGGAAGCCATTGATCCCCTGGGAATTTCACACACAAATCTCTAGAGTTTACAGAGAATAGTGTAAAAAAGCAGAAAAATAACATACAGCAGTTCTGTGGGGGGAAAATGCCTTGTTAATGAGAGAGTTCAGAGGAGACTAATTTAAGCTGATAGGAAGGTGACAGTAAATCAAATAACCACACGTTTCAACGGTGATGTGCAGGAACATCTCTGAATGCACAACATGTCGAACCTTGAAGTGGATGGGTTACAGGAGCAGAAGACCACGAACGTACACTCAGTGGCCACTTTATTAGGTGCAGGAGCATGATAGCTTAATGGTTAGCACAACGCTTTACAGTACCAGCGACCTGGGTTCAGTTCCCGCCGCTGTCTGTAGGGAGTTTTAACATTCTCCCCGTGACCGTGTGGGTTTCCCCCAGGTGCTCCGGTTTCCTCCCACAGTCCAAAGACCTACTGGTTGGTAGGTGAGTTGGTCTTTGTTAATTGTCTTGTGAGTAGGCTAGGATTAAGTCGGGGGATTGCTGGACACACTCCACGTTGTATCGTAATAAATAAAGAAACTGGTCATTGATATACATATGACAAATACAGCCAGGCTAATCTAAATGCCAGTCTTGCTGCTGTGTTATTAATTATTTGAGACACAGCACAGAATAGGCCCTTCCAGCCTCTCCACCTGCAATCCCCTGATAGTCACCTATACTGTAAAACATTGTGCTAATCATGTGGGAATGATCACAGGAGAAATTCTAACTCACTGATTGGTAACTGAGACACAAGCAATGCCCTCCCTATTGGCTGTCAGATGACAGAGAGAAAACCGTTCCTCTGTCGATGGGCAGAGTCCCTTCGCCAACCATCGTTTTCCCACCACAGATGCTGCCTGACCGCTGAGTTTCTTTGTGCTTTGCTTTGGATTCCATCACAAAAGTCTGCAGATGCTAGAAACCCAAACCAACACACAGGAAATGGTGGAGGAGCTCAACAGGTCCATGGAAATGCATAAACAGTCTTGCACTTTGGGTCAAATCTGTTCTTCAAGACTGGAAAGGAAAGGGAAAGATGCCAGATTAAAGAGGTTGGGGGGGGGGGGAAAGGAGGCAGCTAGCTTGAAAGTGATAGGTGAAGCCAGGTGGGTAGAAAAGATTTAAGAGCTGGAGAGGAAGGAATCTGCTAGGGGAGGAGAGTGGACCATAGGAGAAAGAGGAGGAGGGGACCCAGAGGGAGGTGATAGGTAGGTGAGAAGAGGCAAGGGACTGGAGTGGGGAATAGAAGAAGAGGGGAGGGATTTAATTTAAACCAGGAGGAGAAATCGTTATTAGTTTCATCCGGCTGGAGGCTACCCAGGCAGACTATAAGGTATTGCTCCCCCACCCGAGTGTGGCCTCATCTAGTGATTCCTTCACCTGAAGCCTCTGGTGAGCTGCCCAAGTTCTGGTCCGGTATTAGTTATGGACTCTCATTGAATCTCTCTTCCTGTTGGACAGGTTCCTGGATCGCACCCCAGCACTCAGGAGCTGGATGCAGGCCATGATGAAAGATCCTGCCGTCAAGGCAACGGCCATTGACACTGCAGCCCACAGAGGCTTCTACAATCTGTACAGTCAGCGGAGCCTGGAGGCTTGTGATTACACATCCTGAGCCCGGACTGCTGGACCCGCACACAGTTGTGGGTCGCTGTTCTTCCAATCATGCTGCTTTAGCTTCTCCTCACTGGGATTGTATCGTCTGTCGTCACACTGTTGGGATGTACTTCTGCAACTACTGACTGGGTTGTGTTGATGAGCTCTGGTGTCTGGTTGGTGGTGGAATTGTTAAGGCAAATTTGTGTAAAGGATAATTGAATTTCAGCTCATTAAGTTTAAAAAGAGTTCTCTGTCCAACAGGCTGTTAAATGGGTATATTTTAATTTCTGAAGGATTTATTTTGCCTCTGTAATACTGGTCCTGAACATTATTTGATAAACATATGGTCTATATATATATACTCAGCACGTCCCTCAGTGGATTTAATCTACTTTCCTTCCTGTTGGTGTTTGAAAATAACTGCGTGCTGCTTCTGTCACTGCAAAATAATGTTTATTTCTGTCTCTTCATGTAACAACACCTCTGTCCTCCACTGGACCAATACACTGGGAACACAATGGCTGATTGATTTTCTGTAAGGCCAATGTTAACTGTGCTCACTCCCATCCCCGAAACTAATGAGAGTCAAGTCCACCCATGATCCTGATAAACTCTTTATACCATAATAATCTTTCATTGAACTGGTTAAGTCCATTAATGGGAGCCTTTAATTAGACTCAAAGGATCTCACTACACAGACCTATAGACCCTGCGTCAGCTCTTTGAAAGAACACTCCAATTTGTCCAATTCCTGTCTATTTTCCCCACAATACCTTGTAAATTATTCCTTCTGAGAAATATTGAGCCAAACCTCTTTTGAAAGTTCCACAGATCTACTCCCACCAATGTCCTCTTGGCCAATTCAACTAAAAATGTTACTGGTCTTCTACAAATTATCCAATGTCCCCTGTAGTGTCACGTCAGTAGAAACAAACTCTTCATAATTTTAAGCACCTCTTATTAATTCCTTCTGAACCTTCCCTTTAGCACGGAAAAGGAGCCCAGCCCTACTCTTATTCCCTCCTTGAATGAAGCCCTTAGTTTTGGCATACTCCAGTAAATCTTTGATACGTCTTCCCTTCCACCTCAACATCATTCCCAAAGTGTAGTGCCAGAACCTAGCTGAGGTAAAAACTATCTTCCATTTTCTCTACAACCCCTTGCTTGCCCTCCAGTCCCCTTCCAAGACTTGTGAGACCCAAAATTTACTAGCTTCAGGGAGTTCTGCAATCACTGTAATGGCTGGGAATTAAAATTCAGAGTCCATGAAATAATTTGGATTAATGGGCTGAAACTGGCTGTACTGTTTATCCACCCCTGGTGAGACCCATCTGTAACACTATACACACCAGGGGCTGGACACTAAATAGATCAGAGATCTGTGTGGCGGCATTCAGATGGTTAGACTCTACAGCAGTGAAGTTAAATTCTTCTGGGCTGCTGCACCTCCTTATCCATCCCTAGATGGGAGTGCTTTCACCTCAGGCACTGAGGCTCAGCCTGTGACAGTCAGAGGAGGGAATTGTGTCCTCACCTCAACAGAGCCACCCACACTCTACATATTGATAAAAAGCAAGTGGAGCGTCTCAAAAAGGCTTGGGTATTACCTCTAGCCAGAACTATAGGAAGGATGTAGAAGCTTTGGAGAGAGTGTAGAGAAGATTGAAGATTGACGTGCTGCCTGCTTTAGAGAGCACGTCTTATCAGGGTAGGCTGAACGAGCTGTTTGGAGCGGCGAAGATGAGAGGTGATGTGACAGAGGTGTACAAGATGTTCAGAGGCATAGATGGTGCGGATAGCAGAGGGTGGAAATGGTTAAATCAAAGGGGCATAATTTTAAGGTGATTGGAGGCAAGTATGGGAGGAGTGTCTAAGGCAGATCTCTTTTAAAAACAGGGAATGGCGGGTGCATGGACTACACTGCCTGGAGAGGTGCTAGGGGCATTTAAGAAACTCTTAGATAGGCACATGGATGTAAGAAAAATCAATGGCTGTTTTGGATGGAAGGGTTAGTGATCCAAACCATTTTGTGGGCCAAAGGGCCTGTATTGTTCTATGTTCCAGTATGGTGAGCATTACAAACTGTTAGTATGTCCGTTATCCACACAGCTTCAAACATGGACCCTGGTATTCGGGCTGCCTTCATCCCAGGTTGTCCTGGGAAAGGACCTTTAAACAGAGAGAGATTGGGTAATGTTCATACTCAAGAGGGCTAGGTGAACGTCCTTGTACACAGGTACACGAAAACAAATGTGCAGCTTCATTAGGAAGGTAAATCACTTGATGCACAAGATAACTCAATATAATTTAATTGGGCCTTGGTGAGGCCTGTATTCTCCAGTTTAGTAAAATTGTGTAGGCCTCCGTTAGTCTCGATAGACCATGGATTTGCACCTTGGAAAGTTTCCAGGGCGCAAGCCTGGGCAGGGTTTTTTTTTATGGAAGACCGGCAGTTGCCCAAGCTGCAAGTCTCCCCTCTCCATGCCACTGATGTTGTCCAAGGGAAGGGCATTAGGACCCATACATACAGCTTGGCATCGGTGTCATCGCAGAGCAATGTGTGGTTAAGTGCCTTGCTCAAAGACACACAAGCAGCCTCAGCCAAGGCTTGAACTAGCAACCTTCAGATAACTAGACGAATGCTTTAACCACTAGGAAAATAAAAGATCTATTAAAACTTAACACATCTTAAAGTATTTGACAGTGGCTGCTCCCCAGCTGAGGATTTTAGGACCATGGAGGAAATTCTCAAAATAAAAGGCAGGTTGCTAAGGACTGAAAAGGATCGACTAGAGGGCAGGGCTTTAGGGAAAGTTTAAAGGAGGCAAGTGTTTTTTTAATTACATAGAGAGTGGTAGGTGCCAGTTAGGTGCTACCAGAGTTTAGGGTGAAAGCAGATGTGATAGGAACATTTAAGAGGCATTTAAACAGCCTGTAAACAGGCAGTGATTAGAGGGATATGGACCACAAGGTGCTGGAAATCTGAGGCAACAAACACAAAACACTGGAGGTCAGTAAGCAACTATGGAGGGGAATAAATAGCCAATGTTGTGGGCAGAGACCCTTCCTCAGGACTGGAAAGGAAGGGGGTAGAAAGCAGAAAGAAACGGAGGACAGGCTGGCAAATGATAGATGAGAGGGAAGTTCGGTGGGTGGGGGAGGGGAATGAAGTAAGCTGGGAGGTGATTGGTGGAAAAGGTTAAAGGACTGACAAGAAGGAATCTGTTAGGAGAGGAAGCTGACAATGGGAGAAAGGGAAGGAGGAGAGGTGTTGAAAGGAGATGATGGGCAGATAAGGAGAAGCCAAGGGGTAAAAGGGAAGCTAGAATGGAGAATACGAAAAAGGGAGAAGGGGGGGGGGGGTGGGGAGAAACTATCAAAAGTTTCAGAAATCAATGTTCGTGCGATCAGGTTGGAGGCTACCCAGCCAGAACATGACGTGTTGCTCCTTCAAGGAAGCGGAGGAGAGCATGGACAGGCACATCACATTTCCACACTTACTTTCTTTGAGACCGTGCCTTCCGGATCTCGATGTCTCAGCCAGGAAAAGCATCCTCCCCACATTTACTGTCAGTGTTGGTTGTTCCAGTGAGATCCCCAACCATTCTTCTAAAAAAAATGCGGAGTCCAAGGCTACACATTCGCTCCTAGTGTAACATCTATTATCCAAGGGAGTAGGTGAATATTCACTCAAATAAATCTTTTGTACAAATGCACGGGGGTTAGAATAACACTATAACAGCACTTGCAACAGGGGTTCAATTCCTGCCACTGCCTCTGAGGAGTCTGTACACTCTCCCAGTGGCCGTGTGGACTTCCCTCCCACAGATGTATGGATTGGGAGGTTAACTGGTCATATTGGTGTAATTGGGTGGTGTGGGCTCGTTGGGCTGGAAGGGTCTGTTACTAGACTTGGCCACCAGCATCTCACCCTCCCTCCCACCCACTCCCCATTTCCCTCCATGCCCTGACCAATCAAGAATCCAACAATCTCTACCTCAAGTGCACCCAATGACCTGGCCCCCAGAGCCGCAGCGTGGGCAACGAATTCCACAGACCCACCATCCTCCGGCCAGAGAAATCTCTCCTCATCTGCGTCCCGAAAAGGATGCCCCTCCATGCAACACCCCCACCCCGCCAATCCCAGAACTCCCACCGTAGGACACATCCTCTCCATCAAGGCCTTCCAATGTTCAATAGATTTCAGTGAACTCCAGTGAGGACAGAGGCGGAGAGTCATCAAGCACCCTCTCCCTCATCCCAGAATCATTCTCATGAAACCAACCCCCCTCCAACAAACCCTCCCTAATAGCAGCACATTCCCTCCTAGACAAGGGGCCCCAAACCACCCACAACACTTCAAGTGAGACCCCACGTTACATCCCTGCTTCTGTATTGTGCTTATCTTTAAATTTTAAAAATACACAAAGTACAGAAATACAGAGTGCTCCATGTGTAGTCTTTATTCTTGTACTTAAAATGTTTTGTAATAATTACCAATACTTGCCTTTCTTGATCATTAGATTGGTTTTTAGTGAGGTGTATACAAAGCCAAAAAACAATTAACTTCCCCAGTTAAACAGTCCTTTGCCTTCCAGTTATGGTCACCACGAGCTGTCCATCATCCTTACTGTTGCCCACTCAGTCACTGTCCATTGCCACTTCTCACCCCATCAAAATCCCTCTATTGCCTCTCACGTTTCTATTGAACCCTGCATCATGAACATTGAATCTGTTCCAGTAGTGCCTTTAATTCTCACTGAATAATAAAGTGTGTGTTTACTGCAAAATATATTCCGTTTCAACAACTGGATCTGTAGTAGCTGCAAATCCCGCCAGGGCTGGCCTCCCTCAGGAAAAGGGAATGCTCGGTCAGCGGCTGCACCGAAGAGCAGTGGGCACGGAGTGGTGGCAATGACCCTTGGCCAATGCCAACTTTGGCACCCCTGTCGTGCAGGGCAAAGCGGGCTGGAGAATGGCGATGCCCGAGGAGGAGGCAGCCTTGGCTGGGCCAGTAGTGTCTTCACCCACTGGAAGTCTGGGGGGGTTTAGTTGCCGAGTTCATCTGCCGCAGAGGTGGACAGGTGCCTGGACACGAGGGCGAGAGGCCAGCATCTCGGGGCCTGATGCCACTCTGACTTACCCAGGCAGAGGCCTCGAGGTAGCCGTGCACCATCCCACCGCCTAGCTGGAAGCGTGGCTGGTCTGTGTCTCGGGCGGGCCGTACTCCCGCACCAGCACCGTGGCGTTGCGCTGCATCTCGGCCAGCATGTGCCTGGCCCGGGCCAGCAGCTGCCTCCGCGCCGCCAGGCCAGCCAGCAGGTTGGGCTGCTGGGCCGAGCGGAGGCCGGCCGGGATGTTGAGCTGGGGCAGGGCGGAGCCACTGCCCAGGATGAAGTGCTGGAGGCGGCCGTGGCGCAGCGCCAGCTGCAGCAGCTCCAGCAGGTCCCGGAGCCGAGCTGGCAGGCAGGAGCGGTGCCAGGCGGCGGGGGGCAAGCGGGCCAGCAGGTGGAGCAGCGCAGTCTTCAGGTGGTAGCGGCGCAGGCCGCCCGGTCCGCTCAGCCGGATCTGCTTCTGGTGCAGGAAGGCAGCGATCTGCAGGCAGGCCAGGTGGCAGGGGCTTAGCGGCAGCCGCTTGCCCACCCAGTTCAGGAACCGCTTCTCGTAGACGGCCGTGCTGAGCTCCCAGACGGTTCCATGGTCAGGCCTGCGGCCTGGCTGCGCCTCGGGTGAGTCCCAGGCCGGTGTCAGGTACATGTCGGAGCCTTCGTACTGCACCACGGGGCAGAGGTGGAACAGCACGACCTTGCCGGAGCGGAAGCGGATCCGCAGGGAGCCGGGGCGTTCCAGATCCTGGAATCCCAGCTCAAAGTCATACTTGTGCGAGATCCTGGCCCAAGCCTTGGTGAGGGCGGCCTGGAACCACCGCATCACCGGGCCCCGGGACAGATAGGGGGCAGTAGGGGCCCACAGCAGCTCGTGGCTGGCAGCCGGGTCCTGCTCTCCGTGCACCAGGCACAGCATGTCGCGGGCCAGCTGGGTGTCGCCACAGCGACAGGCGCCGGGCTCCGGGCCCAACACGCGAACGGCGCCATGAGTCAGGAACTCGGGCCCTGCCGCCGGCATCAACTCGGCCTGGAAACGGTAGGGCTCAGGCGGGCTGAAGGGCACCAGCAGGTCACAGGCCAGCGGCCTGTCCAGACGCCAGTTCTCGTAGAGGCTCCCGACGCCGACACACTCCTGCAGCTCCATGTCAAGCTCGCGGTCGCACACACTCCGCACGGCCTCCAGCAGGTCGTCGGCAAAGCCTTCCACCATCTCCCTGGTCCGCGACACCTCGTCCGCCGGCAGCCGCACGCTCTGCTCGTAGAAGCAGGCCAGAGCCTGAAGGTCAGGCAGCGAGGCTAGCGGTGGCAGCTCCCCGCTCTCCGGGCCCGCCTCCCCGCCCACCAGCAGCCGCAGGGCACGCGGGCAGCCGACCAGCCCGCAGCCCCACAGTGCCAGCAGGAGGAGGAGAACACCGGCGAGGGGGTAGGCTCCCCACGGCCCCCAGCTGTCGCCGTCCTCGGCCTGCGGCTCCTCAGCCGTCACCACCACCGGTGCCGCCTCATCCAGCTCCCGCTCCAGCCGCAGTTTCTGAGCCTGCAGCTCTGCCTCCCGCTCCTCCATTCGGCCGAGGGCTTCCCGCTGCGCGGGCGGCGGCTCGCTCAAGATGGCGCTCACCAGCAGCCACACGGTGATAATCGGGGCCGGCATGGCAGCCCAGACCTGTGGAGAGAGGGAGAAGCAGGTGAGGCTTGGTTTCCAGAGGCGAGGGGCAAGCCTAGAGAATGTGAGGGACTAGGCAAGGCCGGGTGTCTGGTGTAACTGGGTGATATTTTTGGGATATAGGCCTCTGTGCAGACCAAGTTGATCAGGACATGGGTCAAGATCCAGATGGGGGATAGTTTGAGGGAGCTGGGCATTTTCTCTTTGGAACAAGGAAGGATGAGGCAACTTGACAAGATGATAAGAGATATAGACTGAGTGGACAGAGACTTTTCCCCCCCAGAGTGGGAGCGGCTAATACAAAAAGAGAGCATAATTTTAAGCAACACACACAAAATGCTGGTGGAACACAGCAGGCCAGGCAGCATCTACAGGGAGAAGTACCGTCGACGTTTCGGGCCAAGACCCTTCGTCAGGACTCCGGAAGGGTCCTGACGAAGGGTCTCAGCCTGAAACGTCGACAGTGCTTCTTCCTATAGATACTGCCTGGCCTGCTGCGTTCCACCAGTATTTTGTGTGTGTTGCTTGAATTTCCAGCATCTGCAGACTTCCTCGTGTTTGCATAATTTTAAGCTGACTGGAGGCAAGTACGGTGGTGTGGCGGATGGGGAGGAAATGTCCGAGGTGAACTTTATGACAAGCGCAAGTTCAGGAGGGACCACGAGTCCTCCTTAAGTCACCCCTCAGGATCGAGGATCTCTTATTTTCATTCTGGTGGTATTGGCCCGTACTGACTATGCAGGCTGATGTGGGAACCACAGATTCATTCACAGACTCACGGGACTGTAGTTGTGCTCCTTGGGCAGTTTGGTCAGGAACTCTACTGTGCCCCTGATGCATAGCCGATGCTCTCAATACCAGTCCGAATTCCCTTTCTCCCGCGATCCGTAAATATCCACAAATATAACACCTGCCTCACAGTTCCAGCGACCCAATTTTACTCCTGTGTGCAAACCCCACACAGACACTCTCCCTGTAACTGTGTGAGTTTGGTACTCAATATCCCTCCCACATCCCCAGGGCAGCGGGTTAATTGCTGTGGTAAATTGTCCCCGGTGTGCAGCTGAGAGGTGGAATTTGGGAAGGTTAATGAGAATGCAGGGAGAATAGAAAATGCGATGGTTGTAGGATTGGTGTAAATAAATAAGGCATAGCATCATCTTCATCTTTGGAGCTTCCCAAACATAGTGTGTTAGTTGTATAAAGACAATGTCTGGGCAAGGATAGCCTGGGGCAGTTGTCGTCATGTGAAACCACTGGAATCCCCTCTGCTTACTACAGAGGAGATAGGCTGGTGAGGGGGTGGGGGGGGGGGGTGGTGGCAGGGATGAACACAACACTGTGTAGCGTACAGATGAATGAGGACTCGATAGTGAGACTTTTCGAGGAAGTTCTTCCTAAAACATAGTGCTCCCAAAACACAGTGAAGGATGCCAGAGACAGGAATAACGGAAGGATGTGGAACGCACCCAAAAATGAGGGACAATTGCTTTACTAACTTCAAAATATCATCGGCTGTCCGCTTGAAGTTTTGACGGACTTTTAACACCTCTACTGCAAATAGTGATTGATCTTTTGAGTAAGGGATTCAAATATTTACAATTTACCAAATGGTCAATATCTGTGCAAAAATGGCAGACTTCTGTCCTGGCTTCAGAACAGAGTGGGTGACCGGGGCCATGCGTTCTCCTTGCGCAGAAGCAAAATTAAAATGTATTTCAGTCGTAAGACTGCCCGTGTTCTGGGCCTAGTTATTTTATTATCGACAATGATAATAGATTGTCAAGGGATAGAAATGTAAGCTAATTACTAGAAGCCTCAGTAAGGAATCCAGGTGAAATTTCTTTGCTGAGTGTTCGGAGTATTTTAACACAATGTGTATCTGAACAGGAAAAGCAAAGATGCATTTAGCAGAGTTGGCAAACTCATGAGGGAAAAGGATAGGGTGGGAGGAGGCTTAGGTGAAAATTTTGATTCTGATATTACAGATACATGACATAGAAACACGTTTCGATAAATAAGGGGGAAATCTCTTTGAAACCTATCAAATATCGAAAGGTCTAGATAGAGTGGACCCTAGAGCAGGGAATCGAACCAGAGCGCACAGCCTCTGAATACAAGGACGTCCCTTTAGAACAGAGATGAGGAGGAATTTCTTTAGCCTGCGGGTGGTGAATCTGTGGAATTCATTGCCACAGATGGATGTGGGGGGCCAAATCATTGGGTATATTTAATGTGGAGGTTAATAAGTCCTTGATTAAAGGGCGTCAAAGGTTATGGGGCGAGAGCAGGGGGAATGATTTTGAGAGGGAAAGTAATTAAGCCATGATCGAATGCCAGAGCAGACTTGAGGGGCTGAATGGCCTAATTTTCTCCTATACCTTCTGTTTTTATGGTGTCCATGGGCAGCACAGATAGTGGACTAAAGGACCCATTTGTATATTTCATCTCTCTATCACTAGGAACACCCTTGGACAGGGGGATTGGTCAACAGACCCATCACTGTATCTAGGACGTGAGTGGGAGATGGGGCTTTGATAGAGATTGGTCTCCTGTCTGTACGTTACCCTGCGTGGACCATCTCTGTCCACCAAGTTTGCGTATGAGCAGAGATAAGCTGTTTGCACAATTCAGATACCACAGCACAGGGTGAAACTTTGGGTGGTAGTATAGAAAGGTATTTTAAAGGCAGCGTGGTTATAGCCTGGAACTCTCTGCCAGAGGGTAGGTGGGAAGGGAGTCAGAAAGGGCCTTTGAAAGGGAAAAGAGAGGGGATGGGTGGGATGGGACAGGACAGGACACTCTACTGTTCTGTGTGGTGGGGGGGGGGGGGGTGGATGAGCTGTTGTTCCCTCTGGTACCGCATAAAATAGTGTGTGTGAACAACCAGAACTGGAGGAGTTTGTGCAGTTCATGCTGCATGGGCTACAGGCATGGGAGTGTTTCCGAGATGTGGTCACTGCTGTAATGTACAGCAAGTTCCCACGAGTAAAACATAGAACAGAATATAGAAATCTACAGCACATTACAGGCCTTTCGGCCCACAATATTGTGCCAACCATGTAACCTACTCAAGAAACTGCCTCGAATTTCCCTACCACATAGCCCTCTATTTTTCTAAACTCTGCGTACCTATCCAAGAGTCTCTTAAAAGACCCTATTGTATCTGCCTCCACCACTGCCACTGGCAGTGCATTCCACACACCCACCACTCTCTGGGTGAAAAACTTACCTCTGATATCCCCCTTGTAACTACTTCCAGGCACCTTAAAACTATGCCCCCTCATGTTAGCCATTTCAGCCCCGGGAAAAAGCCTCTGGCTATCCATATGACCAATGCGTCTCATTGTCTTATACACCTCTATCAGGTCACCTCTCATCCTCCGTCACTCCAAGGAGAAAAGGCTGAGTTATTCTCATAAGGCACGCTCTCCAATCCAGGCAACACACTCGTAAATCTCCTCTGCACTCTCCCTAAAATGTCCCGGGATGATTTGTTCCACTGTAGTGTTGAGTGATGGGTGCTTGTGATGCAGACCGCAACTCTCATTTCTCTTGCTCTGAGTGATGTCTTGGACAATTTTACATTCCCTGAGGGGGTAGGCCCTGCCTTGGTCGTCTGAACAAGGGCAGCAGCTATTGGGGTGCAAAAGTGGAAACATCAGCCCTTTGCAAGATCTGCCCTCGAGTAACTGTGCCTTCAACAATTAATGAGTAGTACAGCACAGAAGCAGGCCCTTCAGCCCATCTGGTCCATGATGACCAATGCACCCTCTCAGATAGTCCTAGTTGTCCACATTCGACTCATGACCCTCCAAGCCCCTCCCCTCCATGCACCCACCCAAATACCTCTTAAATGTCAAAGCTGCACTCAAGGCAGATACAATTTGTCAGGTCACCCGTCAGCCTCCTTAGCTCCAGGGAAAACAATGATCTAATCTCAAAGGCATTCACCTCTCAGACAACATTCTGGTGAATCCTCTCTGCACCCTCTCCGGTGCAATCTCTCAGCTAGAATTGGAAAGGGACGCAGATGGTGACTGATCTTGTGAGTAGGAAATTCAAATATTTACAACTTACCAAATGATCAATATCTGTATTAAAATGGCATCTTTCTATCCTGTGGACGACAGGGGCCATGCTGTTCCCTTTGGGCACTAGTCAAATATGTTTTAATCATAAGAGTGTGTGTATTCTGGGCCTAGTGATAGAAGTCAGAATGGTGTGTGACTGAGAGTAAGCACACAGGAGCTTGTAGCTCCATCCTCCTGCTGCCTTGATGGTAGCAGTTATGGTTTCAAAAGATGCTGAGGATGTTCTACGAGGCTGTGGTGGCCAGTGCTATCATGTTTGCTGTTGTGTGCTGGGGCAGCAGGCTGAGGGTAGCAGACACCAACAGAATCAACAAACTCATTCGTTAAGGCCAGTGATGTTGTGGGGGTGGAACTGGACTCTCTGACGGTGGTGTCTGAAAAGAGGATGCTGTCCAAGTTGCATGCCATCTTGGACAATGTCTCCCATCCACTCCATAATGTACTGGTTAGACACAAGAGTACATTCAGCCAGAGACTCATTCCACCGAGATGTAACACTGAGCGTCATAGGAAGTCATTCCTACCTGTGGCCATCAAACTTTATAACTCCTCCCTCAGAGTGTCAGACACCCTGAGCCAATAGGCTGGTCCTGGACTTATTTCCACTTGGCATAATTTACCTATTATTATTTAATTATTTATGGTTTTATATTGCTATATTTCTACACTATTCTTGGTTGGTGCGACTGTAACGAAACCCAGTTTCCCTCGGGATCAATAAAGTATGTCTGTCTGTCTGTCTGTCTATTGAATCTTGGCAAGTGAAGTGTGCGTTGCAGTCAGGGTGTACGTGATGGAAGGGTGGTGAATGGAATGCCAGTCAATCAGCTGCCTTAGTTTGGTGAAGAGAAAGCTGCGAGAAGATCTAATAGATGTATATAAAACAATGAGAGACTTGAACAAGGTGGATTTTGGGTGGCGATTCCCTTTGATGGGCAGTTCAGTGCTTGAGTATAGATGTAAAAAGGGAAGAGAATTAAAGGTGCCATCAGGAAAATCATTTTGATATCAAGAATGCACCATCTTCAGGTGTAGTGGAGGCAGATTCCATCGTGGCCTTTCAAAAGCTGTTCTGAGGGAATTCTTCTGCCACTACTCAGTCATGGTGAGGGGAGGGGGCAAAGAGGGGAAATTTGCTTCTAGTTCTAGGTAAAGGCAGTGTTACACCAGGAAACATTTAAAGAATACAGGGAGTGGACAGTGTGGGGTGTAGCTGTCAGGCAGGTTCCACGGCAGGGTGCAAACACAGCATTGTGAAAAAGGGTAGAGTGCTTTCCTGACTAATAAATTCTCAGGCTTCCAGCCAGGTACAGATACCAATCTTAACCAACATTTTGATGACACACTCTGTCATCTTCATCAGGGATGATGCCTGGGGGGGGGTGGGGGGGGGGTGATGGGACTAGCTGTTTTCTTCTTACAGAGAACTGGTGTGAACTTGATGGGCCAAATGGCCTGCTTCCTGCTGTAGTCACCCTTGGCTCCAACATCAACTCATTATCCTGCCTGTCAAGCCCTCAAGAATCTGAGACTTCATTCGATCACCTCCCATTCTTCAGTACACAAGAATGTAAGAAATAGGAGCAGGCCATATAACCATATAACAATTACAGCACGGAAACAGCCCATCTCAGCCCTTCTAGTCCGTGCCAAGCGCTTACTCTCACCTAGTCCCACTGACCTGCACTCAGCCCATAACCCTCCATTCCTTTCCTGTCCATATACCTATCCATTTTTTTAAAAAAAATGACAATATCAAACCTGCCTCTACCACTTCTACTGGAAGCTCGTTCCACACAGCTACCACTCTCTGAGTAAAGAAATTCCCCCTCATGTTACCCTTAAACTTTTGCCCCCTAAGTCTCAACTCATGTCCTCTTGTATGAATCTCCCCTACTCTCAATGGAAAAAACCTATCCACGTCAACTCTATCTATCCCCCTCATAATTTTAAATACCTCTATCAAGTCCCCCCCTCAACCTTCGACACTCCAAAGAATAAAGACCTAACTTGTTTAACCTTTCTCTGTAACTTAGGTGCTGAAACCCAGGTAACATTCTAGTAAATCTCCTCTGTACTCTTTCTAATTTGTTGACATCTTTCCTATAATTCAGTGACCAGAACTGTACACGATACTCCAAATTTGGCCTCACCAATGCCTTGTACAATTTTAACATTACATCCCAACTCCTATACTCAATGCTCTGATTTATAAAGGTTTCTTCACCACCCTATCCAGATGAGATTCCACCTTCGGGAGCTATGCACCATTATTCCTAGATCACTCTGTTCTACTGCATTCCTCAATGCCCTACCATTTACCATGTATGTCCTATTTTGATTAGTCTTATCAAAATGTCACACCTCACACTTATCAGCAAATTTGCCACAACAAGCCATCTGGCTTGTTGAGTCTGTTCCGCCATTCAATGAGTTCATGACTCATCTCCACCTACCTGCCTTTTTCCCCCATATCCCTTAATTCCCCTACTATGCAAAAATCTGCCCAACCTTGTCATAAATATATTTACTGAGGTAGCCTCCACTGCAGTATCAGCTGCAGTTCCCCAGTTCAATAAGATGGACTCTTGACCCCACAGTCATATTTGGTCTCTTATCTAAGAAAGGATGTTCTGGCATTGGAGAGGGTCCAGAGGAGGCACACAAGAGCAATCCTGGGAATGAAAGGGTTAAAATATGAGGCACATTTGACGGCTCCCAGCCTGCACCTGCTGGAGTTTCAAATAACGGGGTGGGAAAAAGCTCACTGAAACCTATAGAATACTGAAAGGCCCAAACAAAATGAATATGAAGAGGAGGTTTCCTATAGTGGGGGAGTCTAGGTCCAGAGGGCACAGATAAAGAGAGTATCTTTAGCCAGAGAATGGTAAATCTGTGAAATTCATTACCACAGACGGCTATGGGGCGAAGTTAATGGGTACATTTAAAATGGAGGTTGATAGGTTCTTGATAAGTCAGGGCACCAAAGGTTACAGGGAGATGGCAGGTGACTGAGGTTGAAAGGGATAAAGCAGCCCTAGAATGGCAGAGCAGACTCAATGGGCTGAATGGCCCAAGTCATAGAAAGGTACACAGGCCCTTCAGATCATCTAGTCTGTGCTGAACCATTTTCACGACCTGCTTGGGTCTAGCCCTCCATACCCTTACCTTCCATGTACCTATTCAAACTTACGTCAAACATTGAAATCGAGCTTGCATACACCACCTGCGCTGGCAGCTCGTTCCACACTCTCACAACCTTCTGAGTGAATTTTTACCCCATGTTCCCCTTAAACTTTTCACCTTTCACACTAGTTGACCTATGACCTCTACATGACCTCTAGTTGTAGTCCCACACAAACTCAGTTGAAAAAGTCTGCTTGCACTTACCCTATCTATAACCCTCAATTGTATATACCTCTATCAATTCTTCCCTCAATCATCCACATTCCAAGGAATGAGGTCCTAATCTATTCATTCTCTCCTATAACTCAGGTCCTTCAGAACCAGCAACATCCTTGTAAATTTTCTCTGGACTCTTTCAACATTATTTACATCTTTCCTGTTGGCAGGTGACCAAAACTGCACAATACTCCAAACTAGGCCCCACCAATGTCTTAAACTTCAAGATAATGTCTCAGTACTTTGATTTATGAAAGCCAATGTGCCAAAAGCTTTCTTTATGACACTGTCTAAATGTGGCACCCCTTTCAATGAATTGTATTCCCAGATCCCTTTGTTCTACAGCACTCCTCAGTGGCTGACGGTTCACTGTGTACGACCTTGCACTGGTTTGTCCTACTGAGGTGCAACACCTCATACTTGTCTGCATTATATTCCATCTGCCATTTTTCAGCTTAATTTTTCCTCTGGTCCAGTTCCCACTGCAAGCTCTGATACTCTTCCTTACTGTCCTCTGCACCTCCAGTCCTGGTGTCATCTGCAAATTTGCTGATCTAGTTAACCATAGATCATTGAAGACAAACAACAATGGACCCAGCACCGATCCCTACAGCACTCCACTAGTCACAGGCCTCCGGCCAGAAAGTTAATCATCTACTACGACTCTCTGGCTTCTCCCTCAAAGCCAACATCTAATTTACTTCCTCACCTAAGTGACTGAACCTTCTTGACCAACCTGCCACATGGGAACTTGTCAAAGACCTTGTTAAAGTCCGTGTAGACATCATCCACTGCCCTGCCTTCATCAACTTTCTTCGTAACTTCCTTGAAAAACTGTACGATTGGATGGACATGACCTACCATGCTGACTATCCCCTAATCAGTCCATGTCTGTCCAAATACTCACTCATTGGCTCGCTTAGAATAACTTTCCCACTATTGATATCAGGCTCACCCACCTAGAATTTCCTGGTTTATTGTTAAAGCCTTTCTTAAGCAGCAGGGCAACATTAGCTATCCTCCAATCCTCTGGTACCTCCCCTGTCGCTAAGGATGATTTAAATATCTCTGCTAGGCCCCGGCAATTTCTGCACTTTCCTTCCACAGGGTCCAAGGGAACATCTTGTTAGGTCTTAGATTTATCCATCCTAATTTGCCCAGGACCTCCTCCTCTGTAATCTGTACAGTGTCCAGGACCTCACTGCTCTTTTGCCTCACTTCTATAAACACTGTGTCCATCGCTTGAGTAAATACAGATGCAAAAAAAAACCCACTTAAGGTCTCCCCTCTCTTTTGGCTCCACAAGTAGATTACCATTCAGATCTTCCACAGGGCCAATTTTGCCCCTTGCAATCCTTTTGCTTGTAACATGTCCGTATGACTTAACTCATATGTCTTAAGGTCTTATTATGGTCTGCACTTTCTCTACAATTGTATTCTGTTATTGTTGTACCTTTGTACTACAGTGCAACATTGTGCAAGAGCTTTTCACTGTACTTTGCCTTATGTAATAATAAACAAATTCTAATTCCAGCCTTATCTTCCCACCCCCATTCCCCTGCCCAAGGCAGCCCCTTAGCCCCAGGAATCGGCAGCATGAACATTCTGACTCCAGCACTGATCTAGGTGTGATCCCATCTGCACCTGGTACAGCTGCAGCCAAGCCCCCCGGCAACACAGACTGACATTGTTGTACCTTTCTGTGCCCTGGAGCGCATGGAGCCGCAACCTTGCTGTTTATTTAGCGCGTGTCTGCTTTTCCACGAGGCTGAGTTGCTAGCTCCACGATCAACCCAGCCAGATTCGAACCGGGGACTAGTCGCTTCGGTGCGGATTCCACTACACAGCCCGCCAGTTACCGTTGTACCTGTCCCCAGGTCCTGTCGAACAGCTGGGTCTCACGGTTCCCCACAGTGTGACTAACATCCTGCACCTTCCCACTGCTGTGGGGACAACACACAATCGCCCCTCCACCTCGTCACTGCTCACAGTGCCCACCCCCAGGTGAGAGGAGAGTTGGCTCACAGCCCACAGAGAGCAAGGCAGAAACCATGGAGGAACTCGGTGGGTCAGGCAGCATCTATGGAGGGAGAAGATCAGGACACAGTCCGACTTGAGACTCTCCATCAGGACCGGAATGAACGAGCCAGTACTAAAAGGTGGGTGGAGTGGGCGGCAATCGCTGGCCGATGTTCGGAGGATCCAGCTGAGAGGGGTTATGATGGGCGGGCGAGGTGGGAGGGTAAAGAGTGGAAATTATGCAGGAAGACTGCTGGGGGTGACAAAGGGCTGCGGAAGTGGAGGGGACAGACCAGCAAAGACGTGTGGTTGGCTGAGCACATGGTCGGGGAACAGAGAGCAGAGGGTAGAAGCGGTCAGGGAGGGTTTCACTACTCCCGCCTCCTCCAGCGTGGGAGAGACTCGGCAGCAGGTCCCGGGTCTGCACACACGACATGTAGTTGGTGAAGTCCAACAAAGTTTATTTTCGGACAACAGAAGTAGAAATAGATACCAAATCGCGGGGGAAAAGAGATGATCCCACATTTACACGGCTCCTTGAGCATGGCAGGACATCGCCAGACATTTTAACTTGCAAATTGAAGGACACAATCCACGCAGACGCGCCCTCGGCCCCAACCCCCGGTCCCTCTCCCTCTCCCACTGGCGCCCTGTTCCAGTCGCTGCTTAGACACAACTCCGCCAAGATCCCCTCCTGATATCCGGAGTTCCCGAGACTCCGAAAGGGGGTGGAGGGGTCTCTCTCGGTGGCCCGGGGGCTACAGGGGACGGAGTCCAGCCTGGGACTGACTTGCAAATTCACTCACCTTGGTCGGGCTGCCGGACGTCCCGGCGCTCTGCTCCGGGGGAACTGGCTGACGCCACCAGGCAGACAGTTCCTTTCTCTGCCTCGGCTCTTACTCATTTCCTGTCGTTCCATATAAGCCGAGGAGTCTCGGCGGCGAACCACACCACTGCTTAAAGATACAGAGCGGGGGCTGATTAGAGTTCACTCAGCCCATCGCGCCGGTGCTGGTCCACGAAGGGCTGCCCAGTTCTTCAAGGGCTGTGGATGGGTTGTTCCAGAACTGCAAGCCTTGGGTGAACTAACACCAGGCATCATCCTAACCCTCTCACCCGTTGCTTTAACTCTGTATCCCGTCCCAGGGTAAAATCTGTTAAGGGAAGCGTTCCCTTCCTAATTAATCTCGATAGACAATCTGTAATGTTATGTTATATAGAAGAGAACAACTTGCCTCTTCTATTCCAAGTTAAAGACACATTTTCCACTTTTCTCTGCTCTGGGTGAATCTCCTCTGCAGTACATCACCGCTCGCCAGACCTGCGCACACCCAGCAGTGCCAGAGTAACCTCCCTGCTCTGATATTCGGTGCCTCCACGGAGGGGCAGGTCCCGTGTAACAGCCTCCGAAAAGTTTCATGGGTTCTGTGTACATTTTAAACCTTATTTACCTTTAATTACTTTCAAGGCCTCTGTTTACCGACACACCTTAACCCTCTAATCCCTTCTCTTGATGCAATATCACTCGTCACTTCTCTGGTCAACTGGCCAAGCCCTCCGTATCCACCAGCACTACATACCCCTCGCTCCCTCCACCCCCCCCCCCCCCCGCCCACGTTAACCTGTTTAACTGAAGAAACTCCCCCAATGTATCTCCACTGTAGTTTTGTCCTCACCCTATCTGAGATCTTCCCTCCCGAACCTTCCTGCAACTTAAAACTAACTTGTTTTCTTTCTTTCCCAGCTCTTACACCAGAGGGCACAATTTTAAGGAGATTGGAGCGAAGTATAGGGGGATGTCAGAGGTAGGGAGTGTGTGGAACGCACTGCCGGGGGGGGGGGGGGGGGGGGGGTGTAGAGGCAGATACATTAGGGACATTTAAGAGCCTCTTAGATAGGCACATGGATGGTAGAAAAATGGAGGGCTAGGTTGGAGAGGGAAGGGGTAGATTGATCTTAGAGGCTGTACGGTAGCGTAGTGGTTAGCACAACGATTTACAGTGCAGGCGACCTAGGTTCAATTCCCGCCACTGCCTGTAAGGAGTTTGTACGTTCTCCCCATGTCCGCATGGGTTTCCCCCGGATGCTCCAGTTTCTTCCCACAGTCCAAAGGCGTACCAGTTAGCAGGTTAATCGGTCATTGTAAATTGCCCTGTGACTAGGCTGGGGTTAAAAGAGGGGATTGTTGGGTGGTGTAGCTCAAAGGGCTGGAAGGGCCTATTCTACACTGCATTTCAATCAATCAACCAATAAACAGAGTGGAAAAAAAGGAGTGGCCAACATGATAGGCCAAAAGGCCTGTACTGCTCTATGTTCTATTTAACAAAGTGCTCCAGACATGAATGTGTTTCTGTCTCCACAGATGTTGCCTGACCTACTGAGTGTTTCTGGGATTTCCTTTTCACTGTCAACCGCACAGACAATCCCTTCACAGCCTCAAAAAGGAATGGTGAGGGAGAGGGAATGAAACTGCAAAGATACTAGCATGGATAGAAAATCGGCTGATGGACAAGAGGCAGAGAGAGGGAGTAAAGGGGCATTCTCTGGTTGGCTGCTGGTCACTCGAGGTGCTCTGCAGGGGTTAGTGTGGGACCCCTTCTTCTCATGTTCTTTGTCGATCATTTGGATGATGGAATTCATGTGTTTGCAGCCAAGTTTGCAAATGATATCAAGGTGGGTAGAGGAGCAGATAGTATTGAGGTAGCGGGTAGGCAAATTAGGAGAAAGGGTAAAAAAGGGGCAAATGAAATATAGTGTTGAAAAGTGTATGGTCATGCACTTTGGTAGAAGGAATAAAAGTGTAGACTATATTCTAAATGGGGAGAAAATTCAGAAAATTAGAGTGTAAAGGGTCTTGGGAGTCCTCAAGCAGGATTATTTAAAGGTTAACTTGCAGGAATGCAAATACAATGTTTGCATTCATTTTGAGAGAACCACAATATAAAAGCAAGGAAGTGATGCTGAGGCTTTATAAGGCACTGGTTAGACCTCATGGAGTATTGTGAGCAGTTCTGGGCCTTTTACGTATAAAAGAGATGTGCTGGCATTGAAGAGGGTGCAGAGTTTGGGAATGAAAGGGCTCGTTTAATGGCTCTGGGCTTGTACTCACTGGAGTTTAGACAAATGAGGGAAATCTCATTGAAACCTATCAAATATTGAATGGTCTAGATTAAATTTGGAGAGGATATTTGCTATCACGGGAGAATCTAGGACCAGATGGCAGAACCCCCAACTTAGAACTGGGATAAGGAATTTTTTCTTTAGCCAGTGGGTGTTGGATCTGCAGAATTCATTGCCACAGGTAGCTGTGGAAGTCAGTTCATTAGGTACTGCATATTTAAGGTGATAGGTTCTTGCAGTATCAGTAGTGAGGACCAAGAAGATATGGACAAGGGAGATGCAGGAGCACTTACAGGACTGTTTTAACACTTTATTTTCTCTTATTATTATTGATATATTGCTTAGCTTTGTTAATCAGTTATTTGCCAATTTAATTATTTATTGTATATAATGACTCAATGTATCTTTTTTTGTTAATCTTCAATAATAATTAATAAAAAGATTTTAAAGTGAAAATGAAAGGACTGCTTTGAGTCAGTGGACTGGACAGTATTCAGGGATTTATGCTCAAGTCTGATTGAATACGCCACAGTCGTCACTGACTTCATTAAAACCTGCGTGGATGAGTGTGTGCCTATGGGAACATACTGTGCATTCCCAAACCAAAAACCATGGATGAACCAGGAGGTTTGTCGCCTACTGAGGAATAGATCTGGGGCATTCAAGTCTGGCAGTCCAGGTCTGTACAGAAGAATCAGGTACAACTTGTGGAGGGCTATTTCAAGAGCTAAGGAACAATTCCAATGATGTTGGAGGCAAAATTGGATGCATATCAACTCTGGCATTACTTCCTACAAAGCGAAACCTAACACAATGAAAGATGGTGATGCTTCATTCCCGGATGATCTTTATGTTATGACGACAACTGCATTGGTGCTGCTTTCTGCACCCATGCTGAGCTTGTTGACTTAATCAACTTTGCCTCCAACTTCCACCCTGCCCTCAAATTTATCTGGTCCATTTCCAAAACTATCTCTACCTTCTCAATTTCTCTGTCTCTATCTCTGGAGACAGTCTATCTACAGATATCTTTTCTAAACTCTCACAGCTATCTTGACTGTAAAAATGCCATCCCCTTCTCTCAGTACCTCCATCTCCGCTGGCATCTGTTCTCAGGATGAGGCATTTCATTTGAGAACTACTGAGATGCCCCTTTTCAAATAAAGGGGCTTCCCTTCCTCCACAATCAAACACGGCCCTCAAACACATCTCTTCTATTTTGCATACAGCTGCCCTCACCCCATCCTCCCGCTGCCATACTAGGGATAGGGTTCCTCTTCTCCTCACCCACTACCCTACTAACCTCCATGTTTAGCACATGATTCACTGTACCCTCTGCCATTTGCAACAGAATTCTCACAACCAAGCACATCTCCCCCCCTTACCACTTCCCGCAGGGATTGCTCCCTACGTGACTCCCTTATCCACTCTTCCCTCCCCACTGATCTCCCCACGTGCAAGCGGAACAAGTTCCACACTTGCCCATGCACCTCCTCCCTCATTACCATTCAGGGCCCCAAACAGTCATTCCAGGTGAGGTGACATTTCACCTGTGAGTCTGCTGGAGTCATCCACTGTATCCAGTGCCTCCTGTATATCAGTGAGGCATGATTTGGATTGGGGGACTGCTCTGTCTGCTAGGAAAAGTGGGATCTCCCAGTGGCCACCCATTTCAATTCCACTTCCCATTCCCATTCTGACATGTCAGTCCACCGCCTCTTCTACTGCCAAAATGAGGCCACACTCAGGTTGGAGGAGCAAAACCTTATATTCTGTCTGGGTAGCCTCCAACCTCATGGCAGGAACATCAATATCTCAAACTTCCAGTAATTGCACCCCCCCCTCCACCTTTCCCCATTCCTGTTTGCCTCTCTCACCTTATCTGCTTACCTGTCCATCACCTCCCTCTGTGCTCCTCCCCCTTCCCTTTCTCACTTGGTTTTCTGTCCTCGCCTATCAGATCACAGCCAAAGCAAACAAAATGCTGGGTATCCTGCGAAGAAACTTCCACTTGTAGTAAATCCGTCAAGGTCACGGCATACAAGACACTCGTCCATCCAAAGCTTGAGTATTGCGCGGCCATATGGGATCCCCATCGAGCTAACAGTAAGAAGTCCATCGAAAAAAAATCCAACGCTGTGCTGAACGATGACAGCAGGAAATCCAGTGTCACCAACATGCTCTCTAACCTTCAACGGGAACCACTTGAAAGCCGACGTACTAAACTAATCACAACACACACAAAATGCTGGTGGAACACAGCAGGCCAGGCAGCATCTACAGGGAGAAGCACTGTCGACGTTTCGGGCCGAGACCCTTCGTCAGATGCTGCCTGGCCTGTTGTGTTCTACCAGCATTTTGTGTGTGTTGTTGTTTGAATTTCCAGCATCTGCAGATTTCCTCGTGTTGGTACTAAACTAATCTCCATTTTCAAAGAAGTTCACAACATCACTCCATCAAACATCCAAATTCGTCACAGGGTCTGTTCGACTCGACAGAAAACTGGACCTTACGTACTGGAAACCCCTTCACTCAGCAAGATTTGCTACCAGTACTCCCTCTACCCAAGATCAACAAGAGAGTGGAATCTTCTGCCGCCAGACCTGCGCAGTATTTCTGACGTTAATATTTTTAAAGATAGACTCAATCAAATCAGTTTAGGGTATCTTGTCAAAACAGCTCACTTTACAATTCAAGTCTCACGCCGTTCACACCGACTCCACGTTGTAACAGCCGCCTGGCAGTGCTTGCGCAGTCCCAAGCAGAAGCAGAAGATTCCCCCTTCTCTTTCACCCATCAGCTTCCCAGTTCTTTACCTCACCCACTCCCTATCTCCCAGTTTCAACTACCACCTGCCATCTTGTACTTCTTCCTCCCCTCCCCACACCTTCTTACTCTGACTTCTCCTCTTCCTTTCCAGTCCTGACGAAGGGTTTTAGTCGAAAACATCAACTGTTTATTCTTTTCCATAGATGCCGCCTGGCCTGCTGGGTTCCTGTAATATTTTGTGTGTGTTGCTTTGGATTTCCAGCATCTGCGGACTTTCTTGTGTTAGTATCAATGCCCGTGAATCAATAATGGATGGTTTATATTATGCCCTCCTCTCTGGGCCTTGTGTCCCTCTGATCCTCAGGAGTGGCGTACTAAAACTGGCATTTCGAGTGAATATTCCTGACTCCCTTGGGACCTGGTCTCCAGTGAGGGGGTGTGTGTGTGTGTGTGTGTGTGTGTGTGTGTGTGTGTGTGTGTGTGTGTGTGTGTGTGTGTGTGTGTGTGTGTGTGTGTGTGTGTGTGTGTGTGTGTGTGTGTGTGTGTGTGTGTGTGTGTGTGTGTGTGTGAGAGAGATCTGCCCCTCAACAAAGGTAAGTATGAGACCCTTCCCCCACTGAAGGTCAGTGTGTGTGGGACCTACTCCCCAGTGAGCCAGTGAGAGTGTGGGTGTTTGTGTGTGTGGTGGAGAGAGACCAGCCCTCCCCCCAATGAAGGTGTGTGTGCATGGGACCTGCTCCCCAGTGAGGGTCATTATGTGTGTGTGACTCGTCTCCAGTGAGTGTCAGTGTGTCTGTGGGTCCTGTACCCCAGAGTGAGGGTCAGTGTGAATGGGACCCGTGCCCCAGTGGGTGGCAGTGTGTGTGGGAGACCATCCCCCAGTGAGAGTCAGTAATTCCAGGGGACACATGCCCCAGTGAGTCTCAGTGTGTCTGTGGGACCCATGCCCCAGTGAGGGTCAGTGTGTCTGTGGGACCCGTGCCCCAGTGGGGGTCAGTGTGTGTGGGAGACCATCCCCCAGTGAGAGTCAGTAATTCCATGGGACACATGCCCCAGTGAGGGTCAGTGTGTCTGTGGGACCCATACCCCAGAGAGTGTCAGTGTGTCTGTGGACCCCGTGCCCCAGTGAGTGTCAGTGTGTCTGTGGGACCCCGTGCCCCAGTGAGGGTCAGTGTGTCTGTGGGACACGTACCCCAGTGATGGTCAGTGTGTCTGTGGGACCCATGCCCCAGTGAGAGTCAGTGTGTCTGTGGGACCCGTACCCCAGTTAGTGTCAGTGTGTCTGTGGGACACGTACCCCAGTGAGGGTCAGTGTGTCTGTGGGACCCGTACCCCAGTGAGTGTCAGTGTGTCTGTGGGACCCGTACCCCAGTGAGAGTCAGTATGTCTATGGGACCCGTACCCCAGTTAGTGTCAGTGTGTCTGTGGGACACGTACCCCAGTGAGGGTCAGTGTGTCTGTGGGACCCGTACCCCAGTGAGAGTCAGTAATTCCATGGGACCCGTACCCCAGTGAGGGTCAGTGTGTCTGTGGGACCCGTACCCCAGTGGGGGTCAGTGTGTCTGTGGGACCCGTACCCCAGTGAGGGTCAGTATGTCTATGGGACACGTACTCCAGTGAGTGTCAGTGTGTCTGTGGGACCCGTACCCCAGTGAGGGTCAGTATGTCTATGGGACACGTACTCCAGTGAGTGTCAGTGTGTCTGTGGGACCCGTACCCCAGTGAGGGTCAATGTGTCTGTGGGAACCGTACCCCAGTGAGAGTCAGTATGTCTATGGGACCCGTACCCCAGTGAGTGTCAGTGTGTCTGTGTGACCCGTACCCCAGTGAGAGTCAGTGTGTCTGTGGGACACGTACTCCAGTGAGTGTCAGTGTGTCTGTGGGACCCGTACCCCAGTGAGAGTCAGTATGTCTATGGGACACGTACTCCGGTGAGTGTCAGTGTGTCTGTGGGACCCGTACCCCAGTGAGTGTCAGTGTGTCTGTGGGACACGTACCCCAGTGAGTGTCAGTGTGTCTGTGGGACATGTACTCCGGTGAGTGTCAGTGTGTCTGTGGGACCCGTACCCCAGTGAGTGTCAGTGTGTCTGTGGGACCCGTACCCCAGTGAGGGTCAGTGTGTCTGTGGGACCCGTACCCCAGTGGGGGTCAGTGTGTCTGTGGGACACGTACCCCAGTGAGGGTCAGTGTGTCTGTGGGACCCGTACCCCAGTGAGAGTCAGTAATTCCATGGGACCCGTACCCCAGTGAGGGTCAGTGTGTCTGTGGGACCCGTACCCCAGTGAGGGTCAGTGTGTCTGTGGGACACGTACCCCAGTGAGGGTCAGTGTGTCTGTGGGACCCGTACCCAAGTGAGAGTCAGTGTGTCTGTGGGACCCGTACCCCAGTGAGAGTCAGTAATTCCATGGGACCCATACCCCAGTGAGGGTCAGTGTGTCTGTGGGACCCATGCCCCAGTGAGAGTCAGTGTGTCTGTGTGACCCGTACTCCAGTGAGGGTCAGTGTGTCTGTGGGACCCGTACCCCAGTGAGAGTCAGTAATTCCATGGGACCCGTACCCCAGTGAGAGACAGTGTGTCTGTGGGACCCGTACCCCAGTGAGTGTCAGTGTGTCTGTGGGACACGTACCCCAGTGAGTGTCAGTGTGTCTGTGGGACCCGTACCCCAGTGAGGGTCAGTGTGTCTGTGGGACCCATGCCCCAGTGAGGGTCAGTGTGTCTGTTGGACCCGTACCCCGGTGAGGGTCAGTGTGTCTGTGGGACCAGTGCCCCAGTGAGGGTCAGTGTGTCTGTGGGACCCGTACCCCAGTGGGGGTCAGTGTGTCTGTGGGACACGTACCCCAGTGAGAGTCAGTAATTCCATGGGACCCGTACCCCAGTGAGGGTCAGTGTGTCTGTGGGACCCGTACCCCAGTGAGAGTCAGTAATTCCATGGGACCCGTACCCCAGTGAGGGTCAGTGTGTCTGTGGGACACGTACCCCAGTGAGGGTCAGTGTGTCTGTGGGACCCGTACCCAAGTGAGAGTCAGTGTGTCTGTGGGACCCGTACCCCAGTGAGAGTCAGTAATTCCATGGGACCCGTACCCCAGTGAGGGTCAGTGTGTCTGTGGGACACGTACTCCAGTGAGTGTCAGTGTGTCTGTGGGACCCGTACCCCAGTGAGGGTCAGTGTGTCTGTGGGACCCATGCCCCAGTGAGGGTCAGTGTGTCTGTGGGACCCGTACCCCAGTGAGAGTCAGTAATTCCATGGGACCCGTACCCCAGTGAGGGTCAGTGTGTCTGTGGGACCCATGCCCCAGTGAGGGTCAGTGTGTCTGTTGCACCAGTGCCCCAGTGAGGGTCAGTGTGAGTGGCACCCGTGCCCTGGTGAGGATCAGTGTGTCTGTGGGACCCGTACCCCAGTGAGGGTCAGTGTGAGTGGCACCCGTGCCCTGGTGTGTGTCAGGCCGTTTACCGCAGTGAGATTGGAGTGTTGTGCAGATGAGCCTGCTTGTTATGGGTTAATTACTTGTTCCGCATGGTATTGAAAATGTTGGGAAACTCTGTTTTGACATTTTGTTCTCTGATGACTTTTTCCAGCTCCTCCCACTTCCCAGCTTAGGGTTTGTGCAATCCCACGATGATCATGGGATTGGTCTGTTGTGCTGCTCACTCTATGTGCTCTGTATAATTGTATATGAGCAGTCCCTCTGCTCTCTTTGGCCCCCAGGTTCTCAATATAGCAAAGAAAGCCCAGCAGTGTCTCTACTGTCTGCAAAGGCTGAGGAAAGTCCACCTCCCACTGTGGTGAACTACATATACCTGTCTGGTCACGCCCCCCCCCCCCCACCCCGCTGACTGCTCCTGTGGCTCCTCCCACGGACCCCGGTATAAAGGCGATTGGAGACACAGCCCCGGCCTCAGTCTCCAGAATGTTGTGTGGTGGTCAATTGCTGCTTGTTCTTTCTTCCACCCAATAAAAGCCGATATCTCGCCTCACGTCTCCGAGAGTTATTGATGGTGCATCACCCACCCCCCCATCCTCATCACATTCTACAGGGGTTGTATTGAGAGCATCCTGAGCAGCTGCATCACTGCCTGGTTCGGAAATTGCACAATCTCGGATCGCAAGACACTGCAGCGGATAGTGAGGTCAGCTGAGAAGATCATCGGGGTCTCTCTTCCCACCATCACGGACATTTACACTACACACTGCATCCGCAAAGCAAATAGCATTATGTCCATACATGGCCTCCTCTACTGCCATGATGAGGCCAAACTCAGGTTGGAGGAGCAACACCTCATACACCGTCTGGGTAGTCTCCAGCCCCTTGGTATGAACATCGAATTCTCCAACTTCCGGTAATTCCCTCCCTCTCCCTTCCCCCATCCCACTTTCTCTCTGCCTCCTCTTCCAGCTGCCTATCACCTCTCTCATGACTCTGCCTTCTTCTACTACCCATAGTGCTTTCCCCTTACATTCCTTCTTCACCTCTCCAGCCTATCTCCTCCCTGCTTCCCCTCCACCACCCCTTGATCTTTCCTCTGATTGGTTTTTCACCCTCTCCCCACCTTCTTTATAGGGCCCCTGCCCCCTCCTTCTTCAGTCCTGACAAAGGGTCTCGGCCCGAAACGTTGACTGCTCATTTCAACGGATGCTGCCTGACCTGCTGAGTTCATCCAGCTTGTTTGTACGTGTTGATTTGACCACAGCATCTGCAGTGTACTTTGTGTTTATCATTATGAAGGACCCCACGCACCCCTCATACAAATTCTTCTCCCTCCTGCCGTCTGGGAAAAGGCACCGAAGCATTCAGGCTCTCACGACCAGACTATGTAACAGTTTCTTCCCCCAAGCTATCAGACTCCTCAGAGTCAGCGCCTGGACGGACACCTTACTTCCCTATTGTCCTGTTTATTATTCATTGTAATGCCCACACTGTTTTGTGCACTTTATGCAGTCCTGGGTAGGTCTGTAGTCTAGTGTAGTTGTTTTTTTTTCTCTCTCTGTGTTGTTTTTTACGTAGTTCAGTCTAGTTTTTGTACTGTGTCATGTAACACCATGGTCCTGAAAAGCGTCGTCTCATTTTTACTATGTACTGTACCAGCAGTTATGGTCGAAATGACAATAAAAGTGCATTGACTTGACTTGAAATGCTCCTTCTCCAGACCGGGTGGTCATGAATCAGAGATTTCCCGGAGTTGCATTTCTTTATGAAGCCTTTCAGTATGTTGTGGAATCATAGAGCATCACAGAACAGTACCAGGCCCTTCAGCCCATCTACACCATGCTGAAATGTCAATCTACATAGTCCCATTTAGCCACACTCAGACCATAACTTTCCGCACCCCTCCCTCCATATACTTATCCAAACTTCCCTTAAATGTTGCAACTGAACTTCCGTTGGCAGGTCATTTCACACTTGCACCATTGTCTGAGTGAAGAAGTTCCCCTCAGGTTCCCGCTAACTACTTCTTTCCTTTAACTCCTAACCTATGGAGGAATGTTGTCTCACTTTTTAACTGCATTGCACTTGTGGTTTCTAAATGACAATAAACCGAGATTCAATTCAATTCAATTCAATGTCTAGTTCCAGTTTCACCCAACAGCCTGCTTGCAGTTACTCTATCTATACCCCTCATAATTTTGCATACCTCTGTCAAACCTCTCACCATTCTCCCAGGCTCCGGGGAACAGAACTCTAAGCTATTCAATCATTTTCCTACAACTCAAGTCCCAGCAACATCTTGTAAATTCTCTCTGTACTCTTTCAGTCTTATCGATAGACAGGTGAGCAGAAATGCTTCCAACACTCCAAGTTAGCCCTCACCAATGTCTTAAACAACTTCAGCATAACATCCTAACTCCTGCATTAAATACTTCGATTTATGAAGACCTATGTGCCAAAAACCCTCTTTACGATCCTGTCCACCTGTGATGCTGCTTTCAAGGAACAAGAGATCTGTATTTCCAGATCCTTCTGTTCTACCGCATTCCTCAGTGCCATCTCATTCACTGTGTAATTCCTACCCTGGTCGGTGCTACCGAAGTGCAACACACCAAACTTGTCAGCACTAAATTCCATTGTCTATTTCTCCGCCTATTATTCCAGCTGGTCTAGGTACTGCTGAAAGCTTTAACAGTCTCCCTCGCTGTCCACTACACCCCCAATCTTGGTGTCATCTGTAAATTTGTTGATCCAGTTAACCATATTATCATCCAAATCATTGATATAGACGACAAACAAGAATGGACCCAAAAGTCACAGGCCTCCAGTCAGTTTGATTAATAGGACTGGATGTTACAATCCCTAAAGTTTCTGCTCTGCCCTTGACTTGCATGGAAGTAGTTCTTAAAGATGACCACTAGATGATGTTACTACCATTACGACACATCTTCAGTGGTGTACCTCGACATCACTGGGTGTTTCGGCCTTTTATCACAAGACACCCTCAGCCGAGGCAGGCCCACCACAGGCTGATCAGACCTGGGTGTGTGTCACATGGTGAGTCTCTAGATGGTCACTTGGCAGCCCAGACAGCATCCCTTCTTTTCAGCCACAGCCAGTGACTGCTCATTTCAGCGGCATTAGCAAGTGCTTTGATTGACAATAATAGACAATAGACAATAGGTGCAGAAGTAGACCATTCGGCCCTTTGAGCCTGCACCGCCATTCTGAGATCATGGCTGATCATCTACTATCAATACCCGGTTCCTGCCTTGTCCCCATATCCCTTGATTCCCCTATCCATAAGATACCTATCTAGCTCCTTCTTGAAAGCATCCAGAGAATTGGCCTCCACTGCCTTCCGAGGCAGTGCATTCCAGACCCCCACAACTCTCTGGGAGAAGAAGTTTTTCCTTAACTCTGTCCTAAATGACCTACCCCTTATTCTCAAACCATGCCCTTTGGTACTGGACTCTCCCAGCATCTGGAACATATTTCCTGTCTCTATCTTGTCCAATCCCTTAATAATCTTATATGTTGCAATCAGATCCCCTCTCAATCTCCTTAATTCCAGCGTGTACAAGCCCAGTCTCTCTAACCTCTCTGCGTAAGACAGTCCAGACATCCCAGAAATTAACCTCGTGAATCTACGCTGCACTTCCTCTACAGCCAGGATGTCCTTCCTTAACCCTGGAGACCAAAACTGTACACAATACTCCAGGTGCGGTCTCACCAGGGCTCTGTACAAATGCAAGAGGATTTCCTTGCTCTTGTACTCAATTCCCTTTGTAATAAAGGCCAACATTCCATTAGCCTTCTTCACTGCCTGCTGCACTTGCTCATTCACCTTCAGTGACTGATGAACAAGGACTCCTAGATCTCTTTGTATTTCTCCCTTACCTAACTCTACACCGTTCAGATAATAATCTGCCTTCCTGTTCTTACTCCCAAAGTGGATAACCTCACACTTATTCACATTAAACGCCATCTGCCAAGTATCTGCCCACTCACCCAGCCTATCCAAGTCACCCTGAATTCTCCTAACATCCTCATCACATGTCACCCTGCCACCCAGCTTAGTATCATCAGCAAATTTGCTGATGTTATTCTCAATGCCTTCATCCAAATTGTTGACGTAAATTGTAAACAGCTGTGGTCCCAATACCGAGCCCTGTGGCACCCCACTAGTCACCACCTGCCATTCCGAGAAACACCCATTCACCGCTACCCTTTGCTTTCTATCTGCCAACCAGTTTTCTATCCATGTCAATGTCTTCCCCCCGATGCCCTGAGCTTTGATTTTACCCACTAATCTCCTATGTGGGACCTTATCAAATGCCTTCTGAAAATCGAGGTACACTACATCCACTGGATCTCCCTTGTCTAACTTCCTGGTTACATCCTCGAAAAACTCCAACAGATTAGTCAAGCATGATTTACCCTTGGTAAATCCATGCTGGCTCGGCCCAATCCTATCAGTGCTATCTAGATATGCCACTATTTCATCCTTAATAATGGACTCGAGCATCTTCCCCACCACCGATGTCAGGCTGACAGGTCGATAGTTCTCTGTTTTCTCCCTCCCTCCTTTCTTAAAAATTGGGATAACATTAGCCATTCTCCAATCCTCAGGAACTGATCCTGAATCTAAGGAACATTGGAAAATGATTACCAATGCATCCGCAATTTCCAGGGCCACCTCCTTTAGTACCCTAGGATGCAGACCATCTGGACCTGGGGATTTGTCAGCCTTCAGTCCCATCAGACTACTCATCACCGTTTCCTTCCTAATGTCAATCTGTTTCATTTCCTCTGTTACCCTATGTCCTTGGCCCATCCATACATCTGGGAAATTGCTTGTGTTTTCCTTAGTGAAAACAGATCTAAAGTACTCATTAAATTCTTCTGCCATTTCTCTGTTGCCCATAACAATTTCACCCAATTCATTCTTCAAGGGCCCAACATTGTTCTTAACTATCTTCTTTCTCGTCACATACCTAAAAAAGCTTTTGCTATCTTCCTTTATATTCCTGGCTAGCTTGCGTTCGTACCTCATTTTTTCTCCCCATATTGCCTTTTTAGTTAAGTTCTGTTGTTCCTTAAAAACTTCCCAATCATCTGTCCTCCCATTCACCTTAGCTCTGTCATACTTCCTTTTTTTTAATGCTATGCAATCTCTGACTTCCTTTGTCAACCACTGTGGCCCCTTTCCCCCCTTTGAATCATTCCTTCACTGGGGGATGAACTGATTTTGCACCTTGTGCATTATTCCCAAGAATACCTGCCATTGCTGTTCCACTGTCTTTTCTGCTAGGCTATCTGTCCAGTCAACTTTGGCCAGCTCCTCCCTCATGGCTCCATAGATTCCCCTGTTCAACTGCAACACTGACACCTCCGAGCTTCCCTTATCCTTCTCAAATTGCATATAAAAACTTATCATATTATGATCACTACCTCCTAATGGCTCCTTTACTTCAAGATCGCTTATCAAACCCTGTTCATTACATAACACTAAATCCAGAATAGTCTTGTCCCTGGTCGACTCTCGTACAAGCTGTTCCAAGAATGCATCCCGTAGGCACTCTACAAACTCCCTATCCTGTGGTCCAGCACCAACCTGATTCTCCCAGTTCACCTGCATGTTGAAATCCCCCATAACGACTGCGACATTACCGTTGCCACATGCCAATGTTAACTCCCTATTCAACTTGCACCCAATATCCATGCTACTGTTTGGTGGCCTGTAGACAACACCCATTTGGGTCCTTTTGCCCTTACTGTTCCTCAGTTCTATCCACACAGACTCTACTTCTCCTGACCCTATGTCCCCACTTGCAAAGGACTGAATCTCATTCCTCACCAACAGGGCCACCCCACCCCCTCTGCCCACATTTCTGTCCCTACGATAGCATGTATACCCTTGTACATTCATTTCCCAGGTCTGATCTCCCTGCAGCCATGTCTCCATTATCCCAACAACATTATAGTTACCCATTCGCACCTGAGCTTCAAG
Organism: Hemitrygon akajei; assembly: GCF_048418815.1. Lineage (NCBI taxonomy): Eukaryota > Metazoa > Chordata > Chondrichthyes > Myliobatiformes > Dasyatidae > Hemitrygon > Hemitrygon akajei. The sequence goes on along the minus strand of NC_133146.1, from coordinate 19,158,951 downwards.
CTCATCTGCCTTATTTCTGACACTTCGTGCATTCAGATATAGAACTTTTAGCCCATTTCTCCTCTCTCTGTTTGAATCGCTGCCTATTGTGCTTAACCCAGCTCCCCGAACTCCCATCGGGTTATACGCCCCTAGAATTTTGTTGTCCTTCCTAAATTTACTTATTCTTTCAACACATTTAACTTCATGTTCCGTCAGACCATCCCTCTGTACATGTGTCCTCCTTATCACTTGTTCCGCCTCACCTTTCTCGACTACACACTTAATATTCCGGAACCGTGTAGTCCCCACCTGTCCTTTATTCTTCCTCTCGCTATCCTCTCTCACATTCTGGATCCCCGCCCCCTGCAAATTTAGTTTAAACCCCCCCCCCCCCCAAGAAGCACTATCAAACTTCCCTGCAAGAATGTTAGTACCGCTCCAGTTTAGGTGTAAATAGTCCCTTCAGAACAGATCCCACCTTCCCTGGAACAAAGCCCAATTATCTAAAAACCTGAAGCCCTCCCTCCTGCACCATCCTCTCAGCCACATATTAATCTTTATAATCTTGCCTTCCTATGAGCCTGCCCTCTGACTCCTACTTCCCTCAGCAGCCTTATGGTGGAACTGGCTACAAAGCCCCTGCACCCCACCTCAACTGGGCGCACTTTTATGTTCCAGCCTCACTCCTCTGCTTCTACTGCAAGGTTGGCATGTCGCAGCCTTTTTCGTTCGTAAGCCTCATCCACAGCGTCCTCCCAGGGGATCGTCAGCTCAATGATAAAGACAGGAGTTGGACCAAAGGACCAGGTCAGGCCGCAGGTTGGTTGTTGCAATTTCAGATGGGAAGGTAAGTTTCTGGCCTAAATCGGCACGCATTTCCCAGTCCCTGGCTGCACGCAGTGGGCTTGAGGTGTGAGGCAAGGGGTTAGCCCATGGTTTCCCTCCTTCCCAGATGAAAGATGGTAGTTGTGGGACCGTTGTCTGGGCATTGAGAGGCCTGGCATTGGTGGTTACTCTCTTACGCTAAAGTTCAGCTGCCAAACACCTCAGCACTTGGTTGTGTCGCCAGGTGTATCTGCCTTGTATTAGGCTGGTCTTGCAACTAACCAAGATGTGCATGAGGGATGCCAGAACTGTGCACAGAGGACAGGCGGGATCCTCTCCCAGCCAGAGAGACAACCATCAACTACAACTCTCTGGCTTCTCACACTAAGCCAATTTAAATCCAATTTACTACCTCATCCTGAATACTAAGTGACTGAATCTTCTGATCAGCTTCCCATGTGAGACTTTGTCAGAGCCCTTGCTAAAGTCTATGTAGACAGCATCCTCTGCATCTCCTTCATCGAGTTTCCTGCTAACTTCTTAAAAAAAACTCTATAAGATGGGTTAGACATTACCTACCATGCACAAAGCCATGCTGACTATCCCTCATCAATCCAAGTCTGTCCAAACACTCACGTATCTGCTCCCTTCCAGTTATTTACCCTCTACTGACCTCAAGCTCTCCAGCCTACATTTTCCGAGTTTATCCTCAATAGCTATCCACCAGTCCTCAGGCACCTCACACTAGGCTGAGGTTATCTGCCAGGGCCCATGCATTTTCTGCACAAGCTTCCCACAAAAACCAAGAAGACATCTTATCAAGCCCTGGGGATTTATCCACACTAATTTGTCTCAAGACAGCAAGCATCTCTTCTTCTGTGTTCCAAATATGGTCCTTGACCTCACTACTCTTTTGCCTCAATCCTATAGACTCTGTATCCATCTCCTGAGTAAGTATAGATGCAAAAAAAAGAATCTATTTGAGATCTCTCCCTTCTCTTTCAGCTCCATGCATAGATGACCACCCTGATCTTCAAATGGATGAATTTTGTCCCTTGAAAGCCTTTTCTCTTAATCTATCTGTAGAAGCCCTTGGGATTCTCCTTCACCTTGTCTGCCACAGCAACCTCATGTCTCCCTCTAACCCTCCTGGTTTCCTTTTTAGGTGTTTTCTTGCATTAGTTATTGAGCGCCTCATTTGTTTCCGGCTGCTCATACCTGCTATGAATTTCCTCTTTCTTCTTAATCAGAGCTTCAATACCCATAGACTCTTTCCCTTTGCCCAATAATCTCTTCCCATGAAGTGCTTGTGGTGGACACCTGGTATTGTAGGCATAGCAGTGAGGAGACGATCGAAGGTAACTAAGGTCTCAGTGTCGGAGAGGACACTGACATCAGAACATGCGTTCTACCATATTTTGCAGACATGACCTTGTGGTATCTCCCCAGGGTAGAGATGTTGCTGTGGTTATTCCACACCTCTGAAGCATGGAGACTGATGGTGGACCACGAGTTCTGTGCCATATCAGAGATCCTGACCCTTATCCTACACCAACCAAAGACTGTGATGATGTATCAAAGGTGGTGCTGGCCTGCCTTCACTGTAGGAATGTCCCATGTGGAATTTGGTCCACATTTCCCAGCTTCTCACCATGAACTTAGTTAGTTTATTGGGTTATTATTCTCTCATGTACTAAGACACAGTGAAAAACACTGAGGAAGAACAAAGGAAAATGAAACCAGAATTCAGAAGAAAGAAACAAGCAGTGTGCAGCGTAGGCAAACAAGAAGGTGCAGAGCCACAAGGAGTAGACTGTTAGGTCAAGCTTCCATCTTATACTAGAGAACCATTCACTAGTCGTAACAACAGAGTAGAAGCTGTCCTTGAGCCGGGCGGGACGTGCTTTCAGGCTTTTATACCTTCTGCCCAATGGGAGAGGGGAGAAGGGGGAATGTCTAGGGTGGGTGGGGTCTTTGATTGTGCTTGTTGCTTTACTGAGGCAGCGAGAAGCATAGACAGAGTCCGTGGAGAGGAAGCTAGTTTACAGGAGTCCACAACTCTCTGCAGTGTCTTGCAGTCGTACAGCAGAAATACAGGCCCTTCAGCCCAACTGGTCCGTGCTGACCACAGCATCCTCCCTGCTAGTCCTAGTATTTGCATTCAGCTCATAATGCTCCAAAGCTCTCCCCTCCATCTACCTGTCCAAATGGCTCTTTAGTGTCGCAGTTGTACCCCCCTCAACCACTTCCTCTGGCAGCTCATTCCAGGTACTCACCGCCCTTTATGTAAAGAAATTACCTCTCAGGTCTTTTAAATCTCTCCCCTCTTACTTTATATCAGTGCCCCCTAGTTTTGGACTCCCCAACCCTGGGGAGAAGACTATAGCTGTCCACCTTATCCATGCCCCTGATGAATGAGGTCACCCCTCATTCTCCTACACTCAGAGGAGTGTGGCCAACCTCGCTCTACAACTCAGTCCAGACAGCATCCTCTTCTCCACCCTCTCCAGACTGACAATATTCCTAAAGTTAGTTCCCTGACTGATGAAGGCCAGCATGCTAAACGTCTTCCTTCAGTGAACTGTGCACCCCCACTTCCAGATGCCCCCGTCAGTGCCCCTGCTATTCACTGTACTGGCCTTCCCCTGGCATCACTGTCCAAAAATACATCACCTCACACTTATCTAAGGTGAAACCATTTGCATTCTCCCCAATTGGACATAATCTTTTTGCAATTCATTGTAACCTGCTTCACTATCAATAAGGCCTCCTACTTTAGTATCATCAGCAAACCCGCATTCACATCCAAATTGTTCACATAGGTGAGTAGCAGATGTCCCAACACTGACCCTGGGAAACCCAACAAGTCATAGGTCTCCAGTTAGAGGATCAATAGTAATCAATTGGCTTACAGTCATGGAGCCAGTTCAGACTCCCCCGTCTCTAGCTCCCCCGAATCCTATGTGAACTAAACTTCCAGATCAGCCTGTCATGCAGGACCTTGTCAAAGGCCTTACTAAAGTCCATATCAACTACATGCACTGCCCCCCTTGGCTGCCTCTTCAAAAAATTCACCACAGAATGGTCAGAGCAGCTGCCACTGCAGCCGAGGCATCTAGGATCAATCGATCAAAACTGAGGAGGGTCAAAGGGGCCAGATACTGGTGTGTGTGTGTGTGTGTGGGGGGCGGGGGACGGGATGGAGTGTGTGCTTGCTGTATGGGGAGGGAAACATGGGAGTGTGGGCTGGGATTGGAGCAGGTTGCAGGACGAGTGAAGCTGCGGAGAGAGAGAGATGCTGAAGGTGTTGGCCAGCCTCACCGGCTGGTTCGATGCAGGTCCTCACGGAGAGGTGCAGAACTGCTGCTTAGGATCACGGTTTTTATTTTGTTGAGAGATACGGCATGGTAACAGGTCCCTCCGGCGTAACAAGCCCACACCACACAATACCTACTAATCTGCACATCTTTGGAATGCAGGGTGAAGCCAGGGCACCTGGAGGATACAGGAAATGTCACTATTAACCTTCTGTGTGGGACCTTATATGGTGCTTTGAGATATTGCTGACACTCGTCAACCCGCCTCCACGTCCCTTCTAGCTCTATGCCAGGAATGCACCTCTCTTCAGTAAACCACAGCAACTCTGTTTCATTCAACATTCAAGTCTGTTCATTTTCATTCTTCAGTGCACAAATGTAAAGCAGAATGAAATTTCTATTACTCCAGATTTGATGCAGCATAAAAATACCTTCCTTTAATATCCCCCTTGAACTTTCCACCCCTTACCTTAAATCCATGTCCTCTTGAATCGAGCAGTGGTGCCCTGGTGAAGAGGCGCTGGCTGTCCACTCTATCTATTCCTCTTACTATCTTGTATACCTCTATCATGTCTGCTCTCATCCTCCTTCTCTCCAGAGAGTAAAGCCCTAGCTCCCTTAATCTCTGATCATAATGCATACTCTCTAAACCAGGCAGCATCCTGGTAAATCTCCTCTGTACCCTTTCCAATGCTTCCACATCCTTCCTATAGTGAGGTGACCAGAACTGGACACAATACTTCAAGTGTGGCCTAAACCAGAGTTTTATACAGCTGCATCATTCCCTCGTGCTGCTTAAACTCTATCCCTCAACTTATGAAAGCTAACACTCCATAAGCTTTCTTAACTACCCTATCTACCTGTGAAGCAACTTTCAGGGTCTGTGGACATGTACCCCCGATCCCTCTGCTCCTCCAGACTACCAAGTATCCTGCCATTTACTTTGTACTCTGCCTTGGAGTTTGTCCTTCCAAAGTGTACCACCTCACACTTCTCCGGTTGAACTCCATCTGCCACTTGTCAGCCCACTTCTGCATCCTATCAATGTCTCTCTGCAATCATCAATAATCCTCTACACTATCCACAACACCACCAACCTTTGTGTCATCTGCAAACTTACCAACCCACCCTTCTAACCCCACATCCAGGTCATTAATAAAAATCACGAAAAATAGAGGCCCAGAACAGATCCTTGTGGGACATCACTAGTCACAACCCTCCAATCCGAATGTACTCGCTCCACCATGACCCTCTGCTTTCTGCAGGCAAACCAATTCTGAATCCACCTGGCCAAACTTCCCTGGATCCCATGCCTTCTGACTTTCTGAATAAGCCTGCCATGTGGAACCTTGTCAAATGCCTTACTAAAATCCATGTAGATCACATCTACTGCACTACCCTCATCTATATTCCTGGTCACCTCCTCAAAGAACTCTATCAGGCTTGTTAGACATGATCTGCCCTTCACAAAGCCATGCTGACTGTCCCTGATCAGACCATGATTCTCTGAATGCCCATAGACCCTATCTCTAATCATCTTTTCCAACAGCTTTCCTATCACAGATGTAAGGCTCACTGGTCTATAATTACCCAGACTATCCCTACTACTTTTTTTGAACAAGGGGACAACATTCGCCTCCCTTCAATCCTCCAGTACCACTCCCGTGGACAATGAGGACATGAAGATTCTAGCCAGAGGCTCAGCAATCTCTTCCCTCGTCTCGTGGAGCAGCCAGGGGAATATTCCATCAGGCCCCAGGGACTTATCCATCCTAATGAATTTTAACAACTCCAACACCTCCTCTCCCTTAATATCAACATGCTCCAGAACATCAACCTCACTCATATTGTCCTCACCGTCATCAAGTTCCCTCTCAGTGGTGAATACCGAAGAGAAGTATTCATTGAGGACCTCATTCACTTCCACAGCCTCCAGACACATCTTCCCACCTTTATCTCGAATCGGTCCTACCTTCACTCCTGTCATCCTTTTGTTCTTCATATAATTGAAGAATGCCTTGGGGTTTTCCTTCACCCTACTCGCCAAGGCCTTCTCATGCCCCCTTCTTGATCTCCTAAGCCCCTTCTTAAGCTCCTTTCTTGCTACCCTATATTCCTCAATAGACCCATCTGATCCTCGCTTCCTAAACCTTGTGTATGCTGCCTTCTTCTACCTGACTTGATTTTCCACCTCAGTGATTCGGACAGACTCCTCAGGAAACATCAGAGTCCATCGAATCCCTGACTCATGGTGTCTGAAGGCCATTCTGTGCTGACCACTGTGATGGATTTCTAGTCCAAATAATTTTTCAGGAAGAATTTTTACGCAATGGATAGGCTGTGAGGCAGTGTTCGGCTGACTGTGACTGTGTATGTTAGAGTGGGTAGGTTGGAGAGTGGGCAAGCGGCTTGCTTTGCTGTTGTCTTGTTTTGTTGTGCGAGGGAGAGAGATTGATTGATTTTTTTCAGGAAGTAGATCTGTGTAATTTCCAAATGTGTGAGCAACTGCTTCAGATCTTGAGACATCGAGACAGCCGAGAGTCTGGCAGCAGATGTCACAACGCAATTGAGCTGACATGTTACCTTCAAGTCACACCCAGCACTTGCACAGCTTCTCTCTCACTCTGATTTTTAAATGTCTATTGAACCCCACATCTGCGGGGTGAAAGCCCCCGGCCCATCCCAGATGTGTGGAATGTTAGGGGAGACGGCCCTTGTCACACTCAGTAATAGTGAACAGTCTGTCACACTCAATAACAGTGTGCTAGTATGTCACAATCAGTGATAGTGTGCTGGGCTGTCACACTTTGTAATGGTGTGCTGGTGTTGTTATCTCGGATGCAGTGGCCTGAAAGGCAATAGGCCAGATACAAAGCACTCAGTCCGACTTGCACTATCCACAACACCCCCAACCTTTGTGTCATCAGCAAACTTACTAACCCATCACTCCACTTCCTCATCCAGGTCATTTATAAAAATCACGAAGAGTAAGGGTCCCAGAATTGATCACTGAGGGACCCCACTGGTGACCAACCTCCATGCAGAATATGACCCGTCTACAATCACTCTTTGCCTTCTGTGGGCAAGCTAGTTCTGGATCCAAAAAGCAATGTCTCCTTGGATCCCATGCCTCCTTACTTTCTCAATAAGCCTTGCATGGGGTACCTTATCAAATGCCTTGCTGAAATCCATATACACTACATCTACTGCTCTTCCTTCATCAATGTGTTTAGTCACATCCTCAAAAAATTCAGTCAGGCTCATAAGGCGCGACCTGCCTTTTACAAAGCCATGCTGACTACTCCTAATCATATGATACCTCTCCAAATGTTCATAAATCCTGCCTCTCAGTATCTTCTCCATCAAATACCAACCACTGATGTAAGACTCACTGGTCTATAATTTCCTGGGCTATCTCTACTCCCTTTCTTGAATATGGGAACAACATCCGCAACCCTCCAATCCTCTGGAACCTCTCTCGTCCCCATTCATGATGCAAAGATAATTGCTGAGGCTCAGAAATCTCCTCCCTTGCCTCCCACAGTAGCCTGGGGTACATTTTGTCCAGTCCCAGCAACTTATCCAACTTGATGCTTTCCAAAAGCTCCAGCTCATCCTCTTTCTTAATATCTACATGCTCAAGCTTTTCAGTCCACTGCACGTCATCACCACAATCAATAAGATCCTTTTCCATAGTGAATACTAAAGTAAAGTATTCATTAAGTACCTTTGCTATTTCCTCCAGTTCCATACACACTTTCTCACTGTCACACTTGATAGGTCCTATTCTTTCATGTCTTATCCTCTTGCTCTTCACACACTTGTAGAATGCCTTGGGGTTTTCCTTAATTCTGCCTGCCAAGGCCTCATGGCCCCTTCTGGCTCTCCTAATTTCCTTCTTAAGCTCCTTCCTAGTAGCCTTATAATCTTCTAGATCTCTAACATTACCTAGCTCTCTGAACCTTTTGTAAGCTTTTCTTTTCTTCTTGACTAGATTTATTACAGCCTTTGTTCACAATGGTTCCTGTACCCTACCATAACTTCCCTGCCTTATTGGAACATACCTATACAGAGCTCTACACAAATATCCCCTGAATATTTGCCACATTTCTTCCGTACTTTTCCCTGAGAACATCTGTTTCCAATTTAAGCCTCCAATTTCCTGCCTGATAGCCTCATAATTCCCATTACTCCAATTAAACGCTTTTCTAACTTGTATGTTCCTATCTCTCTCCAATGCTATTGTAAAGGAGATAGAGTTGTGATCACTATCTCCAAAATGCTCTCCCTCTGAGAGATCTGACACCTGACCAGGTTAATTTCCCAATACCAAATCAAGTACAGCCTCTCTTCTTGTAGGCTTATCTACGTACTGTGTCAAGAAACCTTCCTGAACACACCTAACAAACTCCACCCCATCCTAACCCCTTGCTCTAGAGAGATGCCAATCGAAATTTGGGAAATTAAAATCTCCCATCACGACAACTGTTATTATTACACCTATCCAGGATCTGTTTCCCTATCTGCTCCTCAATATCCCTGTTACTATTAGATGGCCTATAAAAAACACCCAGTAAAATTATTGACCCTTTCCTGTTCCTAACCTCCACCCACAGAGACTCCGTAGACAATCCCTCCATGGCGTCCACATTTTCTACAGCCGTGACACTCTCTGATGAACAGTGCCATGCCCCCACCTCTTTTGCCTCCCTCCCTGTCCTTTCTGAAACATCTCAAACCTGGCACGAAGTAACTAATCCTGTCCCTGAGCCAGCCAAGTCTCTGTAATGGCCACCACATCATATCTCCAAGTACTGATCCACGCTCTAAGCTCATCCACTTTGTTCACAACACTCCTTACATTAAAATAGACACAACTCAAGCCTTTGGTGTGAGCACATCCCTTCTCTATCACCTGCCTATCCTCCCTCACACACTGTCTCCAAGCTTTCTCTATTTGTGAGCTAACCTCCTCTTCCCCAGTCTCTTCAGTTCGGTTCCCACCGCCCAACAATTCTAGCTTAAACTCTCCCCAGTAGCCTTAGCAAACCTCCCCGCCAGGATATTGGTCCCCCTGGGATTCAAGTGCAACCCGTCCTTTTTGTACAGGTCACAACTGCCTCAAAAGAGGTCCCAGTTGTCCAGAAATCTGAATCCCTGCCCCTGCTCCAATCCCTCAGCTACACATTTATCCTCCACCTCATCCTATTCCTATTCTCACTGTTGCGTAGCACAGGCAGTAATCCCGAGATTACTACATTTGTGGTCCTGCTTCTCAACTTCCTTCCTAACTCCCTGTAGTCTGCTTTCAGGACCTCCTCCCTTTTCCTACCTATGTCGTTGGTACCAATATGTACCACGACCTCTGGCTGTTCTCCCTCTCACCACAGGATATCTTGGACGCGATCCGAAACATCCCGGACCCTGGCACCTGGGGGGCAAAACTGCCATCCGAGTTTCTTTCGTGCATCCACAGAATCACCTGTCTGACCTCCTAACTATAGAGTTCCCTATCACTACTGCCTTCCTCTTCCCTTCCCCACCCTTCTGAGCCACAGGGCCAGACTCTGTGCCAGAGGCACGACCACTGCCGCTTCCCCCAGGTGGGCTGTCCTCCCCCCCCCAACAGTACTCAAACAGGAGTACTTATTATCAGGGGATACAGCCACAGGGGTACTCTCTAGTACCTGACTCTTTCCCTTCCCCCTCCTGACTGTGACCCACTTGTCTGTCTCCTGTGGCCCTGGTGTGACCACCTGCCTATAACTCCTCTCTATCACCTCCTCACTCTCCCTGACTAGGCGGAGGTCATCGAGCTGCATTTCTAGTTCCCTAACTTGGTCCCTCAGGAGCTGCAGCTCGACACACTTGGTGCAGATATGGCCATCCGGGAGGCTGGGAGACTCCAGGACCCCCCACATCTGACACCGAGCACAGAAAACTGGCCTCACACACATACTACCTACCTCACCTCATCCCACTACCGCCTAAGCCCGTTGAGCCAAAGCCCTACCACTCTGCTGCCCGCTCCGACGCTACCCGCTGGATATGGCTGCCCTCTTTTTAAACCTTTTGCGCTCTACTGGTTGACGTCACGCGCCTGCGCAGTCTCGCCTCTCTTTAACCCGAGTAGTAAAAACTGCCTTCACTCTGAAAAATCAGCAGTTCACTCACAGCCTTCTTGCTTTCCATGTTTTATTGTTTTACCACGTTGGTTCACAGTGGATTTAATTTGGCTTTTTAACACCCATCAAAAGAAAAAAGACTCTTTCATGTCAAAGTGAAAACAGATCTCTACAAAGTGATCTAACTTAATTACAAATACAAAACATGAAATAATTGATTGCATAAATATTCACCCCTTTAATATGACACACCAAATCATCACTGGTGCAGCCAATTGGTTTTAGAAGTCACATAATGTGTTAAATGGAGATCACCATGGTGTTTCAACCCCATTCACCTGTCTTCTCCCTGTAACATTTAGCATCCTTACTACGCAAGAACCTATTAACCTCTGCTTTAAATATACTCAATGATTCCACAGTTGATGACAATTGATTCCACAGATTCACTACTCAGGGCAAAGAAATTCCTCCTCATCTCTGCTCTGAAGATGGACACCCTTCTATTCCGGGGCTGTGTCCCCTGGTCCTAGACTCCCCACTATAGGGAACATCCTCTCCACATCCACTCTATCTAGAGCTTCAAATATTCAATTTCAGTGAGATCTCCCTTCCTCCCCCCCCCCATTCTGCTAAACACCAGTGAGTACAGGCCCAGAACCATCAAAGGCTTCTCTTACGTTAACCCTTACATTCTCAAGATCATTCTCGTAAACCTCGCCAAGGCCAGCACATCTTTTCTGAGGTAAGGTGAAACTGCTTCTGTCCAAATGAGCAATTCAGAAGATGCAGGATATAAACATCCCTAAAAAGGGAGAAGTTTTCTAAAGGCAGGGTGACACAACTGTGGCTAACAACAGAAGCCAAACCCAACATAAAAGCCAAGGAGAGGGCATATAATAGAGCAAAAATTAGTGGGACGTTAGAGGATTGGAAAGCTTTTAAAAACTAACAGAAGGCAACTAAAAAGTCATAAAGAAGGAAAAGATGGAATGTTGCTAAGCTAGCCAGTAATATTAAAGAGACACCAGAAGTTGTTCAGATGCATAAAATGTAAAAGAGAGCTGAGAGCCGATATCAGACCACTGGAAAATGATGTTGGAGAGGTAATAATGGGGGACAAAGAAATGGCAGGCAAACTGAATACGTATTTTGCATTAGTCTTCACCGTGGAAAATTCTAGAAGTATGCCATAAGTTTGAGAGTGTCATGGGACTGAAGTGTGTGAAGTTGCCATTACTAGGGAGGAGTTTTGGGAAACTAAAAGTTCTGAAGGCAGATAAGTCTCCTGGACTGGATGGTATACACTCCAGGGTTCTGAAGAGACTGGAGGCATTAGTAAAATGATCTTTCAAGAATCAGTTGATTTTGGCATGGTTCTGGAGGAATGGAAAATTGCAAATGCCACTCCACTGTTCAAGAAGGGAGAGAGGCAGAAGGAAGGAACTCAAAGTCCAGTTACTCTGACCTCAGTATGGTCCTTTAAATATTGTTATGGAACCTGCCTCAGCCATTCCCGTTGGCAGCTTGTTCCACGTGCCCAGCCTGGCAGAGTGTACAAGGTGCCCCTCAGGCTATAAGACTATAAGACCATTTGGCCTATCGAGTCTGCTCCGCCATCATGGCTGATCAAATTATCCTCTCAGCCCAAATTTCCTGCCTTCTCCCTGTATCCCTTCATGCCCTGACCAATCTACCAACCCCTGTTTTAAATATACAGAAAGATTTGGCCGTGGCAAAGAATTTCTGAGATTCACCACTCCCTGGCTAAAGAAATTCCTCATCTTCTCTGTTCTAAAAGGATTCCCCTCTATTCTGCAGCCGTGTGCTGTGGTCTTAGACTCTCCCATCATAGGAAACATCCTCTCCACATCCACTCTATCAAGGCCTTTCACATTCAAGAGGTTTCACCGAGGTCACCCCTCATTCTTCCGAATTCCAATGAATACAGTCCCAGAGCCATCAAACACTCTTCATATGACCAAACCGTTCAAACCTGGAATAATTTTCGTGAACCTCCTTTGAGCCCTCTCCAGTTTCAGCACCTCCTCACAATACTCCAAGTGAGGCCTCACCAGTGCTTTATAAAACCTCAACATTACATCCTTGCTTTTACATTCTAGTCCTCTCGAAATGAATGCTAACATTGCATTTGCCTTCCTCACCACAGACTCAACCTGCAAATTAATCTTTAGAATCCCTTTGCACTGCAGATTTTTGTATTTTCTCTACATTTAGAAAAGTGTCAACCTTTCATTTCTTCTACCAAAGTGCATGACCGTACACTTCCCAACATTTTATTCCATCTACCACTTTATTGTCCATTCTCCTAATCTCTATGCCCTTCTGTAGCCTCCCTCCTTCCTCACAACTACCTGCCCCTCCACCTGTCTTCATATCATCTGCAAATTTTGCAACAAAGCCATCAATTCCATCATCTCAATCATTGACATATAATGTGAAAAGAATCTGACCCAACACAGGCCCCTGTGGAGCACCACTAGTCACCAGCAGCCAACCAGAAAAGGCTCTCTTTATTACTCTTTGCCTCCTGCCAATCAGCTACTGCTTTATCCATGCTGGAATCTTTCCTGTAATACCATGAGCTCATAGATTGTTAAGCAGCCTCATGTGGAGCACCTTGTCAAAGACCTTCTGAAAATCCAAGTACACAACTTCAACCATTTCTCCTTTGTTTGTCCTGCTTGTTATTTCATCAAAGTATTCCAACAGATTTGTCAGCCAAGATTTTCCCTTGAAACCATGCTGAATACGGCCTATTTTATCATGTGCCTCCAAGTACCTTGAGACCTCATCCTTAATAATTGACTCCAACATCTTCCCAATCACTGAGGTCAGACTAACTGGCCTATAGTTTCCTTTCTTCTGCCTCTCTCCCTTCTTGAAGAGTGGAGTGACATTGGTAATTTTCCAGTCTTCCGGAACCATTCCAGAATCTAGTGATTCTTGATAGATCATTACTTACGTCTCCGCAATCTCTGCAGCCACCTCTTTCAGAACCCTGGTGTAAACCATCTGGTCCAGGTGTCTTATCTACTTTCGCACCTTTCAGTTTCCCAAGAACCTACTCTCTAGTTATGGTAACTTCACACACTTCATGGCCCCTGACTTCTAGAACTTCCACCATACTGCTAGTGTTTTCCCACTGTGAAGACTGATGCAAAATACTTATTCAGTTCATCGGCCATTTCATTGTCCCCCATTACTACCTCTCCAGCATGGTTTTACAGTGATGTAATATCCATTCTTGTTTCACTTTTATGTTTTATACTTTATGAATCTGAAGAAACTTTTGGTATCTTCTTTAATATTACTTTTGTAATCTGTCGTTACCTTCTTAATGGCTTTTTAGTTGCCTTCTGTTGGTTTTTAAAAACTTCCCAATCCTCTAACTTCCCACTAATTTTTCTCTACTATATGACCCCCCCCCCCCACTTTAGCTTTTATGTTGGGCTTTGATTTCTCTTGTTAGCCTCGGTTGTGGCATCATTCCTTTAGAATACTTCTTCCTCTTTGGGATGTACAATTTATATCCCCTGCCTTCCAAATTGCTTCCAGAAATTCCAGCCATTACTGCTCTACCGTCATCCCTGCCAGTGTTCTTTTCCAATCAATTGTAGCCAATTCCACTCTCGTGCCTCTGTAATTCCCTTTACTCCACTGTCATACGGGTACATCTGACTTTAGCTTCTCCTTCTCAAATTTCAGGGTGAATCTGAAGGGTTCTTTTACCGTAAGCTCTCTAATCAGTTCTGGTTCATTGCACAACGCCCATTCCAGAACAGCTGAACCTCATGTGGGCTCAACCACAAGCTGTTCTAAACAGCCATCTCATAGGCATTCTAGAAAAACCCCTCCTGGAATCCAGCTCCAACCTGATTTTCCCAATTTACCTGAATATTGAAATCCCCCCATGACCATTATAACATTGGCTTTTTGGCATTCATTTCTATCTCCCATTGTAATAAGGCCACATCCTTATTACTCTTTGGGGGTCTGCATGCAACTCCCATCAGGGTATTTTTACTCTTGCCATTCCTTAGCTCTATTCACAATGATTCAACACCTTCTGACGCTATTTCACATCTCTCTACTGATTTGATTTCATTTTTTACAAACAGAGCAAACCAACCCCTCTGCTCTCCTGCCTATTCTTTCAAAACAATGTGTATCCTTTGACATTAAGTTCCCAGCTTGAACCTTCTTTCAGTTCTTTAAATGATCTTTAAATCTTTCCCTTCTCTCTTTAAACCCATGCCCTCCAGTTTTGGAAATAGTTTTGTGTGCATTCACCCTATCTATGATTTTATGATCATTTTACACATCTCTATGAGATTGCCTCTCATTCTTTTATGCTCAAAGATATGAAGTCCTAGCCTGTCCAACTCTCTTCTCGAGTCTTGTCAGCATCGCTATAAATCTCGGCCACATCCTTTCCAATTTAATTAGAAGTTCATCACCACTAAGCACCAGAAGGGATAGGTTGTTGTCACCATGCAAGTTCTCACATATCTTTGGTTGGAGAAGAAAATGTCAGAGTTCATCTTTCATTATTAGAACACAGAAATGTACAGCACAGTGCAGGTATTTTAGCCCACCTTGTTATGTCGACCTTTTAACCAACTCTAAGATCATTGTAAGTTTCTCTCTTATGTAGTCCTCCATTTTCCTATCATCTATATGCCTATCTAAGAGTTTCTTAAAAGACCCTAATGTATCTGCTTCTACCTCTGTCTGTCAGAGATCATCTAGCATTTGTGAGGAATTTATACTGTTTGGAGTTTTTATTTCTTAAAACCAAGACAAATGACAGCAGGAACTTAGATTCATACCAGCATGGGCTGAGGAACGCACCAGCAGAAGGACTGAGGTGCATTAACAACTCATTTCTCTCTCTGCTGTGATCTACTGGTAAGCATAGTGAGTTACTGAAGCACAGTAACATGCTACTGATTAGAGTTCTGGTCATTATACCAGAGCAGAATTTCAGAGTGGTTGTGGGAATGTTGTGGGTAGATCTCTGGAATGACCCTGGCACTATGCTGAGTGTGGGGTTAGAGTGTATGGAGGCTGGTGTTTCACTACAATCTGAGTCACTCTTCCACTATTATTCTGTGGCTTCCTCAGTCTTGGCATGTGTTAAGCACAAGGCACGGTAATTCCAGACCACGTCAAACTGCTCTAAATGTAGGCGGGCCAATGAGTCATCACTACCAGCATTACTGTGGAGCTTCTGCCCTTTGGCTGACAGCTTGGATGTTTCTGAGAGCTAATGGAGTTCACATCTCGTTTCCTCCTCAGTATCAGGAAATCTGAGAATTTCCACAGTGTCAGCAATTTCACTCGAAAGTCACTTGGATTACATTTATCCCCCATTAGAAACAGAAACTTAAAATCATAGAAATCTACAGCACATTACAAGCTCCATGTACATAGCTAAGAGTCTCTTAAAAGACCCAGTTGTAC
Organism: Hemitrygon akajei; assembly: GCF_048418815.1. Classification (NCBI taxonomy): domain Eukaryota; kingdom Metazoa; phylum Chordata; class Chondrichthyes; order Myliobatiformes; family Dasyatidae; genus Hemitrygon; species Hemitrygon akajei. Next base: position 19,143,215 of record NC_133146.1, on the reverse strand, counting down.
TTGCCTCTACCACCTTTGCTGGCAGTGCATTCCATACACCCACCATTCTCTGTGTGAAAAACTTACCTCTGACTTCTCCTTGTATCTACTTCCAAGTACCTTGAAACGATACCCCGTCACATTAGCCATTTCAGCTCGGGGAAAAACCTGCTGGCTATCCACACAATCAATACCTTTTGTCATCGTTTACACCTCTATCAGGTCACCTCTCATCCTCCGTCACTCCAAGAAGAAAAAGCCAAGTTCACTCAACCTATTCTCGCAAGGCATGCTCTCCAATCCAGGCAACATCCTTGTAAATCTCCTCTGCACTCTCTATAGTATCCACATCCTTCCTTTAATGAGGTGAACAGCACTGAACATGGTACTCCAAGTGGGGTCTAACAAACGTCTTAACACATGAACATACCTACAAACTCCACTCCATCTAAACCCCTGCTCCAAGGAGATGCCAGTCAGTACTAGGAAAGTTAAAATCACCCATCACAACAACCCTGTTATTACTGCACTGGTCCAGTATCCGCCTCCCTATCTGCTCCTCTAAGTCTCTGTTACTATTGGGGGGGGGGGGTCGCTAACAAAACTAGAGTTATTGCCCCCTTCCTGTTTCTGACTTCCCACTCACAATGACTGAGTAGACAAACCCTCCACTACTTCCTCTTTTTTTGCAGCCATGATTAGCAGTGCCATTCCCCCACCTCTTTTGCCTCCCTCCTTGATCTTTTTGAAACATCTAAATCACGGCACACTCATCAGCCATTCCTGCCCCTGAGTCATCCAAGTCTCTGTAATGGCCACAACATCATAGTTCCATGTATCGATCCTCGCTCTAAGTTCATCCACCTTGCTTATGACACTCCTTGCATTAAAATAGACACATCTCAAACCACCTGGCTTCTTTGCTCTGTTATCTGTCTATCCTTCTTCATAAACTCCCTACAAGCTCTCACTACTCGTGCGCCAAACACCCCATCCTCTTCCTCTTTGCTTTGATTCCCACCCTCCCCAAAAGCATTAAGCAAACCTCCCTCCCAGGGTATCGGCTCCCTTCCGGTTCAGGTGCAACCCGTCCCTAGAAAAGGTTCCAATGATCCAAGAACATGAAACCCTGTCCCCTGCACCATCTCCTCAGCCACTCTTCATCATCCTGTTCTGACCTTCCCCAGCTTGTGGCACTGGGAGTAACCTGGAGATTACCACCTTGGAGGTCCTGCTCTTCAGCCTCCTTCCTAACTCCCTAAACTTACTGCACAGGACCTCTACCCCTCTCATGCCTACGTCATTGATACCAACATGTACCACGACCTCCAGTTGCTCACCACCCCCCCCCCCACCCAAGAATACTCTGCAACCGCTCAGAGACATCCTGAACCCCAGCACCTGGGAGGCAAAATACTATCCTGGTGTCTCTTTTGCTGCCTCAGAATCTCTTATCTGTCCCCCTAACTACTGAGTCCCCTATTGCTCCATCTGACTTCACCCTTCCCTTCTGAGGCTCAGCACCAGCTGCTGCTGCTTTGCCCAGATAGGTCATCCCCCTCAGAGGTATCCAAAGGGGTTTTCCTGTTGCTGAGAGGAATGGCCACGGGGGGACCCTGTACTGACTCCCTTCTCCCTTTACCTCTCCCAGTGTTCACCCATCCACTCCCTGAATTCTGCACTCTGGCTGTAACCACCTGCTCAAAAGTCTTATCTATCAATTGCTCTGCCTCTCGGATGATCCTTTGTTTGTACAACTCCAGCTCCAGCTCCTTAATGTGATCTTCCATGTGCTGGGGTCGGCTGCACTTCAGTGAGACCATCACGCCCCATGGATTCCCACATCCTACAGGAGGAGCATTCCACTGCCATATCTGCCTGCACTGTACAAGAGACGACCGCGACCAAATCTTCTAACCTGTTCCTTTGGCCTCAGCCTCTGACGCTCCTGCTCTCACCCCTGCCATCCCGCTTGACCCTGCTGTACTTCTATTTAATTCGCAGTGCTCTACTCTTGCCGCTGATTGGACCCCTGCAATATCCAAACACCTGCAAAGCTCTCCTTCTACGCCAGCTTCGCCAGTCTGTGCGTAACCTCTCGATGCTGACAGGACCTCAGGAATGTCTGAATGCCCGTGAAGCTCTCAGTTTTTACTAGCTTTGCTGATCTGAATAACACATAAACCTCTTGACCATGTCTGCATACTTCTATACATTAAGTTGTTGCCACATGATCGGCTGATTAGATATTTGCATTAACAAGAAGGTGTACAGGGTACCTCATAAAGTGGCTACTGAGTATGAGGTGAACAGAAAAGTTTCTGAAGTAACTCGATGTGGCCGTGGTGGGTCCTCTGGCAGATGTGTGTATGAGCTTTTATTGGTTGTTGGAATATGGTTTTATTTTTAAAGTAAATTTTATACATAATAAAATCTGTATTCAAGTGCAACAGAAAAACACAGTGCATGGATCTTTAGGTTTGTATTGTTGTTCAGTCTGTACATTCAATGTCAGTTCGGTATATTAGTAGTGAGTAAATATTTGTATACGTAGCACCACTGCCACTCGTGGGGTGACCCCTGGATATTTGAGGGAACATCCCATCAGACCTAGTGACAGAAGAAAGGACCCTATACTGTGGTCATTCCCCACAAAGCCTCCACATGGGCTTCACAATACTTCAGTTCATCCGTCAGCATGTCCTTCTACAGCCTGGACTGGAAGACCAAGTTTTGGTCCCTGCGAACTACGTATAGTCACAGAGCTCTCTGCTCGGAATGAACTGAGACAAGGACATGTGCATCCTTAAACATCCTCTCAGCAGCTCCACAGTCTGCAGAGAGGTGGGTGACCATCTCTTCCCCACTGCGGCCATTCTGAGTGTTGAGATTGAGATTTTGACAGCACAGGAAGGCTCTGACTGGGACTCCTCTGACCTTCAGCCAGGTGAGGTCCTGGTGCTCATTGGTGAAGTCTGATGATTCGGATGGGCTCCTCAGGAAACCTCTGTCCATCGAATCCCTGACTCATGGTGTCTGAAGGCCATTCTGTGCTGACCACTGTGATGGATTTCTAGTCCAAATAATTTTTCAGGAAGAATTTTTATGCAATGGATAGGCTGTGAGGCAGTGTTCGGCTGACTGTGACTGTGTATGTTAGAGTGGGTAGGTTGGAGAGTGGGCAAGTGGCTTGCTTTGCTGTTGTCTTGTTTTGTTGTGGGAGGGAGAGAGATTGATTGATTTTTTTCAGGAAGTAGATCTGTGTAATTTCCAAATGTGTGAGCAACTGTTTCAGATCTTGAGACATCGAGACAGCCGAGACTCTTGGCGCAATTGAGCTGACATGTTACCTTCAAGTCACACCCAGCACTTGCACAGCTTCTCTCTCACTCAGATTTTTACATTTCTATTGAACCCCACATCTGTGGGGTGAAAGCCCCCGGCCCATCCCAGATGTGTGGAATGTTAGGGGAGACGGCCCTTGTCACACTCAGTAATAGTGAACAGCCGGTCACACTCAATAACAGTGTGCTGGTATGTCACACTCTGTGATAGTGAACAGCCGGTCACACTCAATAACAGTGCGCTGGTCATCATCATAGCTTGTCACACCAGACAGCCAGCCACTCTGTTGTTGTTTGGTTGATGTTGAGCAGGTCAGTGTCAGCTAAATCAGGTGAGAGTGGGCAGTTGTGCAGAAGGTGTTCAATGTTCTGCACCCTTCCCCCGCACTCCAGGATTAGTGAACAGCCTGTCACACTCAGTAATAGTGTGCTGGTATGCCACAATCAGTGATAGTGTGCTGGGCTGTCGCACTTTGTAACGGTGTGCTGGTGTTATCTTTTGGATGGAGTGGCCTGAAAGCCAATGGGCCAGATACAAAGCATTCAGTCCGACTTGATGGAATAGTATACGGAGAGCAAGGGAGTGAGGCGAATCACACCAAAAGACACAAGAGCAGAATTAGGCCATTCGGCCCATTCTGTTATAGCTGATCCCTGATGCCACTCAAACCCATTCATCTGCCTTCTTGCCATATCCTTTGATGCCCTGACCGGTCAGGAAACTATCAACTTCCACCTTAACTATATCCACGGACCTGCCCTCCACCGCAGTCCGTGGAACTGTATTCCATCTGCCACTTTATTGTCCATTCTTCCAATCTGTCTCAGTCCTGCTTCAATCGCATCACTTCCTCAGCATTACCTACTCCTCCACTATCTTCATATCATCTGCAAACTTTCCCTCAAAGTTATCCACTCCATTATCCAAATTATTGACAGACAATGTAAAAAGTAGCCTCCCTATACAGACCCTAGAGGAACGCCACTAGTCGCTAACAGCCAACCAGAACCCCCCACCCCCCTTATTCCCACTGGCTGCCTATCTGCCATTAGCCATAGGATTTTATCTGGTTAAGCAACCTCAGTGTGGTATCTTATCAAATGCTTTCTGAAAATCCAGGTAAGTTATATCCACTGCTTCTCCTTTGTCCACCCTGCTCGCTACTCCCAGAGATATCTCTAACGATCCTCCGTAGATTCGATGGACGAAACGGTCCCGATGAAAGGTCTCGGCCTGAAAAGTCGACTGTTTGCTCTTTTCTGTAGGTCCTGCCTGGCCTGCTGAGTTCCTCCAGCATTTTTTATTTGTTGTTTCGCATTTCAATCATCTGCAGATTTTCTTGTTTTTGTAATCAATCTCTTTGCTAGTTTTACAAAGTGACAACCACCTGAGGCAAGATATCAGGGTGCGACGGGATCATATGCTCCTAAGAACTGAGTTAACCGCACTCATTTTTCTCTGTCGTAATCCTTAGGACTTCCCACACGACGTCTCGGAGTCTGGTGAACGGGTGCAGTAAGGTTTAAACTGTTTCGTTGGGTTTTCCTCGGGCGGTTGTGTAACACGGAATGTCCTGGTTTGGGAGGTTTTTAAGCTGCTATTAGCCTGTGCCCAGACCATTGATCGGAGCGGGTGCTGCCACTGAGGGACCACAGCCATGAACGGACAAACCAGGTGAGAGGCTGGTATGATCTGTACCCACTGGAACGGGTGCTGACGGGCGAGGGTATACTGCGTGTGGCACGGGGTCGCTGCGAGGAATGGGAGACGCTCTTCACTGAGAGGGGGGAGATTGGCCAGATCAGTACATCCGCCGACTGATTTGCGATAGATGGGAGGGCAATAGGGTGGGTTAACCTGCGGGCCAAGGTCGCTCAGAGGCGGGCAGATGGACAGGAATGGAGAGGTCGAGATTGAAAAGGATCAGAGTTTGGGAGGGGGTGGAGAGGAGGTCCGGGTGCAAAGGGTTCAGGAGTTGAGGGAACGTTGGGGCGGGGAGAGGTGAGGCGTGGGCACCAGGGTTAGGGATGAGGAAATCGGGTGAAGTAGGGGAGCGGGTTAAATGGAGAGAGATGAGGGGTAGAGAAAATTGAGGCGTTGGGAGCGAGTCCGGTCTGGAGATGGGTCATGTCTGGCGCGTGGTGGTGGAGAGGGGTCAATGTTAGGAGAGGGTCAGAGTGGAGGAAGGTGAGTGTGGGGAGCGGTCAGGGGTGAGGAGGTAGGGGTGGAGAGGGATCTGGAGTGGAGAGAGGTGGTGGTGTCAGTGTATCCATGGGTACATGGAATGCGAGAGGTTGCTGCCCCTCTGGGTTTCCCGGGGAGCTGCTGCTGGGGTTCTGGCTGCGCTTTGGTCCCGCGCTCCTCATATGCAGTTCGGAAGGGGCGGGCGTGAGGCGGATCTCCCGGCGGACTTGCTCCTGGGCCTGGCCAGGTTCGCCATTCACGGGTCTAAGCGGCGGAAAGCGGTGGGCGCTGCCCGAGCCGACTGCCCGCCTCCTTTCCGAGGACACGATCCCGCCCGGCTGTCCTTGGAGAGGGAGTACGCGGTAGTGATGGGTACAGTGAGGAACTTCCGGGGGCGGGGGCGCCCCGGGGTATTGACTGTTTTCAATAAGGTTCAATAGGTACATTTGATGTCAGAGAAATGTATACAATATACATCCTGAAATTCTTTTTCTTCGAAAACATCCACGAAAACAGAGGACTGTCACAAAGAACGAATGACAGTCAAACGTTAGAACCGCAAGCCCCCCCGCAGCTCCCTCCTCCCACGCATAAGCAGTAGCAAGGCAATGAACTCCCTCCCCACCCCACCCCAAAAGCATTAGCGCCCTCCACCGAGCACACAGACTGAGTGCCCCAAGAACTACTCGTTCACCCGCTAGTTCGACATACCACAGGCTCTCTCTCTCTCTCTCTCTCTCTCTTCCTCCCTCTCCCTCTCCCTCTCCCTCATAGGGAAAAAAGAGGTACCCCTGTTTCACAGCGAGAGGGGAGACATTACGGACAGCTCGCTGATTTCTGGTGTTAAAAATCTGTTGCGTCGATTTTTCCGAGCTCTGTGCCCCAAAAAAAACCCTCATGTTTCTGCCCACGGCAGCTAGCCCGCTGCTTCCGATCTTCCGTGTTCTCCTGCGACACCTCTGACGGGGTACCGGCCTTGGATCAGCCCGTCTCCAGAGCCACGAAAACCCGGCACCCCTAAGACGCGTTCGTCTTCCAGGCCACGTCCTTGGGCTATCAACAAGCGGCCGGTCCTGAGGCCCCGAGAGCAGGTCCCATTCCCGTAAAGAATCGAAGGTCAGGATCTTCAAAATATCTTGAAAGGTGGGGGGGGGGGGGGGGGGAGATATTAAAGATGGAAATAGAGCAGTTTCCGAAGATGCAAGCGAAGGAGCCGCCGTTTCGCCGTTTCCGCCCTCCTTTTATAGACTATAGTAACCATATTTTATTTTGAGTGTACTTACTGTCTTGTAAATATTGAATGTCTCCTGTATCCTGTGTGTATGTGTTATTAATACAATTTTATAGTTATGTTTAAAAAAGGTGGGATCGTGACTGGTAGGAGTTTGTGGTGGGGGGAGGGGAGTCATTAATTGAGGATCAGAAGATGGGAGTCGGTGAATGAGACTGTCTGATTCTAGATCCCGGTGTTGATCAGTCCAGGCTAGTTAACCCACAGTACGCGACTTATCCTGCTCGCTGTTGCTGTCTGTGTGCATATTTGCTGGTGTGTAGGTCTGGTGTTTCTGTGTAGGAACCGTCCAATTGCATTTCGCCAACGCTTGGTTAGGATTGTCAGGGAAGCTGATAGTAAGTGAACCGTGAAAAACCACCATTTGTCCTTTGGGAAAACGCCTTGGTTTTGGCCGCTGCCCGGAGAGTCGCCGTGTGCTTGATGGGTGAAGACTATGGGTGGGATGGTGGGGTCCTCCTTTGTTTCAAACCTGCAGATGCCAGAAATCCAAAGCAATGCACAGAAAATGCTGGAGGAACTCAGCAGGTCAGGCAGCATCTATGGAAAAGAGTAAACAGTCGATATTTCGGACTGTTTCCCCTTCCACTCTTGTTGACGTTCTCATCTCTGGACGGAACATCAGAACATCATGATCTATGGGTGAACATCAGTTCAAGGGTAGACTGTGTGAAGCTCTCTTCCTCTAGTCATCAGGGTGTTCTACAGAACAAACCCATCTATTGATTTCATGTCCGTTTTTGTAATTGAACCGAAACGTCACAAATAATTAATAACCTCAGTTATTTCAAAACTTAACTGCAAACTTAATTTGACACCGGCAGGGTGAAAATATTACAGCCGGCTGCAAGCGTCCTGCCCTGTAGTGAAGGGGAGATGTAGTGTATTCAAGATTGCTTAATGTCATTTCTAGTGCACACGTGTAAAGGAGAACGAAATACTCCGCATCTGATGCAGCACAATTTTTTTTAAAAAAAATAGCACAATAAATATAAATACATTAAGATAGCTTATATTCATCGATTGATTGTATGTCCATAATGCTAGGTACAGGAGAGTCGGTACAAAAAGAGACGGACAGCAAAAAATCAAATAGTGGTGGTTGTGGGTGTGGAGGGGTGGGTTAGTGGGTGGAGGTGTTGATCAGTCTCACTGCTTGGGGAAAGTAACTGGTTTTGAGTCCGGTGGTCCTGGTGTGGATGCTGCGTAGCCTCTTCCGTGACGGGCACAGCGGACACAGGTTCCACCTGTTTTCCGAGACAGTCTAAAAGCCCTCTGCAACCAATAATTGTATGAATAGCTCAACAAGTTTTATCTGTCTGTTCGGATCTCTAGTCTTATTGGGGTAGTACCATCTCAGAGCAGTACCGCAGGGCAACCAATTTTATGTCTGATGTCGGATTATACCATGTAGTTGTGTATTCATTTATTAATCTAACTAATAAAGGGTTAAAAGTTATAAAAGAGAATCGGACGTGGACTGGTGAGGTGGCAATGCGGCCATGTGATCGCAGTGGGTCGGGGCATTGCCCCAGAGGCTGAGGGCACGGATCTGGCCGTGCTGCGTCCCCACCTTTAGTAATTTATTCATGTTAGGAGAAGCCTCTTGGGCCATTTAATAAGCTCACCCTCGGGTGTGTGAGAAGTCGGCGCGTGCCAGTTGATCACCGACTCCCTTCTGCTGACTGTCATGGTTCCGGAATGATGGAGCTTCCCCCTCCCTTCTCCGCATGGTGACCGGGGCAGTTTCATTTAATATCTCTCGGTCCAGGGTCCACAAGCTTCTGAGGAAGTTTGAATCTGACCCGAACCGCCGAGAATTAAAAGTTCGAAAAAAAGAACACAACAACTTTGGAAATGTAGGGTCATAGGAAGTGAACCTTGTGTGTAGGTGTATGGGGTGGCAGGGAATGAGACAGGGGATGAGGGGCCGATTCGCCTCTTGTGGTCGGACACTCCTGTGGCCCTGTTGTAACATCTCATGTGGAGAAGACCCTGCCGAATGCAGGACCACGCCCGTGCTCCAGGCGCACCCGCCCGGCTGTGTTGAGAACGCGCCGCTTCTCAGGTCCCGGTCACACCAGCCGCATGCTCCTAACCTGGAGTCACCCGGCACGGTGGGGTGGCGGTGTCGCTCGGGAAAACCTCCTGACCCTTTTGCTCCTGGACCTGGCTAAAATGGCCATTCATAGCTCCAGGCGGCGGACAGACGACTGAACAGCTCAAGCTGATTGCCTGCCCTCCCAATCCCACTTTCCGGGGTTCCATCTGTGCCCGGTTTCCCTGGAGAAGGAGCACGCGGTGGCCATGGGTAGAGTGCGGAATTTCCGGGAGCCGAGGGCCTCTGGGGCTCGGTTGCGTTGCGGATAGTAATTTGAAGCTGTGCGTGGTGTGTTTATATAGGTGTGTGTGTGTGTGTGTGTGTGTGTGTGTGTGTGTGTGTGTGTGTGTGTGTGTGTGTGTGTGTGTGTGTGTGTGTGTGTGTGTGTGTGTGTGTGTGTGTGTGTGTGTGTGTATATATATATATATATATATATATATATATACTTTTGTCTGATATTGTAGTCATCGAGTAAACTTTGCGTATATATAAAGCAAAAAAAAAGTCGATACACACAGCCAGAATCACTCTCTTCAATCTCCACAGGGAAAGAATCCTGAATGATCGGCCCATAATAGGTGAGTGATGTTGGCTCTTTCACTGTGCTGATGTTCCGAAAGTGATTATTCCAGGAGTGTGTGTGGTGGGTATTGAGGGGGTAGGCGGGCTACCCGAGGCAGCGGTCTCACCAAGTCCCGTGGAGCAGGGACAGCGAGAACACAGAACGATGAAGTTTTGAGGGACAGCTATTGACGACAAGGAAGGGTTATCTTCCCTCGGGCTGGTGGATCCTTGTATCTCCCCAGCTGTTGGAACATCATCCTGAAACTGTTTTTTTTTCCCCTCTCCGCCAGCGCTGCCTGAGCTGCTGAGTGTTTCCAGCAGTTCCTGCTGTATTTCAGGTTTCCTGCATCTGCAGTGATTTCCTCTAGAGTTACCCTAGCGCCTGGCTTTACTCTTCCCTGCTCGAGGAAACATTCTGTCCGACCCAAGCCAAACTAAGAATTCTTTTTCGAATATAGAACAGTGCCGCACAGGAACAGGCCCCTTCGGCCCACAATGTTGTGCCGAATCTATCAAACCAGCTTCAGCACCGCTTTCTCCCTCTCAGGCGAAAGGCCATAGACTGTTAACACGTCCGGCGCAGCTTCACTCCGAACACAGTCCTAGTGAACATGTCTTGCGCCTCAGAAGCCAAGTTATCGGACGATGTATTTGTGTCTGTCCCTGGAGAACTTCTAGCCTGACAGAACGTCCGTCTGTCAGAGAGTTACAGCCTCCTTCAGTGACAGGAGGACAGATCTTCCCTTTGAGATATGGGTCGTCTGGCGCTTGCTCTCTCTCTCTCACGCTTCCTCTTACGCTAGGGATCTTGGCCCAGCACACGGTGGATCACCTGTCCAAGATGGCCCAGACGTACGTGTCCTCTTCCAATGTAAGACACCTGGAATCGGCCGGATGCAGAGTGGCAGTGATCAGGTGAGTCTTGCCCCATAGAGCTCACTCAGGTGGTGGTCTTAAACCTGCCGAGAACGTGGGGGAGACTCGGAATGAGAGGGAGGGCGAGGGGATGAAAGGAGCGAGTAAGCGAGTGAAAGAGTGAGATAGCGATAGAAGAGCAGGAGTGAGGGACTGCTGGGCTGAGGGTGAGAGGAGACTGAGGAGGAGTGAGTGAATGGGAGAATGAGTAAGTAGGAGGGCGAGGAAAGGGGAGGGTCGATGAAAGGGCAGTGGGGCGAGCACGGAGGTGGATGGTGGAGCGGGGAGCGGTGTGGAATCTCACCCCGCCCACTCCCAAATAAACCCTGCATTGAATTGGTTGATAGCAGATTTAGCAACGACTCTATGAAGAGCAGAGGGCGGTGTAGCTGGTTGAGAATCGGTACTGGAGACCTGTTAGTGAAAGCGGTAGGTCATTGACATTACTATAACTCATATATGTCAAACTCAAGGCCCGCGGGCCAAATCCGGCCCGCGGTGGAATTATCTTTGGCCCGCGAGATAATATCTAATTACTATTAAAGCTGGCACCAGTAATCGAAGCGCCTATGACGTATGATATGGCTAATGCTGAGTTTATTCAGGTACCAGGTTTTCAGGGTTTTTAGTGTTTATTCGGCAGTCTTGCTCGGCAGTCTTCTTCATAAGAAACGGAATTTGTAAAGTGAAACACTTTGTAGTTATAGCAGAGACTGAGACACATGAGAGCAGGCTGAAAAAACGGAGGCAACGAAAGCTGCGTTCGCACGCGTCTGACTGATCCGGCCCGCATGAAGCTGCATTTTGCTCAATCCGGCCCGTGACCTAAAATGAGTTTGACACCCCTGCTTGGGCACAGAGTTGTGATCGACAGTTAAGGTCTTGGTTACAGTATGGGTGGGTGGTAAGGTCAGCTGTGACTTTGTTGTGTTGAAATTGACTGCTGCGACTCTACATTGATCACTTTATCAACAAGATTTTCATTGCTGTACTCTGTCGGATTGAGAGGCGCTGGGAAAGTGGGGGTTGTGTTCGGGGAGGGGCGGGTTTGGGAACTGATATTGGATTGGGGAACAGTTTGGATATTGTCTAATCCAGGAGATGAGAGTTGGGTGATAAATAGGGTTTAGTCTGGGATGAATTAGGAAGGGGAGAATGTGGCTGTTCTGAGACAGGGCGTTGACTAGCTGTGACTGAAAGTCGTTCGTTGTTCTTGCAGATTGTTTCTCAGTGAATCTGAATATGAAAAAATATTTTACTCAATAAATGGGTAGGTATTTGACCATCCGTCGCCCTTCCTCGTTGTATTGTCTCTGATCTTCGCGAAAGGTCTGCTCCCACCCCACCCTCATCGTCCCTGTGTCCGCACGGCGCTCCAGCCACCTGGCTGGGTCCTGGGACACTGGTCCCACTCCACGTATTCCTATCCTGAATACTGGACTCTCCGTCAGTCAACGATTCGACCGGCCTCAATAAATGGTCTCGGCCCGAAACGCCGACTGTTTATTCCCCTCCATAGATGCTACCTGACCTGTTGTGTTATTCCAACATTTTGTGAGTGTTACCTAAGATTTCCAGCAACTGCCAAATCTCTTGCGTTTATGAATTGAAGTTACTCCCCCCGCCCACCCCCGGGCCGGACCATCTGTTAACTCCAATGTTTGAGCGTAGCGCGCAGGTTCTATCAAACGGTCATTTACTCGTCCCAGGAGCAGTCGCCCAGACACCGCAGCAACCGTCCTGTCAGTAAAGCCCCTCCCACGGGGGCAGCTTTCCTCCGCTTTGCCTGCCCTTCGAAAAGGTGCTTCCCCACATCCGCCCTCCCCGCTTTGAGCCGGGACTGACTGATGCGCCGGCGTCACTGTTTGAGATCCCGACCTCTCACACAGGCGAGCCGTGTCCAGGTCTTCCCCCGCCGGAGTTAACCACCAGGGCCTTGTCATTCGAGCCGCTGCACACTGTGTTATGAAGCCACGCTCACTCCCACCTCTTCCTCAGGATCTTATTCCCTGGCGGAGCCGTTGATCTCAAGAGCTCCGAGTTCGCTCGGGTGGCCGGCATCTTCTACAGGCTGGCGTTGGAGGTCAGTGAAGGGTCGGGGGAGGGGGGGGTCTGTGCTTATGTGTCAGAGACAGGCAAGCGAGGGAGGGGAGTATGCTGCTCCTTTCGGAGGGGCCAGAGATGGTTCGCGAGAATGATTTCGACAATGAAAGGGTTAATATATAAGGACTGCTTGATGCCTCAATGAAGGGGGCCGGTGGGGTGTCTCACTGAATTCTATCGAATTTTGAAAGACCTAGAGTAGACATGGAGATGGTATTTCCTTTCGCGGGGAGTTTAGGACCAGAGGGCACGGCATCAGAATAGAGGGAGATAGATTTGGAATAAGAAGAGGAGAAAGTCTTTAGCCAGAGGGCGATGGAATTCATTGCTACCAACAGCTGTGGAGTCATTGAGAATATCTAAAACGGAGGTTGACAGGTTCTTAGAAGGTTGGAGAATGGGGTTGAGAGGGATAATAAATCAGCCATGATGGGATGGTGGAGCAGACTCGATGAGCCGAATGCCTTAGTCCAGCTCCCATGTCTGACGGTATTATAGTCTTATGAACCCGAGGAAGGGCCCCAGATTGTTTAGTGGCCCGTCAGAGTGGGCCAGGTCAGACCTCGGCCTCGCCCTTTGATTCACGATGTTGAGGGAGCGAAGTTACTGCAGAAGCAGTGTGTGTTGCCAGTCTGCACCCGACGGTCTGCCCAAAACCAAGCCAACCACTCCCGGGGCGACAGCTCAATCTGTTGAAAAAAGTCTTCGGCGGTCGGGTAGCATCTGGAAGTGAAGAGAAATTCTGGATCCGGTATTAGGACTCAGTCCGGATGAGGAACCCAATTCTCTGACTCCGCACCCCGATTCAATCCCCGAATGAGGAAGACCCCGGCTGTCCAGTTTGTCTTAAATCTCTCCACCGCCACCCAGCTATTCTATGGGCGGCTTTTCAACAAGGAACGCAGGCCCGGGGTGAAGGAAGACCGGGCTGGGATAATGAGGATGGGCTGTTTTTTGTGCTCCGTTTGCTCGGTCTGTTTATGGTGCTGGTGTGTAACGGAAGGGGTACTGGTGCCCCTCTGGTGCCGTGATGGGGGTTCACTGGGTTAGCAGCCAGGCTCCAGAGTATGAGGATCCGATGAGTGCTTCCCCGGGCTGGGGCAGGGTCTGGACGGGTGTATGGCTAACTGTCACATCTCTCTCCACCGCAGGCCTGTGACCAGGGCGATTACTTCCCGGTGTGGGGGACATGCCTGGGGCACCAGCTGTTGACGGCCCTCACAGCCGGCGAGAATCTGCTCAGCAGGACGGACAGCAACAACATGGCATTGCCGCTGGATTTCACTGACGGTAGGGAGCGCCCGGAGTGGGTCTGGGGTGAGGGGTGGAGGGAGGTGAGGCCAGCGGATCGTGGCCGAGGAGTGTGGTCAAGATAAAAGGGGGGGGGGCAGAGAGGAGGAGATGCCATGGAAGAGGCGTGGTCTAGAGCGGGGCGTGGCGAGCGTAAGGGGGCGTGGCTATGGCGGGGCGTGGTCGGTTGGGCGTGGCAACTGAAGGGGTGGTCGAGGAGGCGGGGTCGTGGGGCGTGCGCAGGAGAGGGGCATCGCTCGATGTAAACAGCATCAGGAAAGTTGCCACTCTAACCCTGAAGTCTAATATCTCCAGATCCACCTTCCTGGCCAGTTTCCAAACCATCTGGTTCTTTCCCCGAAAACCCATTGGATAAACTGAACAGCAGAGGACTCACTGTCTCTGGGTCCAAAGATCTTAGTACAGAAACCTCATCCCAAGCGTCCGGAACACGGGATTAGAATCAGGCGGTTCACGGGGGAAGAACGACACCTTTTGGTATCCTTCCCCAGCGGCCTCGCTCAGAATTAGTAAACTAAGTTAGTAACTTGACTGAATCTGCAGATGCTGGAAATAAATAAAAACACAAAATGCTGGCAGAACTCAGCAGAACCTTTCATCGAGGTTTCGGCCCGAAACTTCGTCACTACCTCCTCCCATAGATGCTGTCTGGCCTGCTGAGTTCTGCCAGCATTTTGTGTTTTTATTAAGTTGGTAACTTGTTAGTTTGTTGGCACGTGGATCGGTCTAGTGATCTGAAGGTCACTGGTTCGAACCTCAGCAGGGGCGGCGTGTTGTGTCCTTGAGCAAGACACTTAACAACACATTGCTCTGCGACGACACCGGTGCCAAGCTGCATGGGTCCTAGTGCCCTTCCCTTGGGCAACATCGGTGGTGTGGAGATGAGAAGGCTTGCAGCTTGGGCAACTGCCGGTCTCCCATACAACCCTGCCCAGGCCTGCGCCCTGGAAACCTTCCAAGGCGCAAATCCACGGTCTCACGAGACTAACGGATGCCTTGTCACCCGGAAGTTTTCCTTGCATACTATTCATACACATCATTGCATTACAGAGTCATGGAGGGGTGGGGGGTGGGGGAGAACAATGCAAATCAGTAACGATGCAGAATGCAGTTTCAGAGAAAGGGCAGTGCAATGAGCTACAAGATCATAACGAGGTAGACTGTGAGTCCGTCTTATTATAGTCGGGTGCCATTCAATAGTCTGACAACAGCGAGATGGAAGTTGTCCTTGAGCCTGGCGGTACGTGCTTTCAGGCTTTCAGGCCCCATCTTCACCTCATTCTTCTTCACTTCATTCTTCATTGAGGATGGATCACTCGTCCCGGGACTCTGCTCACACCCACCCCTTTACACCAGGGTCCATCTCCCAACTACAAGGCGACCTCATTTCGCGCAACCTTCAATTTAAATCCCTCTCAGGGCCTCTCTCTCGTCTGGTTCGGCCCCTGCCTGAGGCCAATTAACAAGAGATAAAAGAACTGCATCAGATCAAAAGAAGAGACTCACTCATCAGATCAAAGGAAGACATCTACACACCTACACGGTCCCCCGTCACCCCACGTACACACCTGTACCGTCCTCCCCTACCCCACTCATACTCCTGTATTTCTGTACTCTACCCACACTCCCGTTACGTTCACCCCCACCCCCACTCCTGTCCGCCCCCCCACCCCACCAACACCTCACCAAGTATTAATTTCCGTCTCGTTACCTTTCAGAAGCGAAATCATGTAAAATGTTTAGAAATTTCACCCCAGAGACGACGCGAGTTTTATCAGAGACACCGCTGACCGGTAACTTCCACAAGTACAGCGTCACCCTGGAGGTAAGGGTATGGGGTGCGGGTGAGTGAGACCTTGGCAGTCGTGAGGGGTGGGATTGGAAGAGGAGGGTGGTGAGAGCGGGTGGGGCTGACGGTATGTATGTGTGTGTGTGTGTGTGTGGGGGGGTAGGTGATGTTAGGGGGAGATCGGACGGGCAGAGGAGGGTGGAACCGGGGTGAGATAAAGAGAGAGTATGGGGAGCGGCATTGAGGTGTGACAGTGGGGCTGACGGCAGGGAAAGGTTGTGGAGTGGTGGTGGGGAGAGGGTGCGAAGGAGAGGAGGATGGGGAGCGGGGGTAGGGTGGGGACTGCTGTTGGGGAGCAGGCGGCTTTGAGTTACGGTGTTAGACAGGAGGAGTATGGAGGACATTAGGGATAGGGGAGGGGATTAAGGGAAAGGCTGTCGGGCGACAGAGGGAGCTGGAGGGAAAGGGAAGACAGGTGGTGGAGAGTGAGAGTGGAGCTGGCGAGTGGGGAGGGGGTGTGAGTGGGACAGGGGGTGATTAGGGATGACCGGCTCCTGGGAGGGGTACTGTGTGAGGGTTTATTCTCCCAAGGGACTAACGCGGTGGTTAATTTTAGACCTTCAAAGCGAATAAGAAGTTGAGCTCGTTCTACCGACTCATCTCCACCAACACTGACCGGCAGGGAGTCGCCTTTGTCTCGACGATGGAAGGTGGGTGTAATCGGATCGGAACCATACCTCTGGCCTTGCTCCACCGCCCCACTGAAAGGTGCGGTTTTTTGCTCTCGGGCACCGGTGCCTGGATCGACACAGTTTGGTGGAGGGTGTGTGGTATGGTGTGGAGGTGGGTTGGGGGGGGGGGGGTGCGGGGTGGAAGAATAAAGCCCGGGGATCTCCAGCTGCGGTGGGCGAGGCCCCGGGGTTTGGTTCAGAGGGGCCCCTAAGGAACTCGCCGTTACTTCCAGGGCGCAGTGTATCCAACTGAGCCGCTCTCTGCCGTTGCAGCCTTCCGATATCCAATTTATGGCACACAATGGCACCCGGAAGCGAACCGCTACTTCTGGAACAAGAGCATGGATATTCCACACAGTTCCTTCGGAGTCAGGATTTCCTACCTAATGGCCGAGTTCTTCGTCAGTGAAGGTGGGTCTTTAGAAACACTTTCTGAGTCAATTTAAAACGCTGCCCGTAGGAGGTGGGGGGGATAGGCAGGAGAGCTGGGGGTATCACCCTCTTAGGGAGTCCAGCCTGGAGATCAACACACGTTTTGGTCTGTGTATCCGTCAGCAGTGATCAATCGTGTCTCCACTAGCGTCTGGGTGGAGGCAGAACGGAAAGGTGAAGTCAGGGTGCAGCAAATATCACCCGGCCTATCCTATTCTGCATGGCATACATTAAGTAACAAATTATCCCAAGAGGCACCAAACACACGAGCAGTGAGTGGAATCAAAGACTGTCGCAGAAACAGGAAGCGACCAATAGGAAATGGACGGTCTCCAGTGCGGCTGCGAAAGGGGGAGGATCGGGTACGAGGACAGCAACGCCATCCCGTAAAAATCCCAGAGCTATAGAAACGCCAACAGTGATTCCGGGGACTTCATCCCTGGGGGCGGAGATACACAAAGAAAATGGGCTACACCTGGGGACAGACTGTCCCAGGACGGGTGAGCTGCTGTCAGCGGCCTATATTCCTACAATGTGATGGGCTTAAGAGGAAGAAGAAGGGGCAGCGAGAGTTCAGCTGCGGTGTTCACGGGTTCCCCTCTGGCAGAAAGAATGGAGGCCCAGGCACCCTCGCCGTCACTCCCCCACCACACCCGCCGCTAGCCTTCTACGCTCCGAGGAAAACCAACAGCCTCTCCAATCTCTCTTCATAGCTGGCACGCTGCACCCCAGTGAATCCGTGCACAGTACAGACCCTTCGGCCCGCAGTGTTTTGTCCACCTGTTATCCTGCTCTGAGATCGATCTTTCACACGTGTGCGAAAGTGTTTTTGAATTCCCCTAGTATATCCCCTATCCACCACCACTGGCAGTGCTTTCCACGCACCTACCACCCTCTGTGTAGAAAACTTACCTCTGACAGCCCCTCTACTTTTCTCCAATCTTCTTAAAATTGTGCCCCCGTATTAGCTATTTTCTCCATGGGAATGTCTGATCGTTTAATTCCTCTTATCATTTTGTACACTTCTATTAAGTCAATTGTCACTCTCCCTCGTTCCAAAGAGCTCGCTCAGACTATCCCCATAAGACCTAGTCTCTAATCCAGGCAGCATCCTGCCACATCTCCTCTGCACCCTCTCTAAAGCTTCCACATCCTTCCTATAAGGAGGCGACCAGAACTGAACACAATATTCCAAGTGTGGTCTAACCAGAGTTTTATAAAACTGCCGTATTACGAACTCTATGGTTTTTTAACCACAGTATCGCAACTGTGGTAAAACAAACGTTTCACAATTCTCTATCATGACCCACCTGCTCTTATATGTTATACCCTGACGTACCCCAATATGCCTTCTTCAATACAGAAGCCCGACGTCCCTCGCCACCATGACACTATCAACAAACTTCTCTACTATGATACCTACATTAAAATCCAAATCATTGTTACACTTCACAGAACTCGGGGATCCAAGCTCCAAGCCCTGTTGAACCCACGGCCCTTGGACCTCCACCCACTGAAGTTCCTCTCTCCACTGTCCTTACCCCCACTGCGAATTTCATCCCAGTTACCATCTTCTCTGGCTCCTCTGCCCTCCTACTCCCCTGGTCAACCCGAGAGGTGGACGCTCGCCAACGCGTTGTAGACTTCACCGAACGCTCGACATTCATCACCCTCCCTGTTATCTCCAAAAAGCTCAAAGTTACTTTCACCAGCCGTTTGTCCATGGTTAATTTGTACACCGGACGCCGGACCCGCCCCTCCACATGTAAAACCCTGTCCACCATTGAACACATCTACATGGAACGCTGTCGCAGGACAGCGGCATCCATCGTCAAGTACCCCCCCTCCCACCACCACCACCACCCCACCCATCCAGGTCACGCTCGCTTCTCGCTGCTGCCATCGGGAAGAAGGTACAGGAGCTGCAAGACCCGCACCACCAGGTTCAGGAACAGTTACAGTTATTAACCCTTAACCATCAGGTTCCTGTACTAGAAGGGGTAACTTCACTTACCCCAACATTGAACTGTTCCCACAACCTATGAACTCACTTTCAATGACTCTTCGTCGCATGTCTTGGTGTTTACCGCCTACTTATTTATCCCTGCTATGATCTCTCCACAGCCAGGAAAAACTTCCACCATTTTGAGGACGAATTAGAGGAAGACTCTATACTCATTGATCAATACGCTCACACAGTGGACAGGACAGATTGCCGAATCGTCTACTTATTTTGACGGACCTGACGTGGATATCTAATGGAGTTTGTGCGCGGGCGAGGTAAGGTTTCCGGCCTGAGCACGAAACGTCCTCCAATTTAAACCCCCGCAACGCTGGCGGTGGACAACCCTGGGAACAGAGAAGCCGTTCTCTGTGGAGGGCAGGTCACCTATATTGGGTTAGTGACCTACCATCCCTACTGATGTGAGACTACCGATCTATAACTCTGAATGCAAACGAGGACTTCAGCTGTGAAGCTCTTGCAGACGGATCCCATCCATGGCCAGGCGCTCCGGCGTAGGAGCGATGTTCCGGGGGTATGTCCGTGCCCGGTCATCGTGGAGAGGGAACAAGAGGTGTCCACCGGCACTATGGAGGTGTTGCTGGACCACTGGGCACCGCAAGGGTTAAATGCAAACTTTAACAGGGATGAGAACATTTTAATTTCTAGTATTATTGATTGTGTTAGTCACTGTAATTGCGTGTGTGTGTGTGTGTGTGTGTGTGTGTGTGTGTGTGTGTGTGTGTGTGTGTGTGTGTGTGTGTGTGTGAGTGAGTGAGTGAGTGAGTGAGTGTGTGTGTGTGTGTGTGTGTGTGTGTGTGTGTGTGTGAGTGAGTGAGTGAGTGAGTGAGTGTGTGTGTGTGTGTGTGTGTGTGTGTGTGTGTGTGAGTGAGTGAGTGAGTGAGTGTGTGTGTGTGTGTGTGTGTGTGTGTGTGTGTGTGTGTGTGTGTGTGTGTGAGTGAGTGAGTGAGTGTGTGTGTGTGTGTGTGTGTGTGTGTGTGTGTGTGTGTGTGTGTGTGTGTGTGTGTGTGTGTGTGTGTGTGTGTGTGTTGTCCGTCGTGTCCAACAACGACAGGAGACCTGTGCTGGGGAGCTTTTGAAGTGGAAACGCCGTTGTACTGGGGCAGTTCCACTCTCTGAACCTCGGAAATCCGAGTCCACTGGTACCAGCGGTCGTCACAAAGCTGGGCTCTTTCTAGGTTGCAGTGGATGGCCGTGACTCCTGTGCCTCGCCATGCCTTTCGCTTCCGCGGAGAACTGCCTCCCCGGCCGTTGGATCTCACAGCAGATCTCATCTGGCCAGCCCGCCGGAGCTGACTTCCCATGCTAGAAAAGGCATGTCCCTATCTCATCTGGGTATGAGGCCCGCCGGCTCTCCTCACCTGGTTTAGCCCGCTTGTCTCGGCGTTGTATCGGGGTGTGGCCGCGGTCGCCCGCAAGCAGAAAGAAAAGTCATGAAAGCTTTTTACTCAGAGAGTGGCGAGTGCGTGGAATGGGCTGCCGGCAACGGTGGTGGAGGCAGATACGATAGGGTCTTTTAAAAAGCTTTTAGATAGATACATGGAGCTTAGTAAAATAGAGGGCTATGGGTAAGCCTAGTAATTTCTAAGGTAGGGACATGTTTGGCCCAGCTTTGGGGGCCGAAGAGCCTGTATTGTGCTGTAGGTTTAAAAAAAATCTTACCCAGATGGTGGATGCGATTAGTACCAGAGCAGAGCTAACAGGGGGAGGGGGAGATGAAGCGGCGATCAGCCACCTTCGTGCTCACCGTGTCCTTGTCGCCCATACTCCTCAGAATACTGTCTGTATCAGAGGCCGGTCCGCTCACGCCTCCCTCGGAACCACCGAGCATTTGGACGGCAACCGCACATCTCGCGAGAATGATCCAGCATGTCGCTTCGACGGAGCAAGGTCCCAGAATTTGACGGGTGATTTTTTTCCCCTTTAGCATTCATCGAGGGAGCAATATTGTTCAGGGCTCCGGGAGGATTTCTGCCAGGATGGAAGGGGCGACCTCAGGGTGAATACGAGTGTCAAATGATGGACTGGAGCCGGAGAGCCAGGAGACACAGGCCCTCGGAAATGGGAGCGGCGCCGGAAGGTTAAAAAGTGTAGCTCCGTGAGAGTAGAGGACGGGGTTGAAGGTGGATCTTTTAAAACATCAGTGATCACACCATACTGGGATTTAACGTAGACAAAAGTAAGACAAACATAAGGATTAATGTGGACAAAAGCTGATTTTAATCGAATAGGATCTTGGGCAACATTTAATGTCAAAGATCCAGGTCAACAGAGGGAGTTGTGGTGGAGTCCGGGAGAGCAGGAATCAGTTGTCGGGCGACGGCGTGACGGGGTGCCCTGATCTACCGATCCAGGACCAGCAGTTTGAAGCCACCACTGACCCTGGGGATTTAGATGCCTGTAACTAAATAAATCTACGATTAAATTATGGGATATTAAAAAAAGGAAAACACATATAAAATGACACAATTTTTTTTAAAAAAGAAGTTGAAATAACAAGCAGCTTCCTCGTGAATTAAAAAAAGTTGCGCCGAAGCGCCATTAGGGATATATAAACGTTCTTCATGAAATCTGGTGTCATTCTAACCCGGGGTTCTCAACCTTGGTATTGCCATGGACCGCTACCATTAACCCAAGGTTGGGAACCCCTGTTCTAACCAGTCCAAAAATCAGCGGGGTAACTTGTTTAACGCTGGCGAGAAGATGAGGGTTTAGAACGCTGAGAGAAATCATTATTCTTTCATTAAACATCGGGGAAAACAGGAGAATTCGGTGGTTCGGGCAGCATCTGCGGAAGCAAAATGTGTGTTTTGTTTCAATTCAAAAACAAACTATTCACGTGCATATAAACACGTCTTTGTCTACAGTCAGAGTGTTGGTTCAATGTGTTTATAGTGTGCGCACATTCAGTGTCCGAGGCGCCGGTCCCACTCACGTTGCCTACTGGCACAGTCAAGTTGCGAGTGTTGAGATGCGTCCTCTCAGGGCCTATTCCTTCAGTGGGTCGCGGCAGAAAGCGCTCATACTGCGGACCTTCCGCACACAGTCTTCGCGGCGGCTGCACTGAGGTTCAGCGCGTCCCTCGGCGTGTGTCTGGCAGTCTGGACTGTACCAGTCAGCAGTACTGCCTCACAGGCATATCGCTACTGAACGACCTATTTCAATAAAATGCTTAAACTAACGTCCAGTCACTCAATGGACGTTGACAATGTCCACATTCACGTGCCTCTTAAATGACTCTATTGTGTCTGCTTGCACGACCACCCCAGGTCGAGCACTCCCGGCATCCACCACTCTGTGTAAAGAACCTGCCTTGCACATCTCCTTTGAATCCCCCCCCCCACCTTAAATTGCTCTGATATTAGGCATTTTATCCCTGGGGCAAAGACACTGGTTGTGTACTCTATCTCTGCCCCTCATCATCTTACCAAAGGTTGACTGTCGCCAGAGGTCATGGCTTAAGGGTGAACGGTGGGAAGTTTAAGGAGGGGAAACTGCTTCAGTCAGGGGAGCGTGAGAGTGTAGAACGAGCTGCCACCACAAACTGTGCATGCAAGCTCGATGTTAATGTGTAAGAGAAGTTCGGATAGGTACACGGCTGGTATGGAGGGCTAAGGCCCCGGTGCAGGTCGTTGGGAGTGGGCAGTTTAAATGGTTTCGGTCAGGTTTAGATGGGCTGAAGGGCCTGTATTTCTCCATAAACCTCTACCAGGTCTCTCCACATACTCCACCGCTCCAGGGAAAACAACCCGTTTGCCCAACCTCTCATGAAAGCACATACCCTCTAATCCAAACAGCAACATCCTGGTAAACCTCTTCTGCACAGCCGACTAAGCCTCGACATCCTTCATAGAGTGTTGCGACCAGAACTGTGTGCAATACCCCCCCCCCCCGCCCCAGATGTGACCCCAGCTTTATAAAGCTGCAACATAGCCTCCTGCCCTTTGAACGCAGTGGCTTAACACAAGCGTGCCATTTGCCTTCTTTGCCACTGTATCAACCTGTGTAGCCACTTCCATGGAGCAAGAGACCCCAAGACCCCTCGGCACAGAGTTCAGCACTGGTGAAAAATTGCCATTTGGTTTATTATTATCACGTACCCAGGTACGGTGAAAATCTTTGCCTTGAATGCCAACCATACCAATCGATTAATCGCACCGGTACATCGAGGTGGTACGGGGTAAAACAATGACAATGCAGAATAAAGTGACACACACAAAATGCTGGAGGAACTCAGCAGGCCAGGCAGCGTCTAAGCTGAAGGGTTTCGGGCCGAAACGTCGACTGTTTCTCTTTTCTATAGATGCCGCCCGGCCTGCTGAGTTCCTCCAGCATTTTTCGAGTGCGTTGCTTGGATTTCCAGCATCTGCAGATTTTCTCCTGTTTTGTGGCAGAATAAAGTGTTACAGTTATAAAGAAAGTGCAGTGCAGGTGGCCAATAAAGTGTAAAGACCATGACCAGGTGGATTATAAAGTGAGTGTCCATTCTATCTTTCAATAGTCCTATACCAGCGAGGTATAAGTTGCTCTCGAGCCCGGTGATACATGCTTCCAGGCTTCTGTGTCTTGTGCCCAATGGGAGGGGCGGGAAGAGCGCAAGTCTGAGGTTGTTTGGTTGGAGTCTTTGACCAGCTCACCTGCCCGCTCCTCACCTTCCCTTTCACACCTGCCCGCTCCTCACCTGCTCAGTGACGTCGAATGCTGCGTGAGACCAGCAGCCCGGAGCGGGAGGGCACTGCCTCGGGGTTGCCGGCTGCAGCGCGGGAGCCATGGATCGCCTTACCGGCGCCCTCCGCAGCCTCCAGTCTAACTCGGAGTCGGTCACGAACGGCATCTGTGGGATTTTGGCGCTGGCCAGCGTCCGGCTATACGGTGCCTTCCACTTTAGCTGCCCGTGTCTACCCGGCTACAACACTGCGTACGCGGCGGCGGTGCTCCTCCTACCTTGCATCGCCCTCTTCATCTGCGGCCTCATGGTGAACCGGCGCTGGCTTCTGCTGCTGCGGGAGTGGCGGAGGCCGGAAGGCGGCCGACCCCGGGACATCAGTGCCTTGCTGTCGCTGCTGCTCGGAGTGGTGCGGAGCGCCGCGCTGCCTCCCGCCGCCTGGCTTATCGTGGCACTACTCGATGGCAAGTGCCTCGCCTGCGCCCTCGCTACCAGTCTGGAGCCCGGCCGCTTCGCCAATGTTAGCGGCTACACTGAGGCCGAGCTGCGCGCCGCCCTGGCCCGGCTTCCCTGTAAGGACCTCGCCTCCGGGCCACTGCCCGGGTACCCGCCCTTCTCCAGGAAGGCAGCCTACCGGTACCTGCGCACCGTCTCCCAGGTATAGCCAGCCGCCTCCCATCCTACCGCTCCGGCCGCGGCAGGGCGGAGGTGGGGGTGAGGGTGGGGGGGGGGGGTGTGGGAGTGCGGGACTCTCTTGAAAAACGGCACTTCTGCCCACTGGGGTCCAGCTGGCTTCTCGGCCATTCTATTTCTCCGCCGTCTGGCGATGGCCAGGGGTGCGGAGACCAGAGTCTACGCGATCGGAGCGTTAGATTAGGGGGGCTCCGAGGGCTAGAGAGAAGGTTGCTGAGAACGCAGCAGTTGTGGTGTTGTGGGGAATGGAGAAGAGACTGGACGACTGGACAAGCTGGGACTGCTCCCCCCCCCCCCCATCCCACCCCCCGGAGCAAAAACGACTGTGGGTGACAACAGAGAAGTTTATTAAATCGCAAAGGGCAGAGATGGGTGGGTAGTCACAGCCTTTCTTTCCCGGAGCAGAGAAGTCACAGAACAATACTTCACAGGGGACAGGGTCTTCGGCCCATCTAGGACGATTGTGCCCAGTAGCCTGCACTTGCCCTCCAATCCATGACTTTAACCAAACTTCCCTTAAATGATGAAATCGCACCTGCATCCACCGCTTCGGCTGGAAGCTCGTCCCACGCTCGCACCACCCTCTGATGACGAAGATCCCCGCCCCCAGGTTCCCCTTAAATATTTCACCTTCTGCCTTAGTCTGAAACTGGAGGGTGTAGTTTTAAGGTGAAACGCTTTAAAGCGGCAAGAGTTTCATACGTAAGCTGCCGGGTGAAATGGTTAAGGAAGGTGCGTTAACGACATATAAAAGGGACTTGGAAAAGTTTGTGGTTACGGAATGTTTGAGTGATATCGGTCGAAAGTGGGGAAATGAGACTGGCTCAGCTAGAGAACCTGGTCGGCATGAATGAGTCGGGCCGAAGGGCTTGTTTCCGTGAAGCGACTCTAAAGCATTGGACAGATGGGGCTTTCCTTACCGCGGACTCACCCTAAAGGTGCAAGTTAACCTTTAGGGAATCCTGCACGACGATTGTCGGGTCGCTTCGCAGCTCTGACTTTGGAATTTTCTCCGTTTAGATAATTACCTGCACCCCTATGCCTTCTACAAAAGTGCATGACGGTACACTCCCGTACATTTTACTCAATCTGCCACTTCTTTGCCTATTCTCCCAATCTGTCCCTCTGCACATTCCCTGCTTCCCCAACACTACTTGCCACTCCTCCCATCTTCACACCACCCGCAAACTTACACACAAGACTATCAATCGCCTACTCCAAATCTTTCACATCTAACGTGAACAGAAGTGGTCCCAAAACCGACTCCTGCGGAACACCATTAGTCACCGGCAACCAACCAGACAAGGCCCCCCTTTATTCCCACTACTTCCCTCCTGCCAGTCAGCTTATCTTCTCTCCACGCTAGTACCTTTCCTGTAATACGATGGTCTTTTATCTTGTTAAGCAGCCTCATGTGCGACACCTTGTCAACATCCTTCTGAAAATCCAAGTAAACAACATCCACTGACTCCCCTTTGTCTATCCTACCTGTTATTTCCTCAAAGAATTCCAACAGATCTGTCGGGCAACATCTCCCCATGAAGAAACCAAGCCGACCTTGACCCATTTTATCACGTGCCTCCGAGTATCTGAAAACCTCATCCTTAATAATGGATTCCCCCATCTTCCCAACCACTGAAGTTAGGCTAAACGCCCGAAAATTTCCTTCCTTCTGGCTCCCTCCCTTATTAAAGAGTGGAAACGACATTTCCAATTTTCCAGTCCTTCCGAACGATTCCAGAATCTAATGTTGAGAAGTATTTTCAGCTTCTCAGGCATCTTCTCCTTAGTAAGAGCAGCAACACTCACTTCTGCCCCGTGATGCTGTCGAGCTTCCGGCGTACTGCTAATGTCTTTCAAGGTGAAGACTGACACAAAATACTTATTTTGTTGTCTCCCATTGCTGACTCTCTATCATCATTTTCCAGTGGTTCAATATCCAAGATCTCCTCTCTTATTACTCTTAAATATTTGAAAGAAACGTTTCGTATCCTCTTTTATATTATCGGCTAACATTCTTCATATTTCATATTTTCTCTCCTTATAGTTAGTTTTCAAAAACTTCTCAATTATCTAACTTACCACTATTTTTTTGCAATATTACACGCCCTCTCTTTGGCTTTTATGCCGTCTTTGACTACCCTTGTCAGGCACGGTGGCCTCATACTCCGTTTAGAATATTTCTTAATCTAAGAGATGTATCTATCCTGTGCCTTCCTACTCCCCCACCCCCAGAAACTCCAGTGATTGTTTTTCTGTTGTCATTTCTGCTAGTGCTCCTCTCCAATGAACTTTGGCCAGCTCCTCTCTCATGCCGCTGTAATTCCCTTTACTACACGCTAATATCGATATATCTTCTTCCTCTCAAACCTCAGGGCGAATTCTATCGTATTATGATTACTGTTACTTAAGGGTTCCTTTACCTTAAGCTCCCTCATCAAATCTGGTTCATTACCCAAAACCCAATCCAAAATTGTTTATCCCCTAATGGCCTCAACCACTCGCAAGCTGCTCTAAACAGCAATCTCGCGGGCATTCTACAAATTCCCTCTCTTGATAGCCTGATTTCCCCAATCTACTGGCATCCCCCATTACTATCCTAAGATTTCTATCTCCCGTTGAAATTTGTATCCCACATCTTGGCTACTATTTGGAGGTCTGTATTTAACGCCCAACAGTGTATTTTACCCTTGGAGTTTCTACCCACAAGGATTCTACATCTTCCGATCCTATGTAAACTCTTCTGAAGGATTTGTTTTCACTTTTCCTTACCAACAGAGCCACCCCACCCCTCTATCTACCCGATTGTCTTTTCGATACAATGTGTATCTTAGATGCTAAGCTCCCAAATAATGATCTTCTTTCAGCCATGACTCAGTGATGCCCACATCATCGTATCTGCCAATCTCTAATTGCGCTACAGGGTCATCTACATATACGTATACTGCATACTTTAAATTTTAACAACGTCTGTCCTGTATTCACCACCCTTAACAATTTTGCTCCCGTGTTACACTTATCATTCTGGTTTCTATCCCCCCGCCAAATTGGTTTAAACCTTCTGCAACTCTCTGGCAAACCTGCCCGTAAGGATATTGGTCTCTCTCATTTTCCGTTATAACCCGTCCTTTTTATACATCCCCCAGAAGGGATTCCAATCATCCAGAGATTTGAACTCCTGTCCCCTGCACCAATTCCTCAGCCATCTTCCAAATCATCCTATTCTTACCCTCACTGGCGCTTTCTACCTACATCCCTGTATTCTCTCTTCAGGACCTCCTCATATTCCCTGTGGTCTCGGGCCCGCTGCCTGATACCACAAGGTGGAAAGTGTGCATGGAACTCCGGCGGGGCGGGGAGTTTCCTGTACAGTACCAACCCTGCCCTCCTGCTTCCGGTTCACAGGAAAGCTCGGGGCGGGCCGGCCATTCTGTCCCTCCAGCTGGTGCCTGATAGCGAGGTTGGTGGTCCAGGGACCAGCCGCTGTGGGATTGGGTTCGGGAGGGTGACTGGGTGAGCGCGGGATCGGGTTACAATGGGTCTGCTCTGCTCCTCCGCCACTGTGTTTGTGTCCTCTGTGTTCTCAGGCGGTGGGATGGACCACCCTCTTCCTGCTGATCCTCGCCGCGTTCCTCGCTCGCTCCCTGAAGCCATGCTCTCGACAAGTCAACCCCCTGCGGAACTGGTACTGGGGCAACTACCTCGACCTGGAGGAAAAGATTTTCGAGGAGATGTGCTGCGAGCATGCGCACTCGTTCGCTCGGCGCTGCGTCCGCGAGTTCTTCGTCGGACCGGGAGAGGAGGGAGCGGAAGGCCAGGCGAGCCCGAAGGGGGCGGAGGGGGAGGCGGACTGCCCTCTACACGGCATCACCAACAAAGAGCAGCTGAACCAGCTCCTTCAGCGCTGGGACAACGCCAAGCCTCCATTGGCTATCGAGGACGATGACCGGCAGACCCCTGGACACCCGGGGCTCTCTCACGGCCCGTCGGAAAACGGTGCAAGGCACACCCGGGTTTAAAAAAGCCATTCCGCCCCTCCACTACCTTCGCCCCAAGACCTAGTGGGATTCCTCGGGTCAGGTCTGACCCTCTCCTTTTCCGGGACGAGGTGCAACTCCTTCTCGAGTACCGAGAGGGAGCGGGAGCGAGGGGCGAAAGGAGAACTAAAGGGAGAAAGGGGAAGAGGGCGAGGGGTAGCTCCCTTTGGCTTAATTCGCAAGCAAAACGTACAAAATCCACACAGACAGCGCCCGGGGCCGGGATCGAACTCGCGTCTCTGGAGCTGAGAGGCCTGCGCCACCAGCCGCTGTACCGTTCAGGCGCATCATTGTGGTAGTCAAGTGCTGGGATTAGAAAAATTGGAACAGGGACAGGTCATTCAGCCTCTCGATTCTGCACCCAAGGCCGATCAGCGCCAATGTCCTGCCCGTTCCCCTACGGGCTGAAGCCGTCTGTTCCAGTCTTGAATTTGTTTGTCGTGCCCCAGCCCCCATCGAGATTTCCAGTCCACAACGATCCATCCGGCCCAGTGACCCCGCCCCCACAATGAAAACAACCACTGCCCCCCCCCCCCCCCCCACCACCCTCTTCTCTCTGCTCACCGGAACTATTATCAACCCGCTCCCCGCCTCAGAGGTAACTGCACAAGATCCTCATACCCACCAACGGGACCGACCGCTCTCAGATGTGCCTCAGGCACTCCAGAGGGACCACCAATTCCGAAATAGGTCACCCCCCCCCCCCACAGGGGCACTGCAGAGTATCCTCCCTGAAAACTATCCCCTCCTCACCAGTTCCGGAAGATTTCTGTCTCAGTGTCGCCCAGAAGGCTCGGACCTCCTCAGATCACTGTGGCACGGACAAGCCAGAGACCGCGCATGAAGCGCCGAGGGAGGGCGAAACCTCGGAATAAACCCAACCCACCGCACCTCGACACCACCTGCCCGCCTGACCTCCCTAGTCACATCGGAGCGGGGACCCCATGAGACCACCAGAGAATATCTCTCCCTAAATGAGGGGGCCACGTCTGCAGACTCGAAGGGCCGATGGCCTAATTCTGCTCCTATATCTTTATGGTCTAAAACTGCAGACTGCGGGGCCTCTTCCTTTGATGTACTCCTCAGTGTTCCAATCTAAGAAATTATCACCGCATCGCCGTCCAGCGGCAAAATAACAAGTCCTGACGACTGCTAGCTGCTCAAAATAAAGCAATTAACAGTAACTTAAAATAAAAATTTCTCAGAGCATGGCATGGTACCCAGTGTTAGTTTTTGGGAGAATGTGAGTGTTAGTTTTCAGAAACAGGTTCATGTGGGTCGGACCCCAAGAGTGTGTGATGGGACGGAGTGGAGGGAGCTTCACTCGGTATCTGACCCCGGGGTGAGTGATGGGACGGAATGGAGGGAGCTTTGCTCTGTGTCTGACCCCGGGGTGAGTGATGGGACAGTGTGGAGGGAGCTTTGCTCTTTGTCTGATCCCGGGGTGAGTATTAGGACGGTATTAGTCCGTGAGCCAGTAGGGTTGCTCGGTTCCATCTGAGGGGAATAATGCTCCTAGTGATTTTTAGCAAGGTATACATCCCTGAAGTTAGAAAATATGCAATAGCATTGCACCAGTGGTAGCTTTATGTATGCATTTTATAATACTAGCCTAAGACAAGCATTTCTGAAAAGTGACCAATATAAAGTACAACATATATATTCAACCTAGTGGTATTTTGTCATCAGTGATCCCTCAGCATTGAAATTTGTCACAATGATAGCTGAGTTCAAGCACTTTTCATCAAATGTTATAAAATTCTACATCGTAAACTATGTAATTACTGGCACTCGCAGTACGGTTCCCAATTTCAGTAGAGTGAATCATTTCATTTTTAGAAAAATATTTGTCTGTTGTTTATTTTGGAAAAGTCAATAAAACCCTAGGACAATTATAATCACATGGATTTGTAGAGAGTTTATTCAGGAATTCAAATAAGTGTCACTTTCCATATTAACATCAGTACAGCAGAAAATGTTACCCCCCCACCAAAAAGTTTAAA
Source organism: Hemitrygon akajei (assembly GCF_048418815.1). Taxonomy (NCBI): domain Eukaryota; kingdom Metazoa; phylum Chordata; class Chondrichthyes; order Myliobatiformes; family Dasyatidae; genus Hemitrygon; species Hemitrygon akajei. Next base: position 19,113,048 of record NC_133146.1, on the reverse strand, counting down.
AAAACAGCTCATTTGGAGAGATTTCTGGAGTTTTATCAATGTCATATTTTCCATATTGTTGTATCAAATCAAAACAATCTTAAGCTTTTGTCATAGCCTATAGAATTACAGTACAATAATTCAAGTGTGGGGTTCCACACGGCCATAACCCAGGCCCCACTTGGCTGCAAAATGAATATATTTAATCAAAGACTGCTTTCCATACTTTCATAACCTATTAATAATCAATAATGTTCCAAGTCTTCCACATCTTCATCTGAACTTCCCACACTCTCTGAGGTGGGTGCCTGGTTCTCACAGTCTGCCAGTCTACACATGTCGGTACACCTGAGGCCAGTTGCAACACACAAACATCTTGGGAGTGAACATCTTTCTGGACAGTTACAGGCCTGTAGATCCAGGACGGCACCGGGTGCTGGCTGGCCTTCCATCCAGCGCACCATCAACTGTTCAGCTTCCTTATTCAGTACATCACCGTCAGTAATAGATGATATTTGTAGAGATGCTGATTTTAACAACTTTGCTGAAAAACATATAGTCTGAGCTATATTCCTCCCAATTTTCAAAGACAAAGCATCAATAATAAGAGAGAACCATCAGTTTGAAGTAGAATGCTTTATTCCGTGCTATGTTTGGTTTTGAAAAGTGTGTTTTGGCCTGGGGTTATAAATCGAGTGATAACACACAGAAAGCTCCCACCGCTGCAATGCTGTCTCATATTTTTAGCAATTAGGAATTTTTTAGCTAGAGGGTGGTGAATCTGTTCAATACGTTGCCATTCACGTTTAGGGGGGCCAAGTCATAGGGTGTATTTAAAGCGAAGATTGATGTTAGTAAGGGCATCTATGGTCATTGGGAGGAGGCGGGAGAATGGGGTTGAGAAGGGTAAACAATCAGCCATGATGGAATAGCAGAGCAGACTCGATGGGCTGAGTGGCCTAATTCTGCTGGTGTGCGTGAAGGTCTGAGAAGATCCTGATAAAATACAGACATTTCCCACAGTACAGCATGGTTGATGCTCGTCGCTAGGAGCCGTCGTCTCCCTGAAATCAGCACCCCGACGGGATAACAATATGCCACTTGTACAAGGTCCATTGCTGGGGAGTTACTGGTACATGGAACATGAATGTGGTTCTGAATGTTCACTTAGCTTGATTGTAGGCAGGGCTCTGAAGCACCATCCTCTGCAGGTGGACCAGATTAATTTGCCTAGTATTTGCAAATTTGCATTCAATCAATAAAGACTCTATTTAAACCAGAAAAATACAACCAGTGACGGCCACAGTCCCTGGGTCACAGCTATTAATTTGCCTCAGAGAAATACCCACACAAATCCTAACTTTAGGTTTATTTTTCATTTATTCAAATGATGCAGTCACCACCTGCAGGGCCAGTATTTATTGTCCACCCCAATTGTTCTTCAGGTTGTGGGCAGGTGGGGTGGGGAGTGTGCTGTCTTCTTGAGCTGACTGGGAAAGGTGCTTCCACCATTGCACAGTGCTGTTGGGACGGGAGTTCCAGGGTCTAGGCCCAGTGACGGTAGATGACTGCTGAATATTTCCAAGTCAGGATGCAGTGTGACTTGAAGGAGACCTTGCAGTTGGTGTTTCCCTGCATCCACTGCATTTATCCTTCTTGTTGGGAGAGGTGGTGGGCTTGGAGGGGTGGGGATGTTGGCATACCCTCAGTCAGTAAATGCAGTGCATTTTGCAGACGGTACGCACTGTAGCCACTGTATGCTACAGGTGGAGCGAGGGGCTGTTTAGACTACCATACAGCTTTCTTAATCCCCCCTTCACATCTCATTCTGTCCCCTTCAAAGATCTGTCTTTCCATTCCTGTCGCCCTTTAAAACCGGACATTGAGTATTAACAGCAACAACGTTAACACAGTAAACTGTAGTGGCAAGGGAACAATGCTGAGCCACATCTGGAGATACTTGAAAGTCAAAGACAAAGTAAACTTATTATCAAGGTATCTATATGTTACCATGTAGTACCTTGAGATACATCGTCTTCCAGGAAAATAAAGAAATATAATACAATTGGTGAGTATATAACAAAGATATGTCAACCAATGTGAAAATAAGACAAATTGTGCAAATAGTGTACACGTATAATACTGAGAGTATGAATTGTAGACTTCTCGAAAGTGAGTCTGTAGGTTCAGTGTTGATGTGAGTGAAGTTGTCCCCTCTGCTACAGGAGGCTGTCCTGCATTGCCAGGTTTGGGAACAGTTATTGCCCTTCAACCACAAGAGAGCGTGGCCTGGACGGTGAGGTCCTTGATGATTGATGCTGTTTTCTTGTGGCAGAGGTCCTTGTAGGTGTGATCAATAATGTAGAGGACTTTGACTGTAATTGACTGGGCTGTATCCACCATTCTCAAGACTTTTCCTTCCATGGGCATTAGTGTTTCCATACAGATTGTGATGCAACCAGTTAGCACCATCTATAGACGTCGGGCAGATAATTGAAAGCTTGGTCAAGGAAGTAGGTTTGAAGGATCGGCTTAAAGTGGAGATGGAGTAGGTTTAAGAAGTAGCCCCAGCACAGGAGGGCAAGGGGTCGTGGGATAGTTTGTCTGTGAATTACAGTGATAGGAAGGCGTGAGGTCACACTGGGATTTGGAAACGAGGATTACAATGTAAAGTTGAGGCCAGGTTAGCAGGAGTCACTGTGGGCCTCTGAGCAGGGGACAGGGTGAATGGACCAAGGTGAGTTAGTTCTTGGACAGCACAGATGGTGTCAATGAGCTGAGGAGTTAGGAGGTGAGTCATTTAAATAGAATGTAGAACGTTACAGCACAGTGCAGGCCATTCAGCCCAGAATGTTGTGCTGAACTTTTAGCCTATTCCAAGATCAATCTAACCCTTTCCTCCTTCTTAAGCCCTCCTTTTTTTTATCATCCATATGCCTACCTCAGAGTCTGTAACATCTCCTAATGTATTTGCCTCAACCACCACCCCTGGCAGTACGTTCAACCTGCCTCAGAATCCACCCCCCCCCCACCATGCTTTCCTCAGAACAGCTTAAAATTATTCCCCCTTGTATTAACTATTTCCGTCCTGGCGGTGGTGGGGAAGGGGTGAATCTGTCTATTCTATCTATGCCTCTTATCATTCTGTTCACTTTTATTAAGTCAAGTCTCACCCCCCTTCACTCCTAGCTCGTTCAGCCTATCCCCGTAAAACATGTTGCAGGACTCCTGGCTTCTGACCTGGAATCGAAGTGGTCAGAATGTTGCTGAACTGTCCTGAAGTTGCTCACTTTTTAACCCCAGAATTCAGCATCCGCAGTTTCTTACATCTCCCTTAGTGACCTTGTTGAGAATTCTTTGGAGAATCCACGGCGTCCTTGAAAGGGAATTTAAATTGAATGGAAATGTTACCTCGCGGTTTGACACTGACTTCACAAAGCAGATTTAAATAAATACAAATTACATCAGCATTTAGCCAACAATGAAACAACACCTCACACTCGGCCCCGGTGTGACGTCAACCCAAACCCTCTCCTCCCTCAAGCCATCGGGGGAGGGGGTTGAGAATAAAACCCGGGAGAACCAGGATGGACTTTTTGCGAGTTTCGGTACGTGCAGACTTCAGACCCTCTTCCTGCCCCTCCTAGTAGCCAGCAGTGGTCAAAAAGTGACAGAGCATTACAGCACTGCAATCGGCCCTTCGGCCCATCTAGTCTGTGCCTAACTGTTATTCTGCCTAGTCCCATCGACTTGCACCTGACCCACAGCCCTTCATGCCCCTCCCATCCATCTACCTCTCCAATCTTCCCTCAAAATGTTGCAGCACATCCACCGCTTCTCCCGGCAACTCGTTCAACACTCGCAGTCCCTCTGACTGAAGAAGTTCTCCCTCAGATTAGCCTTACATATCTCACCCTTCACTCCAAGTGTATGACCTCTAGCCCTAGCCTCATCCAACCTCACTGGAAAAAGCCTGCTTGTACTTACCCTATCTATACCCCTCATATCTACCTCCCCTCATTCTCCTACGCTCCAGTGAATTTTCTCCGTCATCTTGCAGTCTTATTGACATCTTTCCTGCGGGTAGGGTGACCAGAACCGCACACAGAACTCCAAACTAAGCCTCAGCAAGGTCTTATACAACTTCAATATACTCTGATTTATGAAGGTTAATGTGTCAAAATCTCTCTTCACCAGGTTTGATCCTGGAAATTGATTCAGGACAAAGGGGCGTTCTGATGTTCCTCTCCGCCCACCATCAATCCCTTCACTCAGCCAGGCGTCGTGCTCCATACACCTCCCTCCCGAACCCTTCCTGTCTCTGCGTGCCCCAACCCAGAAACCCAGTTCTCAAAATGGCTCCTCTTACCCTAGTTATAATGGTTAGGTTTGGAGCCGTGGGATATCTGGTAGAGACGCTGTTTCACAGCTACAGTGAGCAGGATTAACCTCAGTGGGGATACAATCAGTAACACATAGTGGTGGGGGAGAGGGGTCACTGAGGGGCGGTGAGGAAGATCGATTAACGTCAGTGGCGATACAACGCACTGGGGGAGAGGGGTTAGTGAAGGACGGTGAGGAAGTTGGATAAACGTCAGTGCGGATGGATTCAGTGACACATGGTGCTGGGAGAGGAGGGTTACTGAGGGGCGGCGTGAAGGAGCTCCCTCGGTTAATCTCCCCGCAGTGTTCGGATTTAACAATAACTTTACCAGCATTATAGTGTAAGGACAGCGGAGGAACTCATGTCTGTGGGACGGATTTTCGCAGAATCAGAATCCGGCTTATTACCCAACGTGGAGTCCTACAAAAAAATATTAGAGAGCCAGCGGGGATACGGTCATGTTTACATCGGTGATTCCGATGGAAACCGGAAAGAGAAACGGAAATTATAGAAATCATTATATCGGGCAGCATCTGTGGAGAGAGAGGCAGGGCTAATGTTCAGGTCATTGACATTTTATCAGAACTACAGGCAGTTACAAAGGTCCGCAGGTACCCCAGGAATGGGGAGGAGGTGTTCTGAAGTGGTGGGGCGAATTAGGAGCCTCCTAAGCGACGCTTGTCAAATGGCGGGGGTACAGAAACCCGAGTCAACGTGGACAAGACAAAAGAGGTGATTGTGATGTCAGGAAGTGCACGACTGCCCGCCGTTGCACACCAATGGCTCGACCGTGAAGAGCACATAACGGACAATCTCTCCCGGACCCAGAACATCCGTACCAGTCGATAAGGCACAGCATCGTTTACACTTTCTGAAGAGACTGAAACGTGCAAGGCTCACACCCCCCCTCCCCCCCCATTCTAACATCACTCTACAGGAACACCGCCGGGAGTGTCCCGTCTGGTTGCATCATTGTGCGGTGCGGAAGCTGCGAGACCCTACGGAGGAAAGTAGACGCCGCCGGGGGGATCACCGGGGTCTCCCACCTCCCCATCCCCATTTATGACATTTACGGGTAACGTTGCAGACGAAGGACCGCGAAGGATCCCGACCACCCATCCCACAATCTCATGCCAGGAAGGTGGTACAGGAGCATCAGGACTCGGACGGCCAGACTGGGTAACAGCTTCTTCCCTCGGGCTGTGAGACCAATGAATACCCTGCCACCATCAAGGTTTCTTCACTAGGACAACCCACCTGTGCTGAGCAATACATGTGTTTTGAATTATATTTTACTGACTCGTTTATGGTAACATTTTGGTTTATGTGCTGTGCGTGTTACATCAGAACATAAGAAATAGGAGCAGCAGTCGGCCATCCGGCCCGTCGAGCCTGCTCCGCCATTCAATAAGATCATGGCTGATCTGGCCATGGACTCATCTCCACCTACCTGCCTTTTCCCCATAACCTTTAATTCCCCTACTATACAAAAATCTATCCAACCTTGTTTTAAATATTTACTGAGGTAGCCTCCACTGCTTCATTGGGCAGAGATTTCCACAGCTTCACCACTCTCTGGGAAAAGCAGTTCCTCCTCATCTCCGTCCTAAATCTACTTCCCCGAAGGTTGAGGTTGTGACCCCTATTTCTAGTCTCACCTACTAGTGGAAACAACTTTCCTGCCTCTATCTTCTGTCCCTTTCATAATTTTATATGTTTCCATATATCCCCTCTCATTCTTTTGAATTCCAGAGAGTACAGTCCCAGGTGACTCAATCTTTCCTCACAGTCTAATCCCCTCATCTCCGGAATCAACCTGGTGAACCTCCTCTGCACCGCCTCCAAAGCCAGTATATCCTTCCTCAAGTATGGAGACCAGAACTGCACACAGTACTCCAGGTGCGGCCTCACCAGTACCCTGTACAGTTGCAGCATTACCTCCCTGCTCTTAAGTTCAATCCCTTTAGCAATGAAGGCCAACATTTCATTTGTCGTCTTGATAGCCTGCTGCAGCTGCAAACCAGCCTTCAGTGAATCATGCACAAGCACTCCCAATGCCCTTCTGCACAGCAGCAAGCTGCGATCTCATACCGTTTCAGTAATAATCCGATCTTCCATTTTTCCTTCCAAAGTGGATGACCTCGCATTTACCAATACTGTACTCCATCTGCCAGACCCTTGCCCACTCGCTTAACCTATCTATATCTCTCTGCAGGCTCTCCCTATCTTCTACATAATTTGCTTTTGCACTCAATTTAGTGTCATCAGCAAACTTAGATACACTGCACTCGGTCCCCTCTCCCAGATCATTAATGTATATCGTGAACAGTTGTGGGCCCAGCACCGACCCCTGCGACACACCACTCACCACTGATTGCCAACCTGAGTAATGCTCATGTATCCCAACTCTCTGCTTTCTATTAGTTAGCCAATCCTCTATCCATGCTAATACACCACCCACATGTTTTGCGGGTGCACCGTGGTCCGGATGATCTTTGTTTCGTTTGGTTGTTTAGATGTACAGTCAGATGACAATAAACCTGAACTTGAACTTGAATTGTAAACGATTTTCAACACTGACAGTTCCACGTCACTTTTTGTGAGGTTACAGAGCACGGACATGAGGTGAAAATGTTTATTAATGTTTATATCGCGATTAATCTGCTCATTGGCAAACTCAGTGAAATTCTATGAAAGCGAGCCAGTGATCTCACCGTCACCACGGATGAAAGGGAAGATTTATGGTACAAATGATCAGCAGGAAGTTTTCTCACCGCCTCCCCAGTGGGAACCAGGAGGACGTGAAGGCATCGTCGGAAACCCGGCAGTGTAAGCTGAACAATGACCGCACGGCGAAGTTCTCTCGGTACTGCCCCACCTGCAACGCAACGCTCCCTCATTGCCACGCCCACAGTGAGCCGCTCCCTCAGTACTTCCCACAGAGGTGCTCCCTCAGTAACATCCCTCTCACAGTGCGACCCTCTCTCAGTCCTGCCCCTCCCTTCCCCCAGCTCTGCCCCTCCCGCAGCTCGGCGTACCCTCAGTGCTGTCCCTCCCTTCCCTCAGTACTGCCCCTCCCTTCCCCCAGCTCTGCCCCTCCCGCAGCTCGGAGTACCCTCAGTGCTGTCCCTCCCTTCCCTCAGTCCTGCCCCTCCCTTCCCCCAGTTCTGCCCCTCTCGCAGCTCGGCGTACCCTCAGTGCTGACCCTCCCTTCCCTCAGTACTGCCCCTCCCTTCCCTCAGTACTGCCCCTCCCTTCCCCCAGCTCTGCCCCTCCCGCAGCTCGGAGTACCCTCAGTGCTGTCCCTCCCTTCCCTCAGTCCTGCCCCTCCCTTCCCCCAGCTCTGCCCCTCCCGCAGCTCGGAGTACACTCAGTGCTGCCCCTCCCACAGGTGTTCAATCATCAGGGCCGGCTACTCTGGTCAGGATCCAGACCCAATGACATCCGCGCACCTCACGGAGGGAGGGGAGTGCGCGGAAGACCCAGAGTTTAGGACGGCGGGAGGCGGCGGTGACGAGACTGCCAGGCAGCAGAGGGCGGTGGGCGGTAGGGAGGGAAGATGTGACTGAGAGAGTGCCAGTTGATTGAGAATCGAGGATCGGTGCGGGGACATGGATAAGTTCCGGCTGGTGTTCCAGTTCCTGCAGTCTAACCAGGAGTCCTTCATGAACGGAGTGTGCGGGCTCCTGGCTCTGAGCAGCGCCCAGATCTACTCCAGCTTTGAGTTCACCTGCCCATGCCTGCCCAGCTACAACCTGCCCTATGCGCTGGTCGTCTTCACCCTGCCGCCGCTACTGCTCCTCCTGTTCGGGTTCGTGCTCAACAACAACGTGTCGGTTCTGGTGGAGGAGTGGCGGCGGCCGGAGGGGCGCCGGACCAAAGACGGGGCGGTGCTCCGCTACATGTTCTGCTCCACTCTGCAGAGAGCGCTCATCGCCCCCGTGGTCTGGCTCAGCGTCACGCTCCTGGACGGCAAGTGTTTCATCTGCGCCTTCAGCGAGCGCCTGGACCCCCGCACGCTCGGCGCCAACCTCTCCGCCCTGCCCCCGGCGCCGGCCGAGCTCCGCCGGCTCCTCGCCACCCTGCCCTGCGAGGATCTCTTCAGCCAGCCCGCCGCCATTTCTCGGGAGGCTGCGCAACGCTACCTCTGCTGCCTGTCCCAGGTGAGACAAGAGAGGCAGAGGTAGGGAGTACAGCGAGGGGTATACGGAGATGGGATGGTCTTGAAAAGATGGATGGAACAGGAGCAATGTAGGGGAGGTGTTCACGATGTTGAGGGATCCTCACTCTGTGTCTCGCCCCGGGAGTGTGTGATGGGACAGTGTAGATGGAGCTTCACTCTATGTCTGACCCCGGGAATGTATAGATGGAGCTTCACTCAGTCTCTGGCCCCGGAGTGTGTGATTGGATGATTTAAAGAGTAACCGGGTGAAAGCCGGAGAAAAGTTCATTCGTCATATACACCGTGAAAGCACAAGATCCTTTTCGACGTAAAGGGAATTTTGCTCTGTGTCTAACCCCAGCAGTGTGTGATGGTCGATGTAAAGGGAGTTTCTACCGTACCTGACACCGGGATTGTGTGATGGAACGACTGTGTAGAGAGAGTTTCAGTCTGTATCTGACCCCGGAGGTGTACGAGAGGATGGCGTTGATGGAGCTTCACTCTCTAGCTGACCACGGGAGTGTGTGATGGGACAATATAAAAGGCGTTTCGATCTGTGTCTGATGCCGGGACAGCGCAGAGGGATCTTCACCCTGTGTCTGATCCCGAGAGTGTGTGAAGGGATGGTGTGGTAAGAGCTTCACCCTGTGTCTGAGCCTAGAAGTGTGTGATAGGACGGCGTAGAAAGAACTTCACTCTGTGTCTGTCCCCGGGGGTGTGGGATGGAGCTTCACTCTCTCTCTGTCCCCGGGAGTGTGGGATGGAGCATCACTCTGTGTCTGTCCCCGGGGGTGTGGGATGGAACATCACACTCTCTCTGTCCCCGGGAGTGTGGGATGGAGCATCACTCTCTCTCTCTGTCCCCGGGAGTGTGGGATGGAACATCACTCTCTCTCTCTGTCCCCGGGAGTGTGGGATGGAGCATCACTCTGTGTCTGTCCCCGGGAGTGTGGGATGGAGCATCACTCTGTGTCTGTCCCCGGGAGTGTGGGATGGAGCATCACTCTGTGTCTGTCCCCGGGAGTGTGGGATGGAGCATCACTCTCTCTCTCTTTCCCCGGGAGTGTGGGATGGAGCTTCACTCTGTGTCTGTCCCCGGGAGTGTGGGATGGAGCATCACTCTCTCTCTCTTTCCCCGGGAGTGTGGGATGGAGCTTCACTCTCTGTTTGTTCTCGGGAGTGTGAGATGGAGCTTCACTCTGTGTCTGACCCCGGGGGTGTGGGATGGAGCTTCAATCTCTGTCTGTCCCCGGGAGTGTGGGATGGAGCTTCACTCTCTGTTTGCTCCCGGGAGTGTGGGATGGAGCTTCACTCTCTGTTTGCTCCCGGGAGTGTGGGATGGAGCTTCACTCTCTGTTTGCTCCCGGGAGTGTGGGATGGAGCATCACTCTCTGTCTGTCCCCGGGAGTGTAGAATGGAGCTTCACTCTCTCTCTGTCCCCGGGAGTGTGTGATGGAGCATCACTATCTCTCTCTGTCCCCGGGAGTGTGGGATGGAGCATCACTATCTCTCTCTGTCCCCGGGAGTGTGGGATGGAGCATCACTATCTCTCTCTGTCCCCGGGAGTGTGGGATGGAGCTTCACTCTCTCTCTGTCCCCGGGGGTGTGGGATGGAGCTTCACTCTCTCTCTGTCCCCGGGAGTGTAGAATGGAGCTTCACTCTCTGTCTGTCCCCGGGAGTGTGGGATGGAGCTTCACTCTCTGTCTGTCCCCGGGAGTGTGGGATGGAGCTTCACTCTCTCTCTGTCCCCGGGAGTGTGTGATGGAGCATCACTATCTCTCTCTGTCCCCGGGAGTGTGGGATGGAGCATCACTATCTCTCTCTGTCCCCGGGAGTGTGGGATGGAGCATCACTATCTCTCTCTGTCCCCGGGAGTGTGGGATGGAGCTTCACTCTCTCTCTGTCCCCGGGGGTGTGGGATGGAGCTTCACTCTCTCTCTGTCCCCGGGAGTGTAGAATGGAGCTTCACTCTCTGTCTGTCCCCGGGAGTGTGGGATGGAGCTTCACTCTCTGTCTGTCCCCGGGAGTGTGGGATGGAGCTTCACTCTCTCTCTCTGTCCCCGGGAGTGTGGGATGGAGCTTCACTCTGTGTCTGTTCCCGGGGGTGTGGGATGGAGCATCACTCTGTGTCTGTCCCCGGGAGTGTGGGATGGAGCTTCACTCTCTGTTTGCTCCCGGGAGTGTGGGATGGAGCTTCACTCTCTGTTTGCTCCCGGGGGTGTGGGATGGAGCTTCACTCTCTGTTTGCTCCCGGGAGTGTGGGATGGAGCATCACTCTGTGTCTGTTCCCGGGAGTGTGGGATGGAGCATCACTCTCTCTCTGTCCCCGGGAGTGTGGGATGGAGCATCACTCTGTGTCTGTCCCAGGGGGTGTGGGATGGAGCATCACTCTGTGTCTGTCCCCGGGGGTGTGGGATGGAGCATCACTCTCTCTCTGTCCCCGGGAGTGTGGGATGGAGCTTCACTCTCTGTCTGTCCCCGGGAGTGTGGGATGGAGCTTCACTCTCTCTCTCTGTCCCCGGGAGTGTGGGATGGAGCTTCATTCTCTCTCTGTCCCCGGGAGTGTGGGATGGAGCTTCACTCTCTCTCTGTCCCCGGGAGTGTGGGATGGAGCATCACTCTCTCTCTGTCCCCGGGAGTGTGGGATGGAGCATCACTCTCTCTCTCTGTCCCCGGGAGTGTGGGATGGAGCTTCATTCTCTCTCTGTCCCCGGGAGTGTGGGATGGAGCTTCACTCTCTCTCTGTCCCCGGGAGTGTGGGATGGAACATCACTCTCTCTCTGTCCCCGGGAGTGTGGGATGGAGCATCACTCTCTCTCTCTGTCCCCGGGGGTGTGGGATGGAGCATCACTCTGTGTCTGTCCCCGGGAGTGTGGGATGGAGCTTCACTCTCTGTTTGCTCCCGGGAGTGTGGGATGGAGCTTCAATCTGTGTCTGTTCCCGGGGGTGTGGGATGGAGCATCACTCTCTCTCTCTCTCTGTCCCCGGGAGTGTGGGATGGAACATCACTCTCTCTCTCTATCCCCGGGAGTGTGGGATGGAACATCACTCTCTCTCTGTCCCCGGGAGTGTGGGATGGAACATCACTCTCTCTCTGTCCCCGGGAGTGTGGGATGGAACATCACTCTGTGTCTGTCCCCGGGAGTGTGAGATGGAACATCACTCTCTCTCTCTGTCCCCGGGAGTGTGGGATGGAACATCACTCTCTCTCTGTCCCCGGGAGTGTGGGATGGAACATCACTCTGTGTCTGTCCCCGGGAGTGTGGGATGGAACATCACTCTCTCTCTGTCCCCGGGAGTGTGGGATGGAACATCACTCTCTCTCTGTCCCAGGGGGTGTGGGATGGAACATCACTCTGTGTCTGTCCCCGGGAGTGTGGGATGGAACATCACTCTCTCTCTGTCCCCGGGAGTGTGGGATGGAACATCACTCTCTCTCTGTCCCCGGGAGTGTGGGATGGAACATCACTCTGTGTCTGTCCCCGGGAGTGTGAGATGGAACATCACTCTCTCTCTCTGTCCCCGGGAGTGTGGGATGGAACATCACTCTCTCTCTGTCCCCGGGAGTGTGGGATGGAACATCACTCTGTGTCTGTCCCCGGGAGTGTGGGATGGAACATCACTCTCTCTCTGTCCCCGGGAGTGTGGGATGGAACATCACTCTCTCTCTGTCCCAGGGGGTGTGGGATGGAGCATCACTCTGTGTCTGTTCCCGGGAGTGTGGGATGGAACATCACTCTCTCTCTGTCCCCGGGAGTGTGGGATGGAACATCACTCTCTCTCTGTCCCCGGGAGTGTGGGATGGAACATCACTCTGTGTCTGTCCCCGGGAGTGTGGGATGGAACATCACTCTCTCTCTGTCCCCGGGAGTGTGGAATGGAGCATCATTCTCTCTCTCTGTCCCCGGGGGTGTGGGATGGAGCATCACTCTGTGTCTGTCCCCGGGAGTGTGGGATGGAGCATCACTCTCTCTCTCTGTCCCCGGGAGTGTGGGATGGAGCATCACTCTGTGTCTGACCCCGGGAGTGTGGGATGGAGCATCACTCTCTCTCTCTCTGTCCCCGGGAGTGTGGGATGGAGCATCACTCTGTGTCTGTCCCCGGGAGTGTGGGATGGAGCATCACTCTCTCTCTCTCTGTCCCCGGGAGTGTGAGATGGAACATTACTCTCTCTCTGTCCCCGGGAGTGTGAGATGGAACATTACTCTCTCTCTGTCCCCGGGGGTGTGGGATGGAGCATCACTCTGTGTCTGTCCCCGGGAGTGTGGGATGGAGCATCACTCTCTCTCTCTGTCCCCGGGAGTGTGGGATGGAGCATCACTCTGTGTCTGTCCCCGGGGGTGTGGGATGGAACATCACTCTCTGTCTGTCCCCGGGAGTGTGGGATGGAGCATCACTCTCTCTCTCTATCCCCGGGAGTGTGGGATGGAACATCACTCTCTCTCTGTCCCCGGGAGTGTGGGATGGAGCTTCACTCTCTGTCTGTCCCCGGGGGTGTGGGATGGAGCATCACTCTCTCTCTCTCTGTCCCCGGGAGTGTGGGATGGAACATCACTCTCTCTCTGTCCCCGGGAGTGTGGGATGGAACATCACTCTGTGTCTGTCCCCGGGAGTGTGGGATGGAGCTTCACTCTCTGTTTGCTCCCGGGAGTGTGGGATGGAACATCACTCTGTGTCTGTCCCAGGGGGTGTGGGATGGAGCATCACTCTCTCTCTCTCTGTCCCCGGGAGTGTGGGATGGAGCTTCACTCTGTGTCTGTTCCCGGGGGTGTGGGATGGAGCATCACTCTCTCTCTCTCTCTGTCCCCGGGAGTGTGGGATGGAACATCACTCTCTCTCTGTCCCCGGGAGTGTGGGATGGAACATCACTCTGTGTCTGTCCCCGGGAGTGTGGGATGGAGCATCACTCTCTCTCTCTCTGTCCCCGGGAGTGTGGGATGGAACATCACTCTCTCTCTGTCCCCGGGAGTGTGGGATGGAACATCACTCTGTGTCTGTCCCCGGGAGTGTGGGATGGAACATCACTCTCTCTCTCTATCCCCGGGAGTGTGGGATGGAACATCACTCTGTGTCTGTCCCCGGGAGTGTGGGATGGAGCATCACTCTCTCTCTCTCTGTCCCCGGGAGTGTGGGATGGAGCATCACTCTGTGTCTGTCCCCGGGAGTGTGGGATGGAGCATCACTCTCTCTCTCTCTGTCCCCGGGAGTGTGGGATGGAGCATCACTCTGTGTCTGTCCCCGGGAGTGTGGGATGGAGCATCACTCTCTCTCTCTCTGTCCCCGGGAGTGTGGGATGGAGCATCACTCTGTGTCTGTCCCCGGGAGTGTGGGATGGAGCATCACTCTCTCTCTCTCTCTGTCCCCGGGAGTGTGGGATGGAGCATCACTCTGTGTCTGTCCCCGGGAGTGTGGGATGGAGCATCACTCTCTCTCTCTCTCTGTCCCCGGGAGTGTGAGATGGAGCATCACTCTGTGTCTGTCCCCGGGAGTGTGGGATGGAGCATCACTCTGTGTCTGTCCCCGGGAGTGTGGGATGGAACATCACTCTCTCTCTCTCTGTCCCCGGGAGTGTGAGATGGAACATTACTCTCTCTCTGTCCCCGGGAGTGTGGGATGGAGCATCACTCTCTCTCTCTGTCCCCGGGGGTGTGGGATGGAGCATCACTCTGTGTCTGTCCCCGGGAGTGTGGGATGGAGCTTCACTCTCTGTTTGCTCCCGGGAGTGTGGGATGGAGCATCACTCTCTGTTTGCTCCCGGGAGTGTGGGATGGAGCTTCACTCTGTGTCTGTCCCCGGGATTGTGTGAGGGACGTTGTAGAGGAAACTGGTAATTCAGGGATGCTGTGACTCTCTCTCCTCTCGCCCAGGCCCTGGGTTGGTGCTTCCTGCTGCTGACAACTTTCTTGGCGTTCCTGGCCCGAGCCTTGCGACCGTGCTTCACCCAGGTGGTTTTCCTGAAGAGCAGGTATTGGTCTCATTACATTGACATCGAGCGTAAGCTCTTTGAGGAGACCTGCAGGGACCACGCGAGGAACTTTGCCAAGGTCTGCGTCCAGCAGTTCTTCAAGGAGATGCAAGGAGAGATGAGGAGGGGCTGTGGTCCTCCCCACCCCCCGGGACTCCGCACGGAGGAGGAAGAGGAGGAGACCAAACTCTTGGGCATCACGGACAGCAAGAACATGAATAGACTGCTGAGCAATTGGCACAACCGCAGGCCGCCGCTGAACGTGAACGCTGCCACCACCCAGCCCAAGCAACTGACCAACGCCAAGCTCAACAACTGGGGACAAGTCCGGTGGGAGAAGGTGGCCTTCTATAGCAAGGTGTGACCTGTCTGAGTGTGGCCCCCGTGAGGCGAAGAGAAACACCTCACTCTTGCCCCGTGCCTGTTGTGGCCATTAACCCATCTGGGAAGGCCGCAGTCTCGGCTCCGGGGAGCGTTGGAACCTGGCGCAACGCACAGCCTCAGGTTACGTTCTCCAGGGCGGGATACTGGAGCCACCGGGAACGCTCACAGGTCAAAGTTCAAAGTAAATTTATTATCGGTGCACGTGTGCCACCCTCTACTACCCTGAGATTCATTTTCTTGCCGGCATTCTTGGGGGAATAAAGAAATGCAATACAATCAATGAAAAACTACACACAAGGACAACCAATGTGCAAAATAAGGCAAACTGTAACAAAAAGAATAATAAATTAATAAATACCGAGAGCATGAGGTGTGGAGTTTTTGAAACTGAGTCTATTGGTTGTGGAGTCAGTTCAGAGTTGCGGTGAGTCATCCACGCTGGTTCGGAAGCCTGATGGTTGAGGGGTAGAAGCTGCTTCTGGCTCTGCCGGTGTGGGATCTACGAGTCCTGTAACCACTTGCCCGTCGGAAGCAGTGAGAAGAGAGCATGGCCCGGGTGGTGGGGGCCCTGCATGGCGGATGCTGTTTTCTTGCGGCAGCGCTCCTTGTAGATGCCCCCACTGGCAAGATCATACTCACGCCATCAATACTTTGTCGAAAGTAATTCCAATCTACATCCAACAGAACATCTAGCCTACAATTCTGACTACAATTCAGGTTGTTCACCTGAATTATAGAGAAATCTATCAGTTGACATCCACTTGCCACCTTAAAGCAAATTGTTGAGTGGGTTTTAACGGATTCCAGTCTTTGTGGCCATGACGGGCGGGTCTAATCTGTAGCCCGCCCTCACGGAGCCCCGCACAGGCAGCACGACCGTCACCAGGGCTCCAACAGCGGCCAGCTTGAAGCACTTGTGGACGCTGTCTTGCTCTGGGACACTAGCGGGTTTGGGGAAGATCGGGGCGACACAGTCAGACGCCTCAACCAGGGTCACGGCCTGACACAACCACATTCCCCAACCTTTGTTTGGAAGTTTATACATTGAGGACCTGGGCCACACCTAGGTCAGGTGGAGAAATACCCGGAAACCCTGGCAACAGATCATCCCCTGCGGCTATAACCCAGTAGTGCCCAAGTACGCCGTATTTAACACCCCTCCCCACCCAGACGGTGGGAGTTTCTAACAGGGCAATAAAGATAAAGGGGGAGGAGGCAGTTGCGTTGGGTAATAAGGGGGAGCCAAGGGATTACAGGCTTGATTTAAGATATTAATTATTATAAGCATTTGATCATCAGTGCCTCATAAATGATCACAATGATCACGTAATCACCTCATCTCTTGCTAACCCACCAGTTCTCTCAGTCTTGGCTCCAAGCGGAGCACAGTTGTTGAGAAGTAAAGTGACACTTTTGGCCTTGGCATATCATGAGAAATACGGACTGAAGAAATTGTGCGGTTTCAGGGCCCGGCCTCCGCATTATTCCCGCGAGTTTGATTTCCATACTGTAATCACGCAGTACTGTAATACTTCTTTGTTCTGGAGGGACCTTTGAAATAACTTCCAGGTCTCAGGGAAGCCCTGCGTAAAGATTATTATATCTGCAGCTCACGGTACTTTAGCGTGATCAGTAAGTTGTAGATACAATAAACTAAAAATAAATGCCAATGCCAATGAATTTTTAGCCAATTTCTTTTTTTGAAAAGTGCAGTTAAGCTTAATTTACCTTTCTGGAAATTAATCTTTCTTTCCCTTTCATAAATTTTTTAAAAACTCAGAAAGCAAACTTAATAAATTTCTGTTAAATAACTGACTTAAGCCAAAATGGGATTTAATTTTTCTAAAGGTAGGCATGGGAGATTTAACTTAAATAAAGATTGTGAATTGATTTTAATTAATGCTATTTACAGCATGAAAATATAATGACAATGTTGAATAGTAGAGTTACTAAAAACCATAAGCCAAAGGAATATGAATAAAGATACAGCCTAAGACACAATTTTATACAGACTTTGAAGAAACATTTGCTTACTAAGTGACATGATGAGGCTCTAATGTAGGCCGAGTATGTGAAACCGGTGCTTCTTGTTTGCTGCACAAATACTCAGTTTTGGATCGAACTTGAGATAAGCACACACACCTCCAACTGAAATGAGACAATCTCTATCCTTGCTCTTGATGCTCGAAAGAAGTTTGAAACCGCAGTAAAATGTTCGTTGCTTTCCTATGAATGGCAGGATACGCTCCTTTCACTGAAATCCAGAACTTGTCCAGGGGCAGGTCAGTAAACCTCATCTTGAGGGCACGGTCAGACTGCAGCTCACAAAGTTCTTCCTCTTCGCTCAAGGTGAAGTTCTCAGGCTAAGCAGGAGATTCAGAGAAAGGGTCCCTCACACAGTTTTACGGTTCTTCCAGATGGGTTTCAATAAGACTCGAGCTTTTCTGACATCTTCTCTTTCCTTTTGCAACATGATTTTTCCAAAGATTGTTTCCTTTGAAAGCCAAGACATTTCTTGTCACTTGAAGTCAAAACATTTTCTCCAGCGCCTTGCAGAAACGTGTTCAACTGGTTCATACGATGAAAAATGTCTGCTAAGTAGGCTAGTTTCTGCAGCCATTCTTCATCTTCAAAGCACTCAGCAAAATCTGGCCTACTATTTTCTTGGAAGTACTCCCGCAATTCACCTCAAACAGGGAGGGAGAGGCTGACGTCACAGCCCCAGTTAGGCAAGCCCCTTCAATGCTCGGAAAACTCTTTCTTCATCAGCCTGCCGTCCTCCCCTCCGTGCAATACAATGCCCACCAATTATCAGCGGACTCCCCCATCTCTCGTTAAAAACTGAGAATGGACTCAACCAAATACTGTCCTGAGAGACCACTAACGAGATTGCTCAAGGGGCTGCTCCGTCACTGCCCACCACCGCGCGTGCTAGACCATGTTTATTTTTTTTAAAATCACGATCTCTCACGGAACCCCGCTTGAGAAACCCTGAAATAGGGGATGACGCTCAATCGGGGTAATGTTCAGAATCTGTCCTTTCAAAGTCTTACCCGCATTTCTCTAGCCCCCGGCCCAGCGATATCGCTGCCCCACTTAATGTACAAGCAGAGTCAGCTTTAGCCTGAGCTATTATGTCGTCATAACTCTCCCCTTGAGATTCGACTTAAAAATATAACTATGATTATCTAGAACACGGATTCAAGCTACCAACAGCAGTCAACATGTCTGTTGTGTGAACACATTTATTTTTCAAATGAGGTTGTGAAACCACCCATGCCCCCTGAATATTTGAAGTAAGTGCACTCTGGTAAAGCGGTGGCTTATTTTCAGTCATATGTTTGCCAGCACTTCACAACAAAATAGCGATGGTTCGTAAGCTTCTTACAGCATTTCGTGGCTCATTGCCAAATCTGAAAAGCCCCACACAATCGGAGGACTGATTCTGCCAGCAGTAAGGGAGGTTCTGAGTACAGTTTTGTCTTATCCACCAAACCAAATAATAAAGTGATTCTGCTCGGTGACTGCTTAGTTCAAAGACAAATAGATAAAATGTCTCGAGAATGTGCAGTCGGATAAATCAACTTGAACAGGTAACAAATCTTTGCTTCTTGGTTGTTTGCTTCATAAAAAATAAAGGCGCGGATGAAGAATTGGTACGTGCAAGGGTACTACAAACAGGTATGAAGGAGAAGCCAATATTTCGGATTCTTGAGCAATTCTCCAAATGGAAGGACACTGTGCTCACAAACATTCTTACTTATACAACAAATGGGGCACCACTGACAGGACACTACCATGGGGTATTAATTTCTTGAAAAATAAGCTGTACCTAACAGACAACAAACCTAAGTGATCGACTACACGAATCATAAGCATCTGTTATCACAGTAATAAATAAAATCAAGTCCCACGCTCTCCATTCTCAACTATTTTGAGATCTTTGTATTGAGAATGATGAACACTTGCTGTTGCTCAGAGGTCATGTGGCTCTCAAAAGGAAACTGCCTGAAATATTTTTATGCACTTTTTGAAACTGATAAAATTCTTTGAAGACTCAAATTCCGTTGTCTCTACATTTTTGTCTAAGTTATTCAAGGGCAATTTCCAATTTATGAGCATCTCTGAGGCTGTGCATCGTAATATTCTTCATAGTTTTTATGTAATGGCCAGATAGGGACGGTGGTGGTGGGGGGAGCGGGTTGGTCACTGGAGTGTGGTCTGGTCTAGTAGCCAAGGAGACGGTAACACCAAAACCTTTTGGAACCACCGCTGCAATTGATGCAATGCTTTTTTCGTCATCAAGTCCGTCACCTTTGAGCCATATCCGGATGAGGATCACAATTAAACTCAACTGGACCAACGAGGTAAATACCAGGTATAGATTGTAGATCCAAAGCTGCTTAGCATCCTTTCCCGAGTACACAAGTGTAAATTGTTACTCTGGGTCCAATGCAGCACACAAAACAAAAATGCAATGAAGGACACAATAAAAGTAAATACTTAGAATAGCTATATACATAGATTGATTGTCCAGAAAGTAACGTTAGGTACACGAGTGTCTGCACATATGGTGACTGACAGGAAATGATAATGTAGTGGTGGTTGAGGGGGTGGGTGGAAATGTTGATCAGCCTTATTACGTGGGGAAAGTAACTGAGAGTCTGTGGTCCTCGTGTGGATGCTACGTAGCCTCCTCCCAAATGGGAGTGGGACAGACAGCCCATGAACAGGGATATAAGAGCAGGTTAGGCACAGTGAGCACTGAAGGCTCTTCCACCAACCACAATGCTGGGGGCGGGGATGCAAACCAGTGATTGGGTTAAGAATGGGGCAGTTGATCGGGCAAAAATGCAGTCAGTTGGATGAGTTAGAGTAACAGTGGACCAAATTCAAAAGGATGTTGAATACAGGACTGAAGGTGTCATAGTTGAATGGACACAGTATATGGAATAAAGTAGATGATCTTGTAGTGCTCTTGGAGACCGGCAGGTATGATGTACTGGGCATCTCAGAGGTGTGGATGAAAGAAGATCAGTTAGATTAACAACCTAGGATACATGTTGTATCAACAGGGCAGGCAGATAGACAGAAGGGGTGGTGTGGCTCTGTCGGTAAAAAATAAAATCAAATCCTTTAAAACAAGTGACAGAGGATCAGTTATGTCACGACCTAGATTTGATTAGTGAGCACTAATAGAACCTTTAGCAGTCAGTGATCATATGACAGAATGCACCATCCAGTTTGAGAAGCTGAAGCCAAAATCAGATCTATCAGTATTACAGTGGAGTAAAGGGAATTACTGAAACATGAGAGAGGAGCTAGCCAAAGTTGATAGGAAGGGAACACTAACTGTGATGATGGCTGGACAACAATGGCAGGTGGGAAGTTTGGAAATTCTTGAAGATAAAGTACTCTAAAGGGAGGATGAGGCAACCATGCCTGACAAGGGGAGTCAAAGACAGCAAATTAAAACCAAAGAGAGGGCATATAACGTTGCAAAAAATTGTGGGAAGGTAGAGGATTTTAAAAACCAACAATGTATTTAAAAGCCGTTGAGAGAAGAGATGCAATATGAAGTAAATC
The DNA here is from genome assembly GCF_048418815.1 of Hemitrygon akajei. Classification (NCBI taxonomy): domain Eukaryota; kingdom Metazoa; phylum Chordata; class Chondrichthyes; order Myliobatiformes; family Dasyatidae; genus Hemitrygon; species Hemitrygon akajei. The sequence goes on along the minus strand of NC_133146.1, from coordinate 19,092,587 downwards.
TAACCAATAATATGAGGATGTAAAAAGTTATTTTCAGAAACATGAAGACTAAATGAGATACAACAGTGGATTTCGGACTGCTGGAGAGGTAGTAATGGGGGACAACAAAATGGTGGACGAACTTAATGGGTATTTTGCGTCAGTTTTCACTGTGGAAGACACTAGCAAAATACCAGAGATGCGAGTGATAGGGGGCAGAATTCAGTGCCATTGCTACTACTGAGAAGGTGCTTGGGAAGCTGAAAAATCTGTAAGTAGGTAAGTCACCTGGACCAGATAGACTACACCCCAGGGTTCTAAAAGAGACAGCTGAAAAGATTGTGGAGACATTAGTAATGATCTTTCACGAATCACTAGATTATGGAGGACTGGAAAATTACCATTGTCACTCCACTCTAAGGGAGGGAGGCTGAAGGAACCATTTAACCTATATTGAGGTACTAGACACAGCTGTCCCTAGTCCTCTGTTGTTTGCTTTGGCTCTAGAACCTCTAGCCATAGCACTCCGTAATTCCAAGGATATTACAGCTATCACCCGAGGTAATACTATTCATAAAATTTCTTTATATGCAGATGATATTTTACTTTTTATTTCCAATGTGAATGACTCCTTAGCTTCCACTCTTTCTTTATTCTCTCAATTTAGTCAATTCTCAGGTTATAAGTTGAATCTATATAAAAGCGAATTATTCCCTTTAAACAACCTGATACCAATAATCACCAATTTTCCGTTTAAAATTATGACTAATCAGTTTACTTATCTTGGAATAACTATTACTAAAAATTTTAAACATTTGTATAAAGCTAATTTTATTCCACTACTGTGTTACCTTAAAAGGCTATTTAGTAAATGGCCTCCTCTTTCTTTATCCTTGTTAGGCCATTTAATTCTATTAAAATGAATGTGTTACCTAAATTCTTATATCTTTTCCAAGCATTGCCTATTTTTATTCCGAAGAGTTTTTTCAACTCTTTGGACTCAATTCTCTCCTTACATATGGAATAATAAACAACTCCGGCTGAACAAAGTCTTTCTTCAAAGGAAAAATAAAGATGGTGGTCTAGCTTTACCTAATTTTAGATTCTATTACTGGGCAACTAATATATAAGGAATATGACATTCTGGTCATATTATATCAAGAGGGACGACTGTCCACCATGGACTTTACTAGAAGCTCTATCGGTTAAAATGACTCAATTATTTCTCTTCTTGGATCTTCTCTTCCTTTACCTTTCAGTAAAATTACTGATAACCCAGTTCTTAAAAAAACTTTGAGAATCTGGTTGCAATTTAGGAAAATTTTTGGTTTGTCTCATTTTTCCCTTTCTAGTCCCATTCTTTGTAATTATTTTTTTCTACCCTCTACTACTGATAAAGTTTTTATAGAATGGAATAGATTGGGTATTTGACAGTTTTTGGATTTATTTTTTGATGGGAACTTAGCGTCATTTGGGCAGCTGTCCATCAAATTTGGTTTACCCCAAACTCATTTTTATGGTTACCTTCAAATTAGAGATTTTCTGCGTTGTCAATTGGCTACCTTTCCTTCAAGTTCAGATAAGAATCTCTTAGATGATATTTTAAATTTGATACCTTTTTTTGATGGATCAATCTCTAATATATATAATAAACTGCTTATGTTTATTATATATATGTTACAAATTTCACAAATATGCTGGTGATAACAAGCCTGATTCTGAAGTCATTGGGTATATTTAAAGCAGATATTGATAGGTTTTTGATTAGTGAGGGTGTCAAAGGTTACAGGGAGAAGGCAGGGAACAGGGCTGAGCGACATAATAAATCAGCCATGACAGAATGGCGAAGCAGACTCGAATTCTGTGCTTCCATGGTCCTAGACAGACACTCACTGCAGACAGACCACCTTAAAAACCACAAAAATCAGCTTTATTACAATCAGTTGGCTGGAAGGCCGCCCCCATATGGAGTTCATGACCCTTGGCTCCTCGTGGTTCCAGCTCTTCGCTCTGTACATGGAGCTGCTGTCGGGGAGGTGAACAGACTCACACTGCACCCTGGAGCCCTCTCATGGGCGGAGTCGGTGGTCCACTGATGCCCACTCAGCCTCATCTGAAGCTTCAGCCCAGGGTGATGGCTTGTACCTCTCCAGGAAGCACCTCCCTACCGAGGAGTGGGGAGGGGGGGGGGGGGGGGTGGCCAGCTACAACACCACCGTGGCACTTGCCACAGGTTCCTGCAGCGCTGTTCACCGCTGAAGCAGACTTCATACATGACACCCCCCCCCCCCCCCCCACACCACTGAGCTGCAGCTCATCAGCGGGAGGGGGCACAGAGGAATAGATGAGGGGGCATAGTATTGAGGAAGGTTCACTGTCCTCCCAGAGCCTCCACCTCTCTCCCACCACCCATCGTCCACTGTACAAGAGGCCGGCTGTGGAGCCGGCTAACTACCCTCCAAAGAGGTCTTTGACTGCACGTAGACGAGCGCCTTGTCCTTCACCGCTTGTATGCGCTCTGCATTCCCGTGCTTCTTCTCATAGTCCAGGTAGCGCTTGAAGAAAAACTTGATCTTCTTAGGAGCTGCCTTGAGGGTCACAGCTCTGTCCAGGAGGTGCCTACGGGACAGGAGGGAGAAAGGACGTCAGTCTGTACTCAGAGGCCACAGGTTTTCCAACCTCAGAGACACCGGCGCCCTCTAGTGACCGACTGTCAGGCCTCCAATACCTCACAGTAGGTTAGGGGCGGGGGAAATTCACCCAACTTCTGTACTCAATATTTAGAAAAAAAAATATGGGAGGTTATATTGAAGTTGTATAAGATGTTGGTGAATCCAAATTTGGAACAATGCGTACATTTCTGGTCACCTACCTACAGAAAATGTTATAGAAAATTTACAAGGTTGTTGCTGGGATTTGAGTTATAGGGAAAGGCTGAACAGGTCAGGGCATATTCCTTGGAGCATAGGGGAATGAGGGAAGATCCGACAGAGGCAAAGTATATGAAATTATGAGGGGTATACACAGGGTAAAAGCCAGAAGGTTTTTTTCCGGAACTGGAACGAGAGGTGGTAGGTTTGGAGTGAAAGGTGAAATGTTTAAGGGGACCTGAGTGGGATATTCTCCAGAGGGTGGAGAGAGTGTGGAACGAGCTGCCAGCGGAAGTGGTGATTCCAGCATTTAAGTGGTTTGGATAGGTACATGGATGGAGGGGTAGGGTCCAAGTGCAAGGTGATGGGACTATACAGAATATGTTAGTGTGGTTTAAATGGGCTGAAGGGCCTGTTTCTCTGCCGGAACGCTGTTCTAATCTTTGAGAGCAGGAGGCTGGAGAGGGTGTATTGTCTGAGGATAGGAGTAGTTGAAGAGGGGGTGTATTGTTCTCCTTCCTCAGACAGTTGGGAGTGGGGGGAGTAAGCAGGAGAACGTCCAGTCCGGCTCGCAGTATTGAACCGGAGATGGGTCTGATTAGTCGACGCTGTTGGTAGGCAGGTGCTGAAGGTGACGTTGCTCTGTGAAAGGGGCTGCATACCAGGTCAGCCTGGTTTGTCCCTGAACTATGCAACAGGCCCGGGTAATGCCGACACGTTTAACTTGTCAGACTAAGGGTCAGTCAAAGGAGACCCGGCGCCACAGAACTGGAACATAGTCAGAAGGTTTGGGGAGAGACTGGACACTGCTGTCCCTGAGCCAGTGTCCGGGTGGGGAGTTGCCATGGGGAGGAACAGGATAAAGAAATACAAGGTGTGGGGCGACTGAAGCCTCAGGGTGTGTGAGTGACCGAGAGTTTAACCTGCTGGACGAGGACTGAGAGGCTGGAGCTGTGGGTGGAATCTGGCACAGCAGCAGGGATATTGGAACTGGTACCAGCTTCACTGACTTGGCACAGAGCCCCTTTGAGCAAGTCTAAATCACAAACAAGAGAAAATCTGCAGATGCTGGAAATCCAAGCAACACACACAAAATGCTTGAGGAACTCAGCAGGCCAGGCAGCATCCATGGAAAAGAGGACCAGTTGAAGGGTCTCGGTCTGAAACGTTGACTGTTTACTCTTTTCCATAGACGCTGCCTGGCCTGCTGAGTTCCTCCAGCATCTTGTGTGTGCTGCTTCGAGCAAGTCCAACCCACCTCACTTCTTCCTGGCTGCCAAACTTCACCAGCATGTCGATGTAGACCGACCACAGGTCCGTGCGCTTCGGGTAACTGCTCAATGTGTTCTCAAACAGAGCCTTCGCCCGCTCTGCGTCACCCAGTCGGAAATCCAGCTGTGCAAACTTGACGATGACATCAACATCTGAAACGGCAGGGGAAGGGACTGTAAGGCCAGGACCAGGTATGGAAACTGGAACAGGACACGCTGCATGTGGGTGCAGAGGACATTTACCAGGATGCTGCCTGGATTAGAGAGCACGTCTTCGAGGATAGATTGGGCAAGGTAGAGAATTTCTCTTTTGAGATAAGGAGGATGAGAGGCAACTCGACAGAGATGTAAAAGATGATAACTAGCCCAGACTGAATGGCCAGCCAGACTTTTAACCTGGGTGGAAATGGTTAATATGAGGAGGCATAATTTTAAGGTGATTGGAGGGAAGTATACATAGGGAAGATGTCAGAGGAGGTTACTCCAGTTTCCTTCCACAGTCCAAATACGTACAGGTAAGGGTTAGTGAGTTGTGGGTATGTTATATTGGTACCAGGAGAACGGCAACTCTTGTGGACTTCCCCCAGCGTGTCCTAGGATGCAAATAACACATTTTGATGTACAGGTGACAAATAAAGATGAGCTTTAATCTTTAAGATACTCAGCTCACACCAGCCTGGCCAGTGGGAAGGAAGTAAATTACAGGAAGTTTCCATACACAAAGTGGAAATGCAAGCCTCTCACTCTCAAAGTCCAGAGGTTTAATGGACCACCCCTGGACGATCAGTTTTGCTGGAAGAGGGAAAGGAGTGATGTTTGAGATGTAATCGGCCAGTGTCTGGTTGCCTGAAGCAGCTGGTTCAGGAGATAAATGATGTTTCCTTATTAAATCCTCTGAAACGATAACTGAAGCCCGTCCCAATCCAGTAGACAAGGACCCACAGAACTTCAACCATGCACTGACAGCTCCCTGGACAGGACTATTAGGAGCGCCAGAGATTCTGCAGATGCTGGAAATCCAGAGCAAAATACACAAAATTCTGGAGGAACTCAGCAGATAAAAAGGAGGAATAAAGATGTTTCAGAGAGTCCCAGCCAAAAACGGTGACCGTCTATTCATCTTCACAGATGCCACCTGACCTGTTGCGTTCCTCCAGCAGGATGTTTAGGAGCTTTGGCAAACAGGAGCTGATGAAATGGAGCCAAGTATGATTTACACCCCTTTTCCCACACCAACTCCGACTTACGCTCTTTCTTTGGTAGACACTTGAGAGCTCTCTGCAGTAGGGTATGGCTGCCGTCGCTGCGGCCCTGCTTCAGGAGAAAGGCGGCATAGCTCAGCCAGACGGCGCTCTCTTGACGGAACCGCTTCAGCATGGTGTTGTACAAGGCATCTGCTTGCTTGTAAAACAGAACACACAGCACAGCAGATTATACAATGCTTGAAATTACATTCAAATTACACCAGCCTAGTGCACAGGTGACCACTTCCGTTAGCTCCAGCAACACCAGACCCCCCCAGTAGAGTCTGCCAGAGTTCACAAATGCACAACGGCCTCCATCTACTGAATGTGTATAACTAACGCTGGGCTGGGGCAGGTCAACTCCAACCCTGAAGGGAATTTGTGACGTTGTCTATCTGGGGAAGGCAGCATCAGGAATAAACACCAACAGGAATGTGGGCATTTCTTATACCCCCAGGGGTAACATGTAGAGCTTCACTTTGTGACTAACCGGTTCCTTCCAAGTGTGAAGGAGGTGCTTTGTGTCTAACCTATGCCGCTCCTGGCCTGGCTGTGGTTGACCAGACAGCATAGGGAGAGTTTCACTGTGTGTCTGACCTTGGGAGTGTGTGATGGGACGGTGTAGAGGGAGTTTTGTGCTGTCACTCACCTGCTGGTGTGTGACGGGACAGGGTAGAGGGATCTTTATATTTAAGGCCTTTTCCCTTGCTGCAGCAGGGTCAGGGAAGGCCACATCATCTCCACACCAAGTTCTACAACTGCTCCAATGGAAACACATTAAGGTTTCAGTTTGCACCCTGCCCAGGGTTCAGTTTCATTCACCAGCTGGAGACGGAAAACACTTCTATATCCCAGTGAGGGGAGAAAGAGCTCCTCACGGAGCCAACTGATGGCCGTCCCATCTGCCCCAAAAAACTCCTGAAGTAGAAGACATGGCCTTGTATCCGACCATCCCGCACTCCCTTCCTGCTCATATTCAGGGTAACAGTTACACAGTCTGCAAAAGCCCAGCCCAAACGGGATGGCACACCAGTAAATGTCTGCCTACCTTGTACTTCTCAGACCTGGTGTAGATGTTGGCCAGTTGCTGGAAGACTTTCAGGGGTTCACTGTACTGTACAGCCCGTTCGAACACCTTGGCCAGTGACTCCTCTGTGCCGTAGAGATTCTCCAGGTTGAGCAGAGCTACCCAGATGTTCAGCTTCTCTTGCTCCTCCCTGGACAGGCAGAACAACAACTTAATGGTGCAAGGGGAAACCTTTCAGGGGAACACGAGTGGAAGAACTTCTTCACTCAGAGAGTGGCGAGAGTGTCGAGCAAACTGCCAGCAGTAGCAGCGGATGTGGGCTTGATGAGAATACATGGGTGGGAGGGGCGTGGAGGGCTATGGTCCAGGTGCACTTTGGTGGGACTGGGCAGAATAATTGTTTGGGACAGAATAGATGGGCTGAATGGCCTGAACAGACACATAGGGCAGCATTCGAGGAAGGAGGCCAGACAGAGAAAGTGATGTTGCCAGGATTTGAGGGAATGAATCACAGGGAGAGGTTGCTAGGATTTTAGTTCCTGGAGCATTGGAGACTGAGGGATGATCCTAACAACGTTCATAAAATCATGAGGGGTGAACGTACTCAGTACTTTTCCCACAGAACAGTACAGGCCCTGCAGCCTACAATATTGTGTTAACCCTTCAGCCAACTGTAAGATCAATCAAACTCTTCTCTCCTATATAACCCTCCAGGATTTGGGAAATCACGAACTAAGAAGATTTAAGGTAAGAATTAAAAGTGACATAAGGGACAACTTCTTCTACCTAGATGCTGGTCCCTATATTCAATCAGCTTCCCACGGTGGTTGGGACAGCTACATATAGGAAAGGTTTGGAAGATACGAGTCAAACATGGGCAAATGGGATATGCGTCTCATTTGCCAAGGGGCCTGTTTTTGTGGTGTTAAACTGGAATTGAAATTGGTTAGACAGAAAGGTGGTTTCTATCCAGACTCTAGATCACAATAATAATACCGTGGCTGCGGACTGGTTTGGCCATGGTAAGGACAGCACACAGTGATACAGTGGTTAGCACAGCTGCTTTACACCACCAGCATAGGGCTCAACCATTGCCACTATCTGTAAGGAGTTTGTACGTTCTCCCTGTGACGGTATGAGTTTCCTCTGGGTGCTCTGGCTTTTCCCCCCACATTCCAAAGACATACGGTTAGGGTTAGCAAGTTGCGGGTGGGCAATGTTGGCACCGGAAGTGTGGCAACACACTTGCCCCCAGCACATCCTCAGACTGTGTTGGTCATCGAGGCAACAACACATTTCACTCGGTATTTCAATGTACATGTGACAAATAAAGCAAATCTTTATTTGAGGGTGCAGATAGAAAGGGGATTTTTGTTTGAAAAAGTATTTTTAAAAGAACAAGTCACATAACTGAGCTAGTAATTGAGGAAATCATGAGATGGAGAAGATTAGACAGGTACTGAAAAACGATGAGGACAGTGGATTTGCTGATCTCTGATCAAGGGTCTTCAATTGGAAACATTAGTAGTTTTTCTTCCCACTGATGCAGCCTGACTGGCTTAGTATTTCCAAAATCCTCTGTTTAAATTACAATCGCAGGGCATGAATTACTCTTGGGATAGATGGCAGAACTCTTCCATTCTGTGAAAGGATAGAGATTTGGCCAGGGTTTAGAGGACAGGAGTGTGTGGGGTTCAGGACTCCATCTATCCCCCTCCAGTGAAGGGAGGAACAATCTGAGCTGGGCCCCCCCCCCCCCCCACCACCTGAGGACCACAGAACCTTGCACAGCCCTTAACAGACGCTTACCTGAAGGAGATGGTTTTCAGAGCTCGCTCGGCCACAGCTCGTGCTTTCTCGATCTCGGTGGCGTGCAGGTGGAACGCCATGTACTGCATCCAGACAATGGAGCTGTTGGGGGAGCTGAGGACCATGCGATCGAAGTCGTCTGCTGTCTGCGGTTGCCGAGTGGGGTCCATCAACTGTTGCTCCGTCCGTTCCAGCTCCTTCTCAGCCCGCCGCTTCCTTGTCTCCTTCTCCTTCCGGCTCAGTCTGGGCTGCAAGGTCAGAATCCCACACCCTGAGCAAAGACCAGCCTCCCCTCTCACACCCCATTCCCCAATCCCATGCCACTTGGAGATCAGGGACCCACCAACTCTATCAGTTGAGGACAAGGAAGGAAAGGCGTCTTCCTAACCCACTGAGGCAAACTCACAGCCCCCCCATGCCCAGCATTACACCTGCACAATTCAGGAATCTTCAATGGGTTACGGGTCACATATGCTCTCCCACTGCTCACCCTCAAACCCACCCCCTCCTCAAATCATCTACTCCACACCCACCATGGGCCCCCCTCTGTGTTTCTATGCCTCCTTCCCCATCTCCCTCACTACTCCAATCCCAAACACCTCAGCCACTACGCGCCCCACACCCGCTGGAGGTCACACCTCACCCTGGTCGCCTCTGCTTACTGTTGCTCCCCCTCTGTCCTTTGTTCCCTAGTGTTCATCCCACCCCCATTATCTCTAGCACTTTCTCATTTGCCCTCCTTCTGCGTCTGTCCCCACTGACTCTGTCGCCCACTTGCTACACCTCCCCTGACGGACCTCCACCCCACCCCTTGCTGGCTGAACCGACTCTCCAGGTGAACAGACACAGGACATTGTTTACATCTGGAGATACAACACAGTACCAGGCACTTCTGCCCCAGGGAGCCCGTGTTATACAATTACACACATGTACGACCACTAGCCCACATCTGGGAGGAAACCAGAGCATCGGAGGAAACTCACAGTCACATCATTACCAAGCTTTTTATTCAATGATTTCTGAATTAAAATATTTTAACTCCCATGATTTGAATTCATGTTTCTAATTCATATTCTAAGTTTCTGGATATATCTTCATGAACCCCTAACGTAATACCTCAGGCATTAATATCCCCATCCCCCCCCCCCACCATGCTGTCTGGAGGTCTCCCGCCTGGTAACGACCTCCTAAATCTGTCCAGTACCTTTCCAGTGAACCACGTTATTTCCTGTCGTTCAGCTGGCCGCCACAACTTGAGTGCCCTCTGATTCATCACTGGTCACTCTGCAGAGGGCGGTCACCCCTCCCTTCCCCACAGCCCGCACCCCCCACTGATCAACATCGTCAGCACGGGCAGCGAAGACGGCATCGTCCTACCTCAGTGTTCGCGCCCTGTTCCTCCTCACTGTCTGAGCTCAGGTCTTCCTCTCCCTTCATCGCGGGGGCTATGGTGCTTAAACTCGCACCCCAGGCAAAGCTGCTGGACAGCTGGAGTCTGGGTGCCTTCGGTTTTGGCTGCTCCTGTTAGAGACCAGGGAAGAGGAATGGAAAGATGTTATCTGAGTGTCTGTGATAATAACCCACAGAATAAAACTGAAGCAAGTGCCACAGGTTTACTCTTCGGCCATTGGTGACCTTCCCAAGGGGCCTCGACACGGGACTAAAACTACGAGAGAAGTTAAGGCTCCTGATGAATTGTACCCAGTCACAGCTTTGAGTGGCTTCACACATCAAGGAGAATAACTCAGGCAGAGTGAAAAACCATGGGTAAAATCGACATATTTCACTGTATGCTTTGATACACATGTGAATTTCTGAGAATGTAATCTTAAATTTCACAAGTGCTCACGAAGCAGATGGGGTCACGTTTGATGCAGAGATTCTCCCAATCTAGGCCAAAGTTGTGAGGGAGTGTTGACAGCGCCACTCTCCTTCCTCATGCCTCTGCAAACACTAAATTCTCAATACATTTCTCTCACATTACAATGATGAGAAGGTTTGAGCTTCTCTGGAGAATGAAGCAGTGTGGGTATTGAGAGGGTAGGCCAGTATCAGGATCAATGTTATCCTTCCTTTGAAGTCTGATGATGCTCTGCAGGCTCGTGGCTTATCTGCGGCAAGAGCCGCATTCTCCAAATTGCTGACGGCAACGTGGGTGGGACACTGAGAGCTCCGACAGTCTTCTTCAGAAGCAAATGCAGCTGGCAGCTTCTTTTCAGGAAGATGTTCGACGGAGCTGGTCGGAGAGGAATCAATACAACAGAAATGGGTGCAGGACATTAAAGGGAGGTGAACGTGTTGAATGAGCTAGCGGCAGACATAGTGGATGTGGGTTTGATTTCAACATTGAAGAGAAGTTTCAATGATTACACAGATGGGACGGGTATGGAGGGCTAAGGTCCAGGCGTAGGTGGATGAGATGAGGCAGAATAATAGTTTGGCACAGATTAGATGGGCCTAAGGACCCATTTCTGTGCTGTGACCTGGTGATGCTTTAACTGAGAGGAACAGCGTGTTGGACCAGTGTTACAGTCTCGCGAAGTTAATCGTAACCCAGTCCTGTGCAGGGGTTATAAACCATGAGGCTCACCTTAACGTCACCATCGCTCTCCCCTTCTTCCTCCCGAAAGTAGACACCTAATCCTCTATCACGCTCCTCCAAGCACCGTTTCTTCGTTGTCTTCAACTTTTTGGAGAGCGGCTAAAAGGAGAGCAAGCACAAATGGAACCAGTGTTAAGCTAAAGCACGGTGATCACGCCACACATTCATGCAGACGGCAGGACTAGCCAGTAAAGTGGTTCAGAAGGTAGGTGGGCACTGGGGTTGTCAGTGAGGTACAGGATTGTACAGAATACCGATAGGCCACAATGTTCAAAGTCCTAGTCACCACTCTACAGGACGCAACAGCACCAGTTGTACGTGGGGCAAGATTCACAAGAACGTTGCTAACTGGGGAATTGTAACTCTGAGAAGCTGACTAGGCGGTTGTTGTTGGGACTAAATTAAAGCAAAGGGTGATTTACCCGACATGTATCAAGTGATGATGGGTTGAGATGGATGAAATAAACAAAGCAAATGCTGGAACTAATCAGCAGGTCGGGCAGTATCTTATGACACAAGAGACCATTCAGCCCACACAGCCAATGCTGGCCTTCAGAGCACTCCCATCAAACTCAGTCTCTTTTACTTTCTGCAACCTAGTCTCCCTCACATGATCACCATCTCTCCCAGTTCTCCGGACAGGAGCCGACATAGTGGGCAGTGTAACTCATTGGCTGGCATGTCTGGTGTGTGAGGGGAAACCCACGGGT